>NC_090444.1:1096068814-1096418814 GCF_031143425.1 Pleurodeles waltl | reverse complement strand
AACCCTCACTTGGTGAAGGTTGGGTGCCAAGTTAGTTAGTGTGTGGGCATCCTGGCACTAGCCAAGGTGCCCCACATTGTTCAGGGCAAATTCCCCGAACTTTGTGAGTGCGGGACACCATTACATGCGTGCACTATACATAGGTCACTACCTATGTATAGCGTCACAATGGTAACTCTCGCCTCTGGGGTATTCTTCAGATAACGAATGCAAGAGCTCACCAGAGTTCCTCTGCACTTCCCGCTTCGACTTCTGCCAAGGATCGACCGCTGACTGCTCCAGCACGCCTGCAAAACCGCAACAAAGTAGCAAGACAACTACCAGCAACATTGTAGCGCCTCATCCTGCCTGCTTTCACGACTGTTTCCTGGTGGTGTATGCTCTGAGGGCTGTCTGCCTTCACTCTGCACTGGAAGCCAAGAAGAAATCTCCCGTGGGTCGACGGAATCTTCCCCCTGCTAACGCAGGCACCAAAAGACTGCATCACCGGTCCTCTGGGTCCCCTCTCATCCTGACGAGCGTAGTCCCTGTAACACAGGATCTGGGTCCAAGTGTCTCCCACAGTCCAGAGGCCCTTCTGTCCAAATTTGGTGGAGGCAAGTCCTTGCCTCCCCACGCCAGACAGCAAACCTGTGTACTGCGTGATTTGCAGCTGCTCCAGCTTCTGTGCACTTCTCCAAGGATTCCTTTGTGCACAGCCTAGCCTGGGTCCCCAGCACTCAGTCCTGCCGTACTCAACCTGCTGAGTTTGACTCAGACGTCGTGGGACCCTCCTTTTGTGACTCTGAGTTCACAGAACTTCCAAGTGCCTGCTCCGGTACTTGTGCGGGTGCTGCCTGCTTCTGCGGGGGCTCTGAGTTGCTGAGCGCCCCCTCTGTCTCCTTCTCCAAGGGGCGACATCCTGGTCCTTCCTGGTCCCCAGCAGCACCCAAAAACCTCTACCGTCACCCTTGCAGTTAGCAAGGTTTGTTTGTGGTATTTCTGCGTGAAAACACTTCTGAAACATCCAGCATGCCGTGGGACATCTTCCATTCAAAGGAGAAGTTCCTAGCCCTTCTCGTTGTTGCAGAATCTTCGGCTTCTTCCACCCGGAGGAAGCCCTTTTGCACCTTCATCCGGGGTTTCCTGGGCTCCTGACCCCCCCTGGACACTATCGCGACTCTTGGACTTGGTCCCCTTGCCTTGCAGGTCCTCACGTCCAGGAATCTGTCTTCAGTGTTTTGCTGGTGCTTGTGGTTCTTGCAGAATCCCCCTATCACGACTATTGTGTATTTCTGGGGTAGTGGGGTAACTTTACTCCTACTTTCTAGGGTCTTGGGGTGGGGTATTTTGGACACCCTTACTGTTTCCTTACAGTCCCAGCGACCCTCTACAAGCTCCCATAGGTCTGGGGTCCATTCGTGATTCGCATCCCACTTTTGGATAATATGGGTTGTGTTGCCCCTAGACCTATGTTTACCTATTGCATCCTATTGTGATTCTACATTGTTTGCACTACTTTTCTTACTGTTACTTACCTGTTTTAGGTTTGTGTACATACGACTTGTGTATTTTACTTATCTTCTAACTGAGGGTACTCACTGAGATACTTTTGGCATATTGTCATAAAAATAAAGTACCTTTATTTTTAGTAACTCCGAGTATTGCGTTTTCTTATGATATTGTGCCATATGATATAAGTGGTATAATAGGAGCTTTGCATGTCTCCTAGTTCAGCCTAAGCTGCTTTGCCATAGCTACCTTCTATCAGCCTAAGCTGCTA
Organism: Pleurodeles waltl; assembly: GCF_031143425.1. Taxonomy (NCBI): domain Eukaryota; kingdom Metazoa; phylum Chordata; class Amphibia; order Caudata; family Salamandridae; genus Pleurodeles; species Pleurodeles waltl. Next base: position 1,096,417,052 of record NC_090444.1, on the reverse strand, counting down.
GAAACACCTCTATTCTACTAATAAGGGAGAACTGTACCTGGCACAGAGTTTAAGTACCACAAGGTACCCACTATAAGCCAGGCCAGTCTCCTACAGTTACCCTCTGACTTTTTGCCTTTGCTGATGCGAAGTTATGATTTGAAAGTATGCTGGGACCCTGCTAACCAGGCCCCAGCACCAGTGTTCTTTCCCTAAACTGTACCTTTGTCTCCACAATTGGCACAACCCTGGCACTCAGGTAAGTCCCTTGTAACTGGTACCCCTGGTACCAAGGGCCCTGATGCCAGGGAAGGTCTCTAAGGGCTGTAGCATGTCTTATGCCACCCTGGGGCCCCCTCACTCAGCACAAGCACACTGCCTCACAGCTTGTGTGTACTGGTGGGTAGAAAATGACTAAGTCGACATGGCACTCCCCTCAGAGTGCCATGCCAACCTCACACTGCCTGTGGCATAGGTAAGTCACCCCTCTAGCAGGCCTTACAGTCCTAAGGCAGGGTGCACTATACCACAGGTGAGGGCATATGTGCATGAGTACTATGCCCCTACAGTGTCTAAGCAAAACCTTAGACATTGTAAGTGCAGGGTAGCCCTAAGTGTATTTGGTCTGGGAGTTTGTCAAACAAATTCCACAGTTCCATAATGGCTACACTGAAAACGGGGAAATTTGGTATCAAACTTCTCAGCACAATAAATGCACACTGATGCCAGTGTGCACTTTATTGTAACATACACCCAGAGGGCATCTTAGAGATGCCCTCTGAATACCTACCCGACTTCTAGTGTAGGCTGACTAGTTTCTGCCAGCCTGCCACACACCAGACATGTTGCTGGCCACATGGGGAAGTGCCTTTGTCACTCTGTGGCCAGGAACAAAGCCTGTACTGGGTGGAGGTGCTTCTCACCTCCCCCTGCAGGAACTGTAGCACCTGGTGGTGAGCCTCAAAGGCTCACCCCTTTTGTTACAGCGCCCCAGGGCGTCCCAGCTAGTGGAGATGCCCACCCCTCCGGCCACTGTCCCCACTTTTGGCGGCAAGGCTGGAGGAGATAATGAGAAAAACAAGGAGAAGTCACCCACCAGTAAGGACAGCCCCTAAGGTGTCCTGAGCGGAGGTGACCGCTGCCTTAAGAAATCCTCCATCTTGAGTTTGGAGGATTCCCCCAATAGGATTAGGGATGTGCCCCCCCCCCACAGGGAGGAGGCACAAAGAGGGTGTAGCCACCCTCAAGGACAGTAGTCATTGGCTACTGCCCTCCCAGACCTAAACACACCTCTAAATTCAGTATTTAGGGGCTCCCCAGATCCCAGGAAATCAGATTCCTGCAACCTGAAGAAACAAGGACTGCTGACCTACAAGCCTGCACAGAAGCAGGAAGACGACAACTTCTTGGGCCCCAGCCCTACCGGCCTGTCTCCAACTTCGAAAACCTGCTCCAGCGAAGCATCTGTCAGGAACCAGTGACCTCTGAAGCCTCAGAGGACTGCCCTGGACTAAAGGACCAAGAAACTCCTGTGAACCGCGGCCCTGTTCAAAACCAGCTACTTCTTTGCCACAAAGAAGCAACTTTCAAAGACTGCACGTTTCCCGCCGGAAGCGTGAGACTTCTCACTCTGCACCCGACGCCCCCGGCTCGAGATCCAGAGAACAAACACCTCAGGGAGGACTCCCTGGCAACTGTGAGCCCGTGAGTAACCAGAGACGACCCCCCCAGAGCCCCCACAGCGATACCTGCAGAGAGAATCCAGAGGCTCCCCCTGACCGCGACTGTCTGTAACAAGGGACCCGACGCCTGGAACCAACACTGCACCCGCAGCCCCCAGGACCTGAAGGAACCGAACTTCAACGCAGGAGTGACCCCCCCAGGCGACCCTCTGCCTAGCCCAGGTGGTGGCTGTCCCGAGAAGCCCCCGTGCCTGCCTGCACCGCTAGCGTGACCCCCGGGTCCCTCGACTGTTTCCTATCTGAAACCCGACGCCTGCTTTGCACACTGCACACAGCCGCCCCCGTGCTGCTGAGGGTGTGTTTTGTGTCGTCCCCCCCGTGATCTACAAAAATCCCCTGTACTGCCCTCGAGAACACAGGTACTTACCTGCTGGCAGACTGGAACCGGAGCACCCCTGTTCCCCATAGGCGCTGATGTGTTTTGGGTACCTCTTTGACCTCTGCACCTGACTGGCCCAGAGCTGCTGGTGTGGTAACTTTGGGGTTGCCTTGAACCCCCAACGGTGGGCTGCCTATGCCCCAGAACTGAGACTTGTAAGTGTTTTACTTACCTCCTAATCTAACCTTTACTTACCTCCCTCAGGAACTGTTGATTTTTGCACTGTGTCCACTTTGAAAATAGCTTATTGCCATTTTTACAAAGACTGTACATGATATTGTTTCCATTCAAAGTTCCTAAAGTATTTAAGTTAAGAACCTTACATTTAAAGTGTTTACTGTAAATCTTGAACCTGTGGTTCTTAAAATAAACTAAGAAAATATATTTTTCCAATATAAAAACCTACTGGCCTGGAGTAAGTCTTTGAGAGTGTGTTCCTCATTTATTGCCTGTGTGTGTACAACAAATGCTTAACACTACCCTCTGATAAGCCTACTGCTCGACCACACTACCACAAAATAGAGCTTTAGAATTCTCTCTTTTTGCCACTATCTTACCTCTACGGGGAACCCTGGGACACTGCACACCCTTTCTTACTTTGAAATAGTATATACAGAGCCAACTTCCTACACCTAGCGTGTGCAGGGTTTGTATTACGTAATGCGCATGGTTTTGACACTGCGTATGACTGTTTGATTTTATTGGCCAATCATCTCGATATGGAAAGAGATGTATATGTTGTCTTCTTAGGTAGGCTGCCATTACCGCTAGGAACTTTTTGAATACCCTTGGAGCTGTTATTCCGAAGGGTAACACTTTGAACTGATAGTGCTTTCTTTGAATGACAAATCTGAGATTTTCTGTGCGCTGGATGGATGGGTATAAGAAAATACGAAACCTTGAGAACTAATGTTGCCATGAAATCATACATTTGGAGTAATGGGATAACATCCTGGAGAGTTACCATGTGAAAGTGTTCTGACAGAATGTAAAGATTGAGGGTTGTGAGATCTAATATTGGCCTTAGACTGCCATCGTTTTTGGGAATGAGGAAATACTGTGAGTAAACTCCGGTCCCTACTTGATTTTGTGGCACGGATTCTATTGCTTGTTTGAATAATAGAGATTTGACTTCTTCCTGTAAGAGAGTGATGTGTTCTGTATATAATTTGTGTGGCTTCGGTGGACTGTTTGGTGGAGTTTGTATCAATTCTAGGCAATAGCCATCGTGGATAATTGATAATACCCAATTGTCTGTGGTAATGTTTTGCCAATTGGTGTGGAACATTTGCAGTCTCCCTCCCACAGGGGAGGTGTGGATTTGGAGGGAATAAAACAAGTCACTTTTTACTGTGTTGTGAAGCTTGTTTAGGTGTCCGATATTTCCCCCCTACCTCCGGGGTATCGGCCTCTATATTTGCTCTTAAAGCCACCTCGTTGGTATGGAGGTTGGCAGGCCGGTTTTGGCTGCGATGTGGATGCCTCTGCAGTTTGAGCCCTAAATCCACCTCTAAACTGGGGTTTCCAAAAAGACCTCCTGAATTGTGTGGTGTATAGTGCACCCATCGCTTTTGCGGTGTCTGAATCTTTCTGCATTTTTTCAATTGCAGTGTCCACCTCTGGGCCAAAAAGCTGTTTTTTGTTGAACGGCACATTCAACACCGCTGGTTGGATTTCGGGTTTGAACCCGGAGGACATAAGCCATGCATGTCTCCCGATTGTGACAGCAGTGTTGATGCTCCTGGCTGCTGTGTCTGCTGAGTCTAAGGCAGACCTAATCTGGTTGTTGGTGATGGCTTGCCCTTCCTCCACTATCTGCTGTGCCCTCTTTTGCTGTTTCTTGGGGAGATGTTGAATTATATCTTTCATCTTGTCCCAATGGGCCCTGTCATATCTAGCCAACAACACCTGAGAGTTGCCTATTCTCCATTGGTTGGCTGCCTGGGATGCCACTCTTTTCCCTGCAGCATCAAATTTTCTACTCTCTTTGTCTTGTGGGGGTGCATCACCTGACGACTGAGTTTGCCCTCTTCCTGGCAGCACTTACCACTACTGAGTCTGGAGGGAGTTGCTGAGTTATATAGACAGGATCAGAGGAAGGTGGCTTGTATTTCTTTTCTACTCTAGGAGTTATTATTCTTGCTTTGACAGGCTCGCTAAATATTTGATCAGCATGTTTTAGCATGCCTGGAAGCATAGGGAGAGACTGGTATGTTGTATGCGTGAAGGAGAGTGTATTAAACAGAAAATCGTCCTCCCAACGGTTTAGTGTGCATGGTGACACTATGGTACGCTGCAGCCCTACCTAACACTTGATTGCAGCCTGTTCTATCCTCAGGTGGTGAAGGCTTAGAGGGCTAGCAATCAGGGTCATTGTATGGAATGGGGTCTGGATCATAAAGATCCCATGGGTCCACATTGTGTTGCTGCGAGTCAAATGAATATGATGGTGACTGCACTGGTGTAGGACTGGTAGTAGGTGATGTAAGCAGAGTGTGGAGAGTGAGGAGGAGAATGAGGAGGAGAAAATTGAGGAGGTGGCGGTCTCCCTTTTGTCTTTGGCACTTTAGCTGGAGGCTGTGTAGTGTCCAATTCCTCCTGAAAGGCTAATTTCCTCTTAGGCTTTAGAGGAGGTGCTGTTAAAATTCTGCCAGTTTCTTTATGGCTATGAATCCTGGCTTGCCTTTCATCCATTACTTCCAGTAATGGTTGCATTTGGGAGTCCTACTCAGTAGTTTTATGGCTTTCTTTAAGTGTCTTAGAAAGTCCATGTTCCTTAGTGTAACCTGCTCTTTTCGGCTCCGAAGCTGGCATTTTTGGTATCGAAAAAGATGGCGTTGTGGATGATCTTGGCTCCAAAAGGGATTTCTGAAATTTCGACTCGGAAGAGCAGTGTTTGCTCGAGTCGGAGATGGAGCTTTTGGTCGACTGATGGATTCGGAGGAGTGGCCTTTTTTGCTGCAGAACTAGGGGTTTGGTCTCCGGGTGTCTTCTTTCGGGTCGAGCCATGGCCTTCCAGCAGTGGTGTCCCCAAGGCCTTATGTTTCGGTTTGGATGGTACAGGGGCAGGCGTACTCATGTGCTGTCCGGTGTCCGTGACCGGTCTGTCCTCCTCGGAAGGATCGGCAGGCCTCGCAAATTTCTTCCCGATGATCTGGGGAAAGGCAAAGATTACAGACGAGGTGTTGGTCTGTATAAGGGAATTTGTGCCACGCTAGAGGACAGAATCGGAATGGAGTCCGATCCATGAGGCTTCCACGAGGTCGGCCCGACCAGGCCAGAGTTGGGCGCGTGCGCCCCGAAGGGCGAGTAGAGATGTTTTGCTCTGACGGTATCGAAGTGTCGATAGAAGATGTAACGTGGTCGAAACAATACCGACGAGAAATGAAGCGTTTTCAAAGTTTTCAGAATCAAACTATCGGAGCGAAAGGAAACACGTCCGAACCCGATGGCGGAAAGAAAACAAACGGAGTCGATGCCCATGCGCAATGGAGCCGAAGAGGAGGAGTCACTCAATCCTGTGAGTCAAAAACACTTCTTCGAAGAAAAACAACTTGTAACACTCCGAGCCCAACACTAGATGGCAGAAGTATGCACAGCATGTGTATCTGCAGCTACACATGCCTTCGAGAATATATATATATATACACACACACACACACACACACACACACACACACACACACAGTGATATGACAGTCATGTCTGATAAAGACTGAAAAGCTTAAAAGAAATGGAGCCAGGGAAGAACCATGTAGTGACTTCCCACTTCAGTTTTTTCGGTTCAGAGTTGAATGTCATAATTTGTATAAACTGTTAGCAATCAATGTGAAATCAATTAAAAGTTAAGCCACTCCTCTCTCTAATAGGCTGAAAATTAGTATGTAATGGTCCACAGTGGATTAAAGGAGGCCCTGTGCTTGAGAAGTGGGCAGTGGGGAGCTCCTGAAGAGTATTTTGGCAAGAAGGAGTAGATGGCTCATATGAGGAAGCAGAATATGGAGGAGATGGTTGAGGTCACTTTGAAGAGGGAAAGACATTTCTATTTTAATATGGTTACAGTTCAGAATGGCAAATACAGCAAATGATATATGATCTATTCCACAAGATGTACCATTGTTAAATGACAATCACTGTGGCAACTGGAATATTAGTTACATTTTTCTGCTAATTAAACACCAAATATAGATTTATTCATTATCATAGCAGCTGCTATTTCACATATACTCGCAGAATCTCAGATTAGTGTTATGGTTTGATCAAATTAGTTAGCACCAAATCCAGTGGCATGTGTGTTGGAATGGTTCTTTGTTCTGCATAAAGCTGAAAACCTACTGGAAAGAGTTCCAGAATGCATTAAAAAGTGTACTTTGTTAACCAAAGATACCAGACCCCCAAATATTCCGTAAGGGATCAGTGATCCAGAACTAAAAGTTCAAAACCATTTTGATAGGGTTCTGAAGACATACTAACAAATGGATGGGCATCGAGTTATAGATAATGGATAATCATTGGAAGAAAACAGACTCATTCACCAATCTAACAACAGCACATTGTCTAGAGGTCCTGGTTTAAAAAGTGGCTGACACATTAACTGAATAACACATATATGAACTGTACTGCAACATATTAATTGGAGAGAAACACAGGGCTTGAATGTGCCAAAGACTGAGGGTCTATGGAGCAGCTGTGAAAAGGACAAAGGCAACAGAACAAAGAAAGTTTGAAGCAGAACATGCAGGACATCTCAGAAGACTAAAACAAAATATCTTGGGACTGAAAAGGAAATGAATGAATGTAACGTGAAGAAATATAACCTAGATATCTCAGGGACTCGAATGTTATAAACTTGACTGGTAAGAGCATGGATGAAATAAGGTAGTGTCTTTTTTATGAACTGAAATAAAGATTTTTTTCCTTAAATCTGGACCTGCCATGTAAGACTACAGTTAACAATTCACAAAAGATCGGAATCTGAGCTTGAACCCAGATTTTGGGAATTTAGATACTTACACTGAAAATATTTGAGATGGCTCTGTACCCTGCTGTCGAAAATCCCAGAGTTTAAGCTGACCAATCGAATTTACTGTTAAAATCTCTGTAGCCCGAAGGAATGTCACTGCATGGATAGTGCTACTATCTGCGTTGTCTGTTATGAACAAAAACAGAAAAATACATCAAAATGCGCAAGTTGTAAGTAAGGATGATAATAGCTACACTTCTGATGCACAAAATACTTCCTTCAAAATGTCTAGGCCACTTGAAATGCTTGCAACAGTACTACTAGCATTAGAGTTGAATTATATTTGTTAAAGTCGCAACAGAGTATTTTCTAAGAGGATTTCTGGTAGTTTAAATTCTGGACCTAGGGGCGTGAGAGTAAAGTGGCAGTGAGCACAAACAGCTGGGATTCAAGGATGGAGAGGGACTGGAAATCAGCTGTGTTTCAAGGAACTACACAGTGGGAGTGGCAATGTTCTACTACAGAGATCTTACAACAGCACTTTGATACTTATAAACTGCCTGTTTTCCAACACAAACATCTGTTCATATTCAGATTACTGTTGATTTTAAAAGTATATACAGCCAAGTCATTAAAAGCTTAGTTTCAATGATGGAGAACCAGATTAATAATCTTTTTAAGCCCAGGCTTCGCCTCTGAACGGACTGTAATCAGAAAAGTAAACATCTTTTGTAAACTTCATTGTAAATAGAAACATGAAGGTGTACTGTATGCTATTGCTCAAACAGCAATATTCCTATTGGAATTCCTATTCTTATTTTCTATGAACAAATGTATATGAATTACTTTACATTTTAACTCTAGTTCCATCATTCATGATATGTACAGCGCTCTGAAACTCACATGAGGTAGGTCAGAACTTCATAAAAGCCATAGATAAAGAGAATGCAGCTGAAGGCTGAGACCTTTAAGCAGCTGACACTAATTCCCAAGAAAGAACTTGTAGGAAACTGCCCCTTTTTCTAATGGTCATCCCCACTTTTTGCTCCCTAGTACTAATCTTTTTCGACTGTTGTGCACTGGGTCCCTGTTAACCAGGGCCCAGTGCCAGTGCTTCTTCCCTAAAACATGGTAAAATGGTCTAACTATGTACAATTGGCACACACTTTGGCTCCCCTGTATGTCCCAAGTAAATGGTACCCCCGTTACCCAGGCCATGAGTACCAAAGAGGGTCCCTAAGGGCTGCTGCATGTATTATGCCACACTAAGGAACCCCCATACAGACTGCATGAACCCGGCCATCTCAGACTGCGTATCATGGAGCAAACCATGAATGAAAACACAACATGGCACACACACTCAAAATCACCTGTACAGCATGCCTTTGAGCCCCAAGGCATGGTGCAACAGATGTTGTGTGAAGACATACCTGCTCGAGCAGGTATGCCCCTGTGATGTCTACTTCCATTACTAGATATTGAAAGTAACTGGGCAGATATGTTGTTTGGTATCAAACATCTCATCTATCTTAATAAATCCATACTGATGCTGTATTGGATTTTTTAGGACATGCACCCAGAGGGCACCTTAGAGCTGCCCCCTGAAACCTACTAGTCTTCTCGTGTACTGGCTGACGGGTATCAACCAGCCTGCCCCCACAAACAGGGTCTGACCTCCTGGAGGTGAGAGCCCGCGCTCTGAGGACAGAAACAATGCCTGCTCCGGAGGAAGGTGTTCACACCTCCTCTAACAGAATGGCTAGTGAAACTGCAGACCAAGGCCAGGGACTTAAAGCCCCTATCGCCTTTAATGTGCAACTCCAGCTTTCCCCAGACCTGGGAGATATCACCCCCTGCCCTGGGGCTAATTTGGCACCCAGACAGATGGGAGATTATAGGTATGGTGGACTGCCTGATGTGCTCCATGAAAGAAGAGTTGCTCCATTTTGTTTCTGGTGGAATTAGGAACTCTGGGACAGGATTATGACTACACAGGAAGTCTTCTCAAAGACTGTCAGCAGGCTGTTTCAGTCTCTATGCTGGATGTTTCTAAGAATTTAGAAGGCTCTTTCAAAAATACTTTCTTCCTCCAACGAAGGTCCTTCTACAAAGGGCAGGAAACGTACTGCAACCTCCTCTGGGTCCTCTAAGGGCGTTTCTATCAAATCTGGCCCTCCCAACCGAGAGGTTTCTAAATCGGGCCCCCTTCTCCTATTCATATATCCCAGTTAAGAGACACTAATGATAATGACAATGTTGTGTTGTATAACACAAATACCTTAGACTGTTCTGCGGATCATACAGTGTATGGGCCTCTGGAGAACAGGCAGAAAGTGTATCCTCATGATGGTGGCGTTTCCCACCCAGTGTCTCCTGAACGCCACGCTAATTTCTCTCAAGAGAGAAAAAAGAACCTCCTGCTGAAAATCTACCCTAAGCTTGGTTCTCTGGCTTCCAACGAGGAAGGTACCTTGGCCAGGGGATTACTTTTCAGTGACTCATCAAGGAGTTAGGCAAATACGTTTCTACCTTTGCCACTATGGACAAAGTTCAACTTTCCCTAAAAAATTATTTTTCTTCTCTGGTTTTTGCTAGGGTCAGAAATGTTCGGAGTCACTTTGATGGCCGCTTCTCCAGCAGGGGCCAATACCCCAATCCAGGCTCCTTCAACCAGCAAAATCAAAATGACACCTTCTCCGGATACAAGCCACAGTTTTGTCCCAGTCGCACTTGAGGCTACCAGTCCAGGAGCTATCAAAATAAACAAGAATAATACTCCGGTAAGTGCTCCCAGTTCTGGCCTTCCTCCCGTGAGAGGCATGCTGGCTCTATTTTTAAATTCTTGGCTTCATCTCACCACAGATCCCTCTGTAATTCAGTCACTTCAAGGATATCTCAGAGTTCTACCAATCTTCAGTCCAGTTTTAACTTACTCATCCTCTTCTTTTTTCTCAAGATTAACTACATCTTATCCACAATGAGATTAAATCTCTTATTTTCAAACAAGCCATAGAACCAACTAATTTCGATCCTTCTGGTTTTCTCAGGACGATCTTCCTAGTTCAGAAAAACAAAAAGTTTTGTCTTGTGTCGAATCTCGAAATCTTCAAAAAAAAAATTGTGGTATACCGCCATTTCAAGCTGGAAACCATTCTCCATTACAAAGATATCTTGCTTCAAAACGACTGGTTGGTCAGACTGGACTTCGGGATGCCTATAGGCCTTACCGGTCCAATTCATCCTTCCCACACAAAATATCTACAGTTTCAATGGGGAAATTCTATTGTAACAAAGTTCTTTCCTTTGGGTTATCTTCGGCTCCTTGGTGTTGTAGCAAGATTCTCAGACAGATTGTGGCCTCTCTCAGAGCTCAGGGAGTTCGTCTGATTCTTTATCTACACAACTTCATTATTATGGCCCAAGACGAGAAGTTTCTTCTTACTCATTTATTTCTTTGCCAAGACCTCCTTCTTTGTCTAGGGTTTCTCATCAATATCCAGAAGTCAACTCTAGACCCAGTTCAGCAACTGGAATTTCAGTGTTTTCTCATAGGCACATCTCACCCCATCCTTCAACTTCCTCAACACAAGGTTGCTCTCACAAAAAAGGAGATTTGTCACTCCTTAACCCTTCTTGGCTTTTCCCCTCACCTTTTTAGCCCACCTGGTAGGTCTTCTTGCTTCTTAAATCCAAGCAATCTTTCCAGGATCCCCTTCACTAGCGGGTCCTTCAGCGATTAAAAGTCCAACATCTCCACAAAGGTCTCTCTTATTCAAGCACAGTTTCTTTAGTTCTAGAGAAGAACTCCTTTGGTGGCTGACTTATTTAGACACCTAGAACGGGAAACCATTTTCTCTGCCACCCCAGATCTGGCCTTAGAATCCGATGGAAGTCGGACAGGTTAGAGCGCAAGATGTGGTCACTTCTCAACTTGAGGCTATGGTCTCAGAAGGAGTCCTCCTTGCACATTAACAGTTTGGAGATGCTTGCAGGTTCCTTTGACATCCAATCCTTTACAAAGGAAAGATTATGCTGCACTATTCTCCTCAGAATGTACAATCTCACTGCTGTCACAACGAAATATATCAGAGTGGTTTATCTCCCAGGGAATTTACATGTGGTAGCAAACTGGTACTCCAGACATCTGCAAGACTCAAGCAATTGGCAACTGCACCCTTCAGTGTTCAATTGTCTTTCTTCCATCTTGAGCAACGTCAATGGGTCTTTTTTCCTCTTGTCTCAATACTAAACTTCCTTCCTTCTTCAGTTGGAGACCAGACCCCCAAAGCTTTAGCTATGGATGCTTTCCTTCAATATTGGCCTCAGACTCTTCTTGATGTGTCCCCCCACCCTTTCTTTTCATCCCACAACTCTTCTCTAGTCCTCATAACCCAATTTTGGCAGGCACAACCTTGGTATCCAACTCTGTTGGAGTTGGCATCGGATCTTCCGGTTTGGATCCCTCACTTCCCCGAATTACTGCTCGACCCTCTGGGTCATAGTCACAACATGATTCTCGATTGTTCCCTTTTCCTGATCATCTGGAAGATTCCTGGGCTTCCTGGAAAACCCCAGGAATTTCAGAAAAGGCTATCAAATTCATTCCGCAATCTCGGGCCCCTGGCACTTCAACAGTTTACAGATCAGCCTGGCTCGCCTGGTGCATGGACAGGCATTCAGATCCCTTTTTAGCGGATGTAACTTTGGTAGTTAATTTCCTCGCCTCTTTAGCCTCTCAGAGCAAGGCCCATCGCAGCATCAACATTTCTAGATCGTCTAATCGAGCGAAGCATTGCAGAGAGGAGGACAGACCCATAGGAGAACATACTTTGATTTGTCAACTTTTAAAAGGGAGTGAGTTTTGTTAAACCTCCAATTCCTAAATATAACACAATGTAGGATGTCAGTTTAGTGTTGAAGGTATTTATTGCTTGGCTAGACAAGGTTTCAATATCTCAAACAACTCTCTGCAAAGTTAACCATGCTTCTATGTTTGATTTCATTATAACGTGTTTCAGATGTTAAAGCTCTGGATGTCTCTTCTTTCCATTACTCTCCTCTTGGTGTTTTTCAGGTTCACAGACATACCAAAACCAATTTATCTACCATTCATTATCCTTTTTTCCCCTTCTCAACCCAAATTGTGTGTTGGAAATGGTTTTAAATCTTATTTCACTTCTGCAGATTTGAGACCACTCCCCCCCCCTTCTAATCAGCTACTCATTAATTTTCAAAAACCCCATAAACCTGTTGCCTTTCCCACCAAAGCCCTTTGGATTAAATGGAGTATGTACTTAGATGGAATTAACATGGATTCTTTTGATGCCCAGTCAGCCAAAGGAGCTATGGCATCTCTGGCGTTTTGGGCTAGTGCTTCCTTACACAGTATTCTCAAAACTGCAAATTTGTCCAATGTAAAGACTTTTAGGACATTTTACTGCAAACCAATTTCACATGCCTCTGATTCTGTCATTCCAATGCTTTGAATATGCAAAAAAGAGCATTCTGTCTTGTAATAAAAATGAGATTTTCCTAGCCTTTGTGTCAGAAAGGCTAAATTTTATTAAAGACACAGAGTATTATTCCCACCAATGTATTTTTAACACCTTCCTGTTTTTTTTTTTTTACTGCAGTGCCAGCACCTTCCTCCGGTATTGCTTCCTCATAATTCAACTGGTTTGGTTTCGCCTACACAGGATACAAATTATCTCCTTGGATCTTTCTACTTGGGTCGCATTGATGCTTCTTATCTCCTGGCCAACTGCTTCACAGACTTGTTCATCATGTTACTTACCTTTAATTCTGTTATTTTGATTACTTCTACTCCTCTTTGATTTATTTGCTTCAAGAAAGGAGGACTTGTTCGCAGTCAACATAATTATTGAATTAATCGATGTCTTATTGGCTGGTCCCATTATGATGAAATCTAGTAGTTCTGATGTTTGTTTTTTGGGAAACTTAGTTCTTGATTGGCTGCTATTTTAATGAAGCAAGAAAAGACTACATAATACTCGCTGCCGTGTATTTAATGAAATCTAATCTTTCTGACACCAAGGCAAGGAAATTGGCAATTTTTCACCTTTTCAAACTCCGTGCACTCATCTCCCGAAGTGCACCATAATGAGCATGAATAAGAGTATTGAAACGGGCACTGAAAAAAAGACTACGAGAGCCAAGAGCTAGACCTGTAAGTCAAAAGGTGTTGGCATTTGTTATGTTGGATCAATACATTTTGGTAATTCTGGCTTTCCGATTGCAGCGTGCCATTATTGTTTCTCAAGATTTATTTGGATTTGTGCTCCAAAAACTCTGGCATCACCCGTCGAGCGTGCCAAGGCTACCAATTGGACAGGTATTGTAATATATACATACATGTATGTGTATTTATAACAATATACTTATCTATATCTATAGTTAATGCCCAGTGGCGGTCGCTGGCGTAGTTGCAGTTAACTTTGTTTCCATAAAAAAAGCTTTTTTTATTTTCCTACTAAGTTTGATGCGGTTAGGCAAATTATCACACAATCTTCCAAAAAAGCCTCATTCACCTCAGCGCCTTCCTGGAAAGTTTCAGGGTGATCCATCAAGCAGGGACAGAAAAGGGAGAGCGGGGGTGGTGGAAGATGCCAAAATGCATTTTCCCCGTTCTTTTTTCTCCAGGACAATTAAACTGTGATACTGCAAAACACAATAGTGCTAAATTTCGCTGAAAACAAATTTTTGGCCCAGAAAGCGTGCTTTGTGTGATTTGGTGTAAATGCGTTCAGTTTTTTTTTTTTTTTTTTTTTAAATATTAAGGCTTAGAAAACGTTGTATATATACACACTGCGCCGCAGACCGAATAGATCTCAAGCTAAGATCTGACTGGCTACCACGATATCAACAACGATGTGGCAGCTGCCATCTAAGGACTAAGTCTCAAGTTCTAGAAAAAACATTTAAAAAAAATAGTGATAAGGGGACAGATTAGGGATATCCCTTTCACCTGGGTCTGGTAGTGGAGCGCCCAGGCCAAAAAGTATTTTTGTTATTTTACCACTAATTTGCAGTGGAACCACTATCTGTAGTAACTTTAAAAAAAATAAAAAAAACACATGAACTCCCACACAAAAACAAAACCCCTGCCTCTGCCCCATTTAAATATTTTGGGGAGGGGGTTGCATGCCCACCACCCATCTGGAGCCTCAATGAAGGCCCCCCAGGCCCTATTCCCAGAGGCTAACACATAATTTTAGGAGAGGGGTCGCGGCGTGCCTCTACGTGAGCCAACAAAGGCCATGTGGTCCGCCCACCCTATCCCATCCCTGGGGGCACAGGCATCTGCTTGCCTGGGTCTTGCGAACAGGGAAACTCGGATTGCTCCTGCCCGGTGAGAGCAGTGAATACCAGCTCCCGCCGGGCAGAAACCAAGCTAGCTCCTGCTGCACCCAGTGAAGGTGCATGAAGAAAGGCGACAGGGCCAAATGGTTCACCACCTCTCTCCAAAAAGGAAAACAAGTACAAAGGAATAAGGTCCTAGGGTCTTGTTAAGGAGCGGGGGCTGCCCCCCAGGAATTACAAATATATATATTTTTTTAAATGAATACATGATGGAGTGCCCTGGAATGCCCTGCGAGAGCTTCATATATTTTTTTTTAGCTTGGTGGTGCCCCTAGAATAGGGAGATGCACCACCAAGTTTTTTTTTTACATTTTTTTAAACATTTTTTGTTGTTGTTGGGGCCTACAGGGGAGTTCAACAGCTTTCAAGCAAAATAAACACAGTACGTTTCCTGGGTCATTAAATCCATGACCCCAGGATAACTTAGTTTTTTTTTTTATAAAGCACTACTGGTTGGACCTCCATGCTCGTCAGCTGGAGTGCAAGGCCCTCTTGTGGTTGTTTTTATAATTGCATTTTGTGGGCAAACAAAATGTTAAAAAGGTACTCAGACGCTGGTTTTGCTTTTCTAAAATAAACAAATACATTAAAAAAAGGCCTATTTAAACATTTTTCACCCACAAAATATACTAATAAAAGCTTAAAGATAAAGACTCAGGCATTTTTTTATTAAAAAATTATTAAACATTTTTATAATCACCACTATTAAACATTACATTTTCTGAATTACAGAAACACTCGATTAAAACAACTAGTTATTTTTGGAAAACAATGATAGACCTGCATATACATATATATATATATATTTATATTTTGATATGGTCACCCCTTGATAAAACTAATAGGCTCACTTTTTATAGTTTGTTGTCGTGCCTCTCCAACAAAGTCAGTAAGTCTGCCTGAGTGAGGACAAGACCTGCAAGACCAACTGCGCGTGCCCACTGCTGTGTGGTTGGATTAAAGGCCTGGCTGCAGGCCATGCGCGGCATGGGGTTGCCTGCCCCCTTGGGTTAGGTGCAAGGCCTTCAGCCATGCGCAGTTTGTGTTGGGAATGGTAATAAATCACATTACATTTATAAAAAAAAAAAAAAAAAAAAAAACACACCTAGAAATTCACTGAAAAAACAAAGGTTACAGGGATGTTATAGTTTGATGAAAAGGTCAGTTAAAGATACAGTTTTAAACTAATAAACCACTGAATTTCACCAGTTACAGTCATATCAAGTAACTATAACTCATGCTCTAAGGTAACTAAAATGATAGTTACCTTAGAGCATGAGTACCAGTTTGAGATAACTATAATTAGAAGACATATGCATATATACACACAAAAACACACACACACACACACACCTACCTAGATAGCACTTTATCGGGCTCGAAAAATCTACTCGACCACTCGCTATGGCGAGTTTTATTTTAGGAGGTAGAGCTATTTTAAGATTCCACTCGACCCTTCTGGTAAGTGGACAAAGAACAGGTATTCTGTTCAGTCAGTAACTCAATTAGCAATAAAGATGCCTTAAAATCTTTTTCTTGTCAGATTTGCTCTGTGTTCAGAGACAGAGGTCAAAAGACAGTTTGTCTTCTTGCAATGCAAATACTTTTCCTTGTGACTGCAGCGTTCCAGGAGTTTGTAAGGTGAACTGCCTGACCTATGTGAAAAGAAAGGCTTTTGGTATCAGGTTTTTCCTAACACACACCATTTATATAACTAAGTCAACTTTACAAACATTTCAAAATATATTTCAGTAGCTGTGAAAGTCTATTTTTTGTACTTGTGTGTGATTAAAAAAATATTTTAATAGGATGAAAAAACGTCAGAAGACTTTACTTGGTGATGTGCAAATGATAAATGTTTTCTCAAACTCTCTCAGGTTATTGTTAAGACACTATATAGTTTTATCAGTAAAGTTTCAAGTTAGTAGGAAGGGCTTTGGACAATTCTCGGACATTTACTGTCTGTAAATGAAAGTGCACTATCACATCATGCTTTAGTAATATATTTATTAAAAATGAGTGTTTGAACTTACACTGAGAAACACTCCTGCCCTGATGGCAACGCTATTAGTAAACTAAGAGGCAAGTCATGCATGGATCATGTGTACCCTATATGTGGGCTAGATTTATTATACATGGAGCAATTGTTTAGTGTATTTAATAAAAAAATAAAAAGGATTTTTTTATTTTTCTTTACAGCAGAAATGTTGAACTCACTTATTTGAAGGTGCACTCGTGAGAATGAAGAAAAAGGAGACTGTAAAATACAATATTTGCCTAGGATCACACTATTTGAGACCCGTTTATGGGTCAAGTGCATTACAGTTAGGCAAAGTAGATTATTCAAGCTACTCAACCTGCAGGTCTAGTAAAAGCAAATTTGATTTTTCAAGGCTTGTTTCCACATGGACCTATTCACGCAACCCCTTTGCTCAACACAAAAGGCTGCGCTCATCAGAAAGTATTGACTTAATGACCAACACATTATTAACAACAATTTACTGATTTATATTTTCTATCTATGTTGCTCATTTATTTTTAAGACTATGGCACAGTAAACAACCGACATTGTGGGCAGATTATACATTTGTTTTTGTACTCCCCACTATAATTAAATAAGTGATGATTGTGAAGTACCTTAATTTATTGCACTATCTAGATAAGGTCCGCCAAATATGTAGATGCTACCTTGTACCAGTCATCGTTTTAAGAACCAAAACTTGGAGTGTCATGAATTATGCCACAGATTTACAACAATGAGACGTTGCTCAACGCAAGTATGTCAATGTGATGAACCAAGAACAGCGTCCTTAATGCAAAATTTCAACCTCATGGTAAAGAGACTATCTGCAGCACACAACACTGCAAGGAACACACAAAGCTGCAACTCCCATCCTTTAAACTGCACTGGCTCCCACAGCTGTGAGGATTTATAAATCATTACAGAGCTTAGCTTGTGGTTCTTTGTGGAACCATTTAATTTTTTACAGGACAGCGAGGTTCAGTATAGGTCTATAAAATCAACCACACATTCCCAGATTAGCATTCCGTATTCTTCTCTGGAAAGCTGTGCCATTGTGTGCTGGATCTACGGGTCAGTTGTTCATCCGAGTGCCCACCACTTTTAGCAGCAGCATGCAAATCGCTATTTTGTTTTAATCCCCATTTTGATTTGATTGTTTGTGGTACTGCTATATTGACGTGATACAAACTTTACTTATGTAGACCATTACAATAGAGAGGATTAAGGGATGGTACTTTCTATTGAGAACATCACAATGCTTTATGTATTTAAATGCATGCCACTCTAATTTGGGGAAGCAAAGAGAGCATATAAATCACGAAAGGGTGGATGACCATCTTTTGTGCTTCAAGTGCATGAATACTAATTAAGAAATGTTTCCTGATGACCTACAACTTACCTACAGTACGCAAGGCCTCTTTGTTGTCTGCTCTGAAAAGGTTGATTCTACCATCTTCTCCTACTGTAACAATTTCCGGGTTGTTGCACGCAACGCCTGTACACGGGGCACTTCCATATGCAGGGCTGTCATTGCCCAAGTGATGATGAGCCCTTTCCCACTTTTGGTTTATTGATAAAGTCTAGGAAAAAAAGCCAAGCAGTTACACCACCAAGAAATTTCAATCAAAATACTTTTAATCAAAGAAAGTGGATGCTATTGGACCTCTATTTGGTCACCCTCTGTGCAAACATAATGCAACATAAAATTGTTAGAGATACACATTTACAAAATAACTGGGACCCAGTATGGCAGTGCTCAAAAGGTAATTGCTATCTGGCGACTGTTGGTGGCCTACTTTATACAATCAGGTCTATCCACGAAGAAGGTGTCCATATCACCAAAACAACCATCAAACCAAAGGGCACCCAACCTTGTAGTCTCCACAGAGGCAAACATTTTGTGCAAAAAGAATACGTTACAGAATCAACCACAAATGTCAGGCCTAGAAAACCAACTAAACTAATGATACATTGGGAGCCTTCCTTTCCAATACTTTGCACACTGTCACACATCCACACTAATTACCTGATTGTTCTGATGTCGGAAGATTGTTACACTTCCTGTTGATGAGGCAGTTACAATTCTTTCGTGGTCCAGAAACTTTTAATGAAAAAGAAAACAAAATGTTATACTTTTGCATTCTATATCAGCCTTAATGAACTTACTAAGCACATGTGATTATCCAGAGACAATAGTTAGGAGTATTATGGCTTTTGACGACAAGAAAGTGAAGGCATTTGGGAGGGAAAGGGCCACAATACACAGAAATGTTCATCTGGATTATTTTGTTGTGTGTATGACCAAGTGAGTGAGCGCTGGTGTTGCATTGGGTAGGAAAAACTTACTCTGTGTGTAACTATCAGAGAAGAATCATTCATTATGTAGAACCTTACTCAAGAGGTCCTTTGTGCCTTACTAGAAAGAGGTTTGTGTGTTGTTTTTTTTAGTACTTCCCACGCTACGTCAGGGTTTGTTTATAGAATGCATTCTTGTTGGATTCATTGCTCTGTAGTTAAGGAAAGCAAGCCACTGCATTATGCGGTTGTAAAAAAATTAAGCAGTGTGTGACATCCTTTACCGACAGGCACAATGAGTTGGAAACCAGAAAGAAACAAGCCAAAAAATCTGGCCTTTACAGGTAATAATTTATTCACACATTTACCCGTTCATGTGGAGTCTGTTGGGTGGTGTGGCTGTAATTTGTGGTGAAAGGAATGACAAACATGGCGAACAACAGACTGGAACACACTAGCAAAAGCAAACTTCAAACTGCTCTCACAACTGTTCAACAATCACAGAAGTTGCCACGTGAGTGTACGTCAATAGGGACACCATGCTGCAGTATTGAATCTCCTTTCACACCACTGTAATCCAGAATCATAGCCCAAGTGGTCCAATTGTGATGAGCCAAGACTGCAACATTGTTACATAAATTCAGAGTACAATGTTGTGTCCCAAGCAGCACAGAGTCATCTGGTAACCCTATTACAGACCACTTCCACAATGGTACCGGTGTGGTATAACTGTCATGCTTTCAGAATGGTTAAGGAACTAACAGTTTCAATGTTAGCATATAAAGCGAACAAGGTCCATCCAAGCTTCCATTTCCTACCAAGATAAACCTGATGCAACATCAAAAGCACATTTGGCAATAAAAACACCTGTGGCTAACTATCATACAAATACATGTTTCTGCAGGGCCAACAGCTCAGAGGGTCATTTGTTCTACAGGCGCAAAAAGGGTAGGCTAGTCTGGAACTGCTTTAACTCAAAGTACAAACTAAAAGAGGAGTGATGAATGGTACACTGACTGAGGAATTCCACAACTCTGAAAGCAGTTCCACATCACAGATTAACACTTCATGATACTTCAGAAGTCATCTGAAGCATAATCTACAATCTATGCATCTGAAGGTATCATCACTCGACCCCTCACATAGAAACAGTAGAAACATCATAAGCTACTAATTTATATGTCACCAAGGAGGAACATTAGATCATTACCTCATTCTGTCCAGGGAACACTAGCAAAGTTAGTTGTTGTGTTCTTCTCGAAAACAAAAAATAATTATGTTTTCTCCTTTCTCATTTCATAGTTTAAGTTATGGTTGCTGAACTTATGCAAACGAAAAGTATATTTGAACGGAGTATCCACAGAAGGGATGCAGTGCTTGCCTGGCCTCATCAGTTCCATAGACACGATGTGGAAAGTACTCTATAGCGTAAAGTACATGCTGCATGCTTAGTAGTAGGCAAGATTTAATTCTGTGACAGGCCTGAGCTTCAGGAATGAAGTACTCTTCAAGCGATTTTAAAAGTGGACCGCACATGCAGCTCATTAGGCGGATTTATTTTTCACCGACTGCAGCTACCAGCCATGATAGGTCTGGCTTGGCAGCCCAGTTTTCTGTATTTACCTATTAATTTAAAGCATACTGTGGGTGTGTGGCTCCTCTCGGGAGTATTGTAATCTCACAACCTCAACTTGATTGCTACAATTACCATGCATGAGGGACTGTTTTAAACTGCAAACGTACACTGAATTATCACACATTAAATTCCTTGTCATAGCTATAATGTATACCAAAAGTGATACCAGTGCTCATTAATCAACAGCAAAACTCACCATGTATCAGATCTTTCAATTTGTGTTATGTCAGCCTTATTTTTACTGCAATCTGGCCCTGTACTACATCCATGTCTGAGAAAACAAACCAAGTAGCAGAGCGTAAACAACGCTTTTCTGCATTGCTCATGCTAAAAAAGTGCAGCTTAACATCTCTTGCAACAAATGTGAAAACTGCTAAAACCTTAAAGGCAGTTGTGGAGAGGTTATGCATGGTCTGCCCAATTCTTTATTTATTGATTTATTTTTCTTCGATGTGAACATTGTGTTTTTTCCTGATTTCGAAATTCTCCAGCTGAAAGAGTAATGTTCACCATACTTACAGACACCAAGGTCCTGGTATATATATCTCGGAGCTACTGAAACTGAATTGCAAAAAAATAAAATAAAAAATAAAAAAAGTACAACTGAAAGCACAAGAGTAGTTCACACTTCATTCCACACTGATTTCTCTAGCACTCTAGCAGTGGCATATCAGGATTTTTCCCTTGCATTCTGTCAGATGTTGTTTTGTTTCTATCACTAAATAAAAGCAATACTGCAACTACCAGCATGTAAAGAAAAGCAGGAGTGATGACCTATTCAAGCCTTGCTTAGACTAACTCTGAAGTTGTAATATTACTGCACAGTGTGACAGTAATGGATTTCATTACAAAACCAGGTTACCATTATGCAATAACCTTTTATTGCTGCCCCAACATGCAGCCCTTCAAAGAAAAGTACATCATAAAGCATAGAATGTTAAAAGCATATAAAACAGTCAGTGCACATAGCCCTCTTCCTCTTTTATTTGTTGCTCCTTGACAGATAAATACCTCCAGCACATCTGTGTTAATCGTAGCTTTAATGGTTTATGCCTTTTTTTCGGTGTTGGGAATTATAATCTTTTACACCCTTCCAATTTATAGTGGGTATTGGGTATTATTTATTTCACTGTTACTTTGTAATTTTTATTGTCACATTTATCTAATGCTGTCATGACTTCTCAATGTACCTTTTTACAACACTGTTTGGATGAACGATCTATATTTTGTTTTCATTAGCCACTTTGGGAGTACTCTCAGAGAACTTCGCTGGTTGAGCCCGGCTCTTTTCAGAGCACTTTCGCAGGACCTCCTTAAGTGGGCGGGGGCCCCAGAGGTGTCGCTCCCCGGGCGTGCCTATTTTAGGGCCTCTCCCCCCACCTTCACGCCGGTTAGTGATTGACACGTAGTCAATCTTGGCATTTCTGGTTGCCTGGTGATGATGCGCATTGGGCACGTTGCCAGGAAACAAGAATTATACAAGTCCTTTTTTTTTTTTTTAAACACTTCCTTGTTGTCTGGTGATGATATAAATATTGTCTGGCAACACGCACAAAGCATAAGTCATTAGTCCGACGTCCTACGTTTGTTTTTGGTTTCTTACATTGGGTGAAGCGCGCAGGCAATAAAGGTTGCACAGCAACTGCTTACTTTCAAGAGATTACTTGGCAGGACTTTCAAATGTACCCAACCAGTGATACGTTGTATAATATTTGAAGCGGTTTAGTAGAGTTCTACAACAGTGCTTTTTGAATACAAGGACTCAATCTTCTGGTAGGAAATTAGTTTTACTTGCCAGTCAGTTTTTCTGCTCTATGAACTGGAAGGTTCATTTTAACTAAAGGTTCTTTCTACCAACGTTATGCCCTCATAGCCTTATAAGGTCATTCATATATATACACACACACACACACACACACAGTTTGAGAACAGCAGGAGAAGTGTATCAGATAACAGGAAGTGGAAAATTCTAAGTCCCACGTTCTTCCTTCTTGTGACTTTATGGTTCAATCTATCACAAGACTTTTAGAAGCGGAACCTAGGTCCTTAGAGGCAGTATATGCCACACAAGTGAAGAGGAAGAGGGACACCCTTTCAGAGAAGAATTATTTTTCATTCTCCGATGGGGACTCCCCTTTTACCAATGTACCCAAAATAAGGAGAAAGGTTTTTCATATGAAGAAACACTTGGAGAAGGCGCAGAACCATGCCTACAGCGAAGGTAGCCAAAGCACTGCACTAGGAAGTGGTGCTCCTAGTAGCACAAAAGGAACAGGACACCTTCACAGTCAGAGATAAAGGCTGCCTGTAGAAGAATGAGTGGAAAAAGTGACCTTCATGTCCCAATAGAGTTGCGGGACAGTTTAAATTCTTGTGAAAAGAAATTTGATGATTACGACATGGAATGGGATGAATATGTTTTTGACTAGCAAGAGAGATGTTACCTTTTGGGGAGAGAACATGATGATTTATAGCAATCTTCTACCCTTACCAAGAAAGAAACCCACTTGGGGAGAGATGTTTAATCCAACAATGATAAAACATCTGCCCTGTGTGGAAGGGTGGCCTATGGACCATGTATCTAAATATGTAAAGCTTTGGGTCAGAAAATCCTTAGATAAGGAAACCCATAACTTAATCTGGGCAGAGAGTGTCCAAGACCCTCTACGGACAATAAGATTTGATTGAAGTACTCTTAACCTGGACCCGGACCTTATAACATTCTTGTTTAAATTTGGAAAGGACCCTAGGAAAGAGACTAAAAAAGCTTAAAGCAATATCAAGACAAGGTACTTGATATTTTATGTCCTCTCACCCGCATTCTTGACACGGCCGAAGAGGCCAAGAGTAAGAATGGCAGGGTAAACATATATCTGTTGAGGGGTTGGGCAAAGCGTACCATTTGTTTACTGGGCAATGCTAATGTCAAAGTCGCAAGGCGGTCCCTTATGAGGATGAATGCTTATGAGGATGAATCCTAAGTTGGTGGATTTGTCAACCAGAGAGCTTTGTCAAGTCTTTGGACAAATATGTTTTGACATACACTGCTTTCAGTAAGGCTCAAATCAATATGCGAAGAGTCTGACTCGAGAGCTGCTTTTGGAGGGGCTGGCAGGATGGGAATGGCTGTCAGCCGAGGTTCCTTTAAATTCCAATATTATAACCATGACAAAAGGAAATTACAGCTCGAATACTAAATTTCTACCCCGAGAGAAGGACAAACGAGTTGGAAGATCAAGGCCTGCAGCCTCCGGATCCCAAGGTGAGCTGTCTTGGTTCTTCCCAAATAAAAGTCAGGGGAAGGTTGAGATTCTTCATATACAATTGGGAAAAAATTACAAGAGATGCTTTCTGCTTTGGAAACAAACCCTGGTTACAAAACAGAGTTCTGGGAAACACCTTTGCAGGTCAGACAACCGAGGGAATTGACTTTAGACACAGAAAAATGGGTCTGATAAACACAAAAGTGTCCCAGATGCTAGAAAAAAGGGGCTTTAACGTGTTTTCAAAAGTCAGAAAGGTCAGGAGGTTTTGTGAGGTACGGTTTTTCTTGTAAAGAAAGAGGACAAAGGTTGGCGTCCTGTCATAAACTTTCGATTTAAACACATTTCATGTATACAGATATTTCAAGATGGCGGGAATCCTTCTTTTAAGAGACATTTTGAAAACAAATGATTGGTTAATGAAGGTAGATCTCTAGGACGCATACTCCACGATCCCTATGGACGGGGACAGTAAGAAATATCTATGTGTCAGTTGGAGAGGTGTTCTCTACCAATTCATTTGCCTTCCTTTAGGGCTGTCATTAGCATTGTGGTGTTTCATAAAGATGTTGTATTCAGTAGTAGACTATCTCAGAGAGAAGGGTGTCATGTTATTAATTTACTGGAACAATATTTTACTCATGTCCCAGTACAGGTTAGAGCTATTGGGACATTTGAAGCTGACAAGTGGACTCTTGGGAGAGTCTATGCTTCATAATGAATATAGAGAAGTCGGTCATGATCCCCTGTCAACATTTAGAATTTCTAGGTTCCCAAGTAGATACTGTGTTGTCACAACTGTTCCTTCCACAGAAGAAAGAAAAACAGAGCAGGAGATAAAAAAAAAAAAATAGTTGTCAAACAAGATCTTTTTTTAAAAGATCTTTTGAGAGTGTTGCGGCTTTTGTCTCCATCTATTCAGACAATTTCTACCGGTCCCTTACAGTACAGAGGCCTGCAGAGGTTGAAAGCATGGGGCTAAAGAAAAGGCTTAAGGGAAGTGGGGGCTTTTTCCCTTTCCTTAGATGCTCAGAAGATCTAGAGTGGTAGTTAGGGAATCTAGAGGCTCGGAATGGCAAGGCCATTTTTGGAACTGTTCCCGCTCTGGTCTTGGAATCAGATGCCAGCAACCTAGGTTAGGATGCACATGTAAACAGTTTAGAAACAGGTGGAAGATGGCCCAAGAAGGAGAGATTATTCCATATAAATGGTTTAGAAATGCTAGCGGCATGGAACGAATTGTCTTGTATAAACCATTTAGGAGGTCAGAGGTCGAAGCCTCTGGCTGACCTGGCCAAACAAATTTTGTATTTTTCTTGGGTTCACAAGATTGAGTTCAGACCAGAATTTATTGCAGGCAGAATGTGAGTGCAAACTAGAACTCCAACTATCTCAGGGATTACAGCGATTGGAAATTGAGCCTAGAGTTTTTCAATCAAATTCAGGGACTTTGGGGTCCTGTACATGTAATTTATTTGCAAGCAGATTGACTTATCAGGTTTTCAAGTAATTGAGGTGGAGGCCAGATCCGGTGGCAATAGGATTGGACGCTTTTCGGCAGGATTGAAGGAAGAGAGGTTATGCCTTCCCTCCCTTCTCCTTGATCAGAGACTTGCAGAATTATTCTAGTAATTCACTCTTGGAAGTCAGACGTTTGGTTACCAGGGGTGATGGAACTCGCAGTCGCTATTCCCTGATTGGTCCCAGTGTCTTTAGGCCTTCTGATGGATTCAGTCTGAGTAGGGAAAATAAACCTTCTTGTGTGGAAGATATCCAGAGTACTGGTAGATATTCAGGCCTTTCAGGTGAAGCTAAAGGACTACTGGATGAATCTTGGGCCCTGGAAACTAGAGATCACAGGGGTGTTTGGAAGAAGTAGTGTAGTTGGTGCTTGGAAAGGGGTTTTGATCCCATGGAAGCCCCTGTCCCTGAACTAGCCAATTACTTAGCGTAATTTACTTTAATTCTGAACTCTCCTATAGGACCATTAACTGTTATATTTCTGCAGGTCATAAATTAATCAATAATGTTGCAATTGGAAGCGACCCCTTAATAAGAAGGGTGATGAAAGGTGTGAGACTCCGAAGACCCCCTAAAGCTCGTTATGAATCACTTTTGGGACATTAAATTTGATTTTCAAATTATTTACTTCCTAGCCATGCAACAAGTACCTTGCTTTAAAACAGATATGAAGTTAGCTACTTTACTTTGTTTGATTTAATGCAGAAGAGTTTCTGATGTTAAAGCGTTAAAAACCTCGAATAGGTTTTACTACTCAGAAGGGGTAGATTTTAACATTTGGAAAAGATCGAAAACGATGCCTGAAACTATTTTTTATCCATTTTTTCACAAACTGGAGAAGCTTTCTGTGATGAATTGTATGAAAGTTAAAAAGGACAACATTTTAGAATGCATGGACATAATTGCTTTTTTTGTACGTTAAAACTTACAAGGCAGTATCTACAGTTACTTAAGCAAGATGGGTACAGTTACGAAAGAAGCAGGTGTGGCTCTTTAAAGGTTTGGTGCCCACTCTTCCAGGGGTGCAATGGCTAGTAAGGTGATCTGGTCAGGTGGATCTTCACAGGAGATCTTAAAAGCAGCAGAAAGGTCAAATGCAAATACTTTTGCTAAGTTCTACTTAAGACCCATCAAGCACTTTATAGCTTTAAACGTGCATAATGGGAGTTCCTGTCTCATAATGAAATGGCGATTCTCCAATTAACATGCAGGGAGAATCTTTATTTCATTAAAGACAGCAGAGGTGAACATTATCCCACCCACCTCACACCCTATTAGGTGAAGATGGGAAACAAAATGAAAAATGAACTATTTTAGGAGATTGGAATTATAGAATATTACAGATAAGATACTTAAGTTTTAAAGTTAATTGACCTATTTCTTAATTTGCATATGGTTTAATTTAGATATTTGCTTTTTTCCAGACAATATATCAATTTTACCTAAAGAAGAAGTTGTTATCCTGTTTCGTCATAGTCTGGAAGACGATTATTTGCACTGACTGTTTTTATATTTTGGTCATTCAATGCTTTATGATGTACTATTGTTCTTTGAAGGGTTGCATGTTGGGGTAGCAATAAAAGGTTACTGTATAATGTTAGCCTCTGTTGCCTTTAATGAAATCAAGATGATCTCTGCATGTTAACTAGAGCATCGCCATTTCATAATACACGCCATAAGAAGGGCAGTGCAGCTAGTGTCAGGTTCTTGTGCAGAGAAAAAAAAAAAAGTATTCAATACAAATTCCCCTCACCACACAGCAGCAGTGTGCCAGTCAGCAGGAGCAGATGTTGTCAAGCCATTGTTGCCGCTTATGAGCAGATGCATGAAAAGGGACAAATAAAGTAAGCTGTACAGTTAGCTGCACTTCCTGTCATGCTGCCCCTGCCACCTCTGTAAACTTAAAAATAGAATTTGACGTGTGAGAAGGGGACGTGGCCTTTGAAGAATGGGGCTTTATGTGAGAACTACCTGAGAGGCCCTTATGCCTCTGTCCACTGCCCCCAACCATCTTCTTCCCCTCCGAAAACAAAAGACTGGTGAGGTTGTTGCCAATGTTCTTGGGTATTTTCAGACCCCTAAATGGACTTTGGCTGCTTACAGCATCTAAAGTCAAGCTGAAAACCCACTAAATACAGGGGGTTCCAGGTCATCTTGTTTGCCACCACATACTTGCTCTTCACCGGGTGACTGTATAAGGGAGCCAATATTGCATGACACACAGTCACATCCTATGAGTTGGCAGAAAGTCTCACCAGTCATAAGAACAGTACCAGTGGCACTGAAAGACCAGCAAGACGACACAGCTGCTACCATTGGCGATATCCAAATGACGTCCAGAAGCTTTTCTTATTCAAACAAACAAGTTGCAGGAAAGGATAAAAAAAAAGTTTGTTTTTTTTAAAAAAAGAAACGCTGCTTCCCCGTGCCTAACTCTTACCAATTTTTGGATGCAAGATCGAAGTCTGTTTATAGATTTAGAACCATCAGGTGGTACCTTGTCCTTAGATACAACAAGCCCACTCTAGCTACAGTGATTTGTAAACAGAGTATTTTTCTCGCTATTTTACCATGTAACAAAACAGGCGATGGATTATATTTGTTGCGTGATTTAGTCGAGTGATAAAATGGCCACCCTACTAACATAGCATCATGTATATATTAAACATTATGTTGCCAAAATCTTCTCTGCCACACTATACCATAATAAAATATTGTGCTCCTTTCAGGTTTAACAATTCCATAGTTTTGCTTCAGGTTGATGCGCAACATTTATTTTCACTATAATGTTTAAACTGCTGTTTGACCCTCGCCAAAAACCAGGAAAATGAGAGACAGCAGTTGCATAGTGAGAAAAATTTTAATTGGATGGGGAATTTCACTTTAGAAACATGTTTTTCACTGGCGCTAAGGAAAACCAGCATTAGCAAAGCCAGTAGGTTTTGCCTATGCAAAACCTATTGGCTTTGCCATTGTCCGTGTCATATCGCTTTTTTTTCCTTTACTATAAAAGTTATATTGCATAGTGGCTCAACTGCTCTGCAATATGCAATATGCAAAAAATCATTGACAAAGTTAATAGAATTTGCATAAGCGAAACTTATTGGTTTTGCCAATGCTTGTTTAATTTTCTATTGTGTGTTTTACTAAAATTTCAGTATAGCCTAATTCGCTAGTGACCTTTTACTAGTAAATATTTATTCTCTCTACCATTTGTGTACGCCACCATTTGGACTTTGCTAAGCTGCACAATGAGGCTCCGCTGTGGTCAACATTGAACTGGGTGAAGCAAAGTGAGGGAACCTGTGTTGGATCACACGAGCTTCATTTAAGTCTTACCTCTCTGGAATGTTTCGCTGGTTCTCATTTTTCTGAGGATTTCTGGCAGTTCTGCTCCCCTAAAATCACATTAATCACTCCCTTTGGTGCTAGAATAAACAGGAGACCCACAGACCTGGGGTACTGAAGTTGCTATGGTAAGCAACATTTTGCTTACTGCATAAGCAAAGTATATGCAAAGTCAAAAACTTAAAGCACAAACAGACCCCTAAGATGCAGTTAGCCAACATCTAACAGAGGATGCGCATAGATGGGCAGCAGGATCTGCACTCCAGAAAACAAAAAAAGGGACCTCAATGGGCAATGAGCCCCTGATTTTTTATTTATGTTATGCCGAGTTTGAGAAGATTTAAAGGATCAGGGCCAATCTCCTATAATATTGCTAGCAATAGGTCTATATAGCTGGACTGAAGAGTACATCTTGATACCTAAAAAAGCTAGAGAAATGCTCTATTACTGAAGGTTTTGGTCCTCCAGCAGGGTGTTGATAGGCTGCTGAGTACTGCGGAAGATAGTACCAAAGACGCAGTGCTATATGCGGTCTAACAAACAAAAGACGGTGCAGAACTGTAGACCTAGCTCTTTTGACAACTCACAGCTAAAGCGGTCTGCAGGAAAGACCTAAAAATGATAAAGCTATACAGATACTTTCCTGCAATCTCACTATCTGGCTAAAGGTTAACAATAGACAGGTAATGTGCAGAAATGGAAGGAGGGAGTATTTCGTGAAAGACCTCGTGTGCTGTGCTGCATGGCCCACAACCTCCAACATTTTATTCTGGTCCACTGAATTTCCTTCAAGTCCCTTCCTGGCACACATGCATTTCTTCCTTTTGATCAAATTATCATACTAAAACTGTGATACCCTTCAATCCAATAGGACCCTCAACCCCTCACTAAATAGGAATCATTGCCTGTTTCGAGGTGAAGTATGTTCAGTGTTGGTCAGAGAACTGTGAAATCTCATCTCTAGGGCACCATAACGTCAAAGGCTGCCAAGATGGTGGAGCAGGGTGAATCTTAACGAGGTCTGGAAACGGCTGCAGTATTACTGTAATCACCAGGGAGCCCCATCGTACATTGCTGCTGTGAGTATTTGTTATCATGAGATGCAGGGTCTCGTGGCAGCAACAGATAAACAAATAAATATGAACGATGACAGCTGCACAAGCGAGTCACAAGTCCAAAGTGAAATAAAATCCTGTTTCTATTTTTGGCACAAGCCACACATATGATTATATGCCACTGGTGCATAAAATGGATTAGATAAACAAGTCCCTCTCATTATTTTGTTATGTCTCGAGCTACAGAAAAAGAAAAGAATTAGGTTTGCAAAGTCCAATCAAATATTTAAAAAAATGTGAGGTTTGTGGAACTTCTGCTATCTCTTGAATGATTATCTCATGAGTTTAGAGGTCTCCCCGACACTGCCCTTGCGACTGAACTGCTGCAGACAAAAAGGGGGTGCGAAAGAGTGACAAAGGTACTTCATTTGATCTTGAATCCCTGTCACATTAATGCAGAAAACCCTGTCTTACCCTTTTTGGTCTCGCTGAGTATTGTTTACTTTGAAAGGTGCCTAAGTTGTCCCTAAAAGGCGGTATATAAATAAAAATGTGTTGCTCAGAAGTTAGCCGAAATTCCTTATTCAGATGGTACCTGCCAACTGAGAAGTATAATGCAGTTATAGGAGAGCTGCCAACTTTGGAGTTGGGGAACCTCGTCATCGACTCAACATCCTGTAGTTCAGGGCATATCACTTATCTCACCATCCCTACAAAAAAAACCCGTACCAATTAAAATGCGATGTGGGCATTATACTATAAAAAAAAATATTTTTAAAAGAAACGGGAGGTGACGGCGATGACATGTCTGTATAGGGAGGCTCAGAATAGAGCTATAATGGCAAAAGTATGTGCCTTCCACTTTAGCAAGATGTGTCTGCTTGTGTGCAGGAGTGCAGGGTTCTATTAGCACAAGACAGCGCTTCCTCATGATCCTAACGCCAATGAACTGTGAAATGAGATTGCGCCTATGAAGCCACAATCCGAACATCAACTTAATGTCAAAGGAAACCAGGGATGTGGAATTCCTATCGCCCGACGCCCGGGACATCTTGTTTGGGGTCAAGGGCAACAAGTTTTTATGTTTACTTTGTCCTTGGGACAAGTAGGCCCAACCCCCTGCAGCACAAACCCTTTGGCTGCCTGTTTACAGAGAGTGGAACTCTCTGCAGTTGAGGTAATGTGTTTTCAAAAGATAATGCTGTTCGAACTTGTATTTATGGTTCATTATTTGAAAGCCTTAATTATTAGGGTGAGTGCTGTAAATAAATGTTTTACGGTCACACTTCATTACTGACGTTGGTTCCAGTACAAAAAAAAAAAAACGCGTATACACATGTTTGAAAAGTTTAGGCTATGAGGCTAAGTATAATGCTCCCAGAATGCTCTCTGATTAGATGCAAATGAAGTGTCATTTTGTAAAATGTGTTGATGCATGCTAGTATTTCCCAAAAATATTTCTAATGGAAAATCAGTGTATCCATTTTCAACACGATTATGGGAAGCATGAAAATAAACAAACACCGACAAAGCCAACTGATCTGACATATTTTTATAAGTCTTTTAGTTTCATCAATGCATGTCTTGTTTTGACATGGCTTTTGTAACACTTTATTGTTGTGGGAGCTACCAGGCCCTCAACATTGTAACAAACACTGGCAAAACCCCCCCAAAAAGTTTTTTAACTCTAAAAGCACACGTTGCCACCAGCGGCATAACAAAGGCCCCGCAGCCGCCCTCCAGGGGGCCCCTTCAGCACAGCACCTGCCCTGAGTGAGTCTGGAGAGGGGGCTCCTCCATGTTCTTTGCAAAGGGGCACCCTCCAGTTTCGTTACATCACTGATTGCCACTGTAGTTCCTGACACTGAACAAAACTACTTTGTGTGGCAATATGATCCATGTGGAAGAGCAGGATGCGATCACTCACAGTAAAGCCAGCCGAAAGAGAGAGAATTAGAAGTTTCATAAAAACAAAATGTCTTTAACACCAGACCTAATTAGGGACCAAGACCCACATGTAGGTAGCTTTTTGCATGTCGCAAACAGCACATTGCGATGCACAAACCCAGTTTTGCGATTCGGTAACCTGGTTACCGAATCGCAAAACGGGTTGGCGACTCGCAATTAGTAAGGGGTGTTCCCTTCCTAATTGCGACTCGCAGTGCAATGTAGGATTGTTTTGTGACCGCGGGCGCAAACCAATCACAGTTTGCACCCATTTCAAATGGGTGCTAACACTTTCGCAAAAGGGAAGGGATCCCCATGGGACCCTTTCCCCATTGTGAATGTCACTGTAAACATTTTTTCAGAGCAGGCAGTGATCCTGTGGACCACTGCCTGCTCTGAAAAAATGAAACGAAAACGTTTCATTTTTCGTTTTTGTTATGCATCTCGTTTTCCTTTAAGGAAAACGGGCTGCATTACAAACAAAAACTGCTTTATTGAAAAGCAGTCACAGACATGGTGGTCTGCTGTCTCCAGCAGGCCACCATCCCTGTGAGGGCCGCCATTCCCGAGGGGATCGCAAATTGCGACCCACCTCATGATTATTCATGAGGTGGGCATTTGCGAAGCCCTTGCGAATCACAGATGGTGTCAGGGACACCATCCTACATTCGGATTTGCGACTCGCAATTTGCAGGTCGCAAATCTGAACCTACCTACATGTGGCCCCAAATTCTTAAAGAAAGTCACAAAAGTGCACCCATGGTATATGTCGTACCCCTATAAAATATTTGTGAACTATATTTTAGAATGGGTAAATACGATGTGTAGATTTGCTCATGAGAAAATCTATTGAGCATTTGCAAGTTCATTTTCCCTCCAGCCACTTTCTTCCCAACCCTGGAAGAAGTTCTAATTCTGCCATTGTCAGGAGTAAATGTCCAACCTTTCTTATTATGGAAAAATATTAGAGAGAAGCTGGTAAAAATCTTTAAAACATGCAGGTTAGTAGGTTTGCAGACTCAAAGGCATTCCAGCCCTGGAACTATTGCTTACTGCTTCCTCCAGCCCCAGTATGCAGATCGGCAGAAAGGTGGCAAAATAAGGAAATTGCTACAGTAGGGATTGAAACTGCAAGTATTCAAGCCCTACTATGGTAGTAGCCCTGGCATAATCAGAGAGGTTATTATTAGAGCACTTACATAATGAGATTGCTGCCATAATTTGTCACCACACTACATGGCACCAAAGGGACAAGTAGATCGTTTTACAGGACAAGTAGATTTGAGAAGCAACCTGTCCCGTGGACAAGTAGATATTTGAATAAATTCCACACCCCTGGAAACAATGAGGGAGGCAAGCAAACAATGGGAAAAGGAAGGTTCGGGGGCGGGGGTAGGGGTCTGTGGACAGTAATGAGAGGTCAGAGGGAGCAAGCAGCGATAGGTGGAAGGTGCTGGGGAGGACTTGGGCAACAAACAAAAACAGGAAGACTAAACACATGCGGTTCTGTGGAGTGCAAGGCTGAAATTAAAAAAGTACCACCTCAGAACCATGCAAGCGAGTGGAAGGACACTAACCGCCAGCCTATAATCCCCAACTGGAAAGAGGCTCCCGAGAACAGCCAAAGGAGATGAGAGGAGATGCAGCCTGGTGACTTGAGGATTCCTTCTGACCAATTAGAAGCAAGAAAAGGAGAGTGACCGGAAAAGCCTACCAATGGGAAGTAATGCAAAGTCTGTGGGCAAGCCGGTAAGCCTGAGGGTGGGCAGTTAGCTCCTTTTCAATTTTTTTTTTTCACAATACAAAAGATTTCCACACAGCGCAAGCGCTGTGCGTGTGGAACCTAAAAAGTGCTTTGGCCAATTACTTTGTAGATATCAAGTGTAGTGGCTGCAGCATGTTATCTGTGAGCTATAGTTTTATTAATGTAGGGGTTCTTGTGTAGAGAAATGAAAATTAAATTTAGTGCATGAATCGAGTAAAGGAGTAATAATTAAATGGTAGTATAAAAGGGTAACAGAACCACGAGTCTTAGAACTATTTTCTCTGTGGATGATGAGACTGCACAGGCAAAATGCAGTAACTCACACAGAAGAACTTATTAAAAATTAAAAAGAAAAATAGGTACTGACTTACAAATGCCTATAAGAAGGCTAAATATAAAAATAATATTAAAAAACAATGCTTATTAAGTCCCAGATGGTCTCAACTAGTTAAGGGGTACGATTGTTTAGAAAGCCTTATGCTGCTTTGTCGTATGTGCACTTCTTGCCTGAAAGGGGTGGAGCTCTCAGTTCACAGATAAGGACAGATTCAGAGAATGCAGTAGACATTAACAGCCGCCATGCAACTGGGTACATCATTTGATTGGTTTGTCTGGTCGCCCTGGATCTCTCCATTTGATGCTGATGGAAGGGAGCCTATTCAAATTACTTTCAAACCATCAGCCACTACCATTCTGTTATACGATCCTAGTACTACACTGGATAGACAAAGGAGTAGTAAGACAAAGATCACCTGACCAATTTGAAGGTTTTACACATGATAATGAACAACCTTACAGTATGGAGGGGTTTTAAATTTATGGAGTTCTCGCGGACTAAGAAAGCTGTCATGGCCATGGTTCTGTTACTGCAAGCCAGGAAGTGGAATTTTACTTTGTATCTATACATGCCACAAAAGGCCTTAAAGAGTCATTTGGCTCCAATTACAAGGAGAAATCTCAAGTGTTAAGTACAGGGCACCATGTAAAAACTTAACTGTGTGGCATACCATGCTTTGGGCTGGTAGATATAGAGAAGACCAGCAAAAGCAGGTTCCATCTCAACCTTGATGAATAAAGAGGCTAGATTTCAGGATAGAACTGATCCATCCACATTTGCCAAGGAAATGGCTATGCTAACATAGTAGACTATAGTGTGTGCAGCACAGATTTGCACTAAAAAGTATTCCAAAATGTGTGTCTGGTGAAACCTGGTCATTATCAAAGTAATACTTAACCAGTGGCCGACACCAGGGAGGTGGTTAATAAATCCTCGGTGCATTGCACCCGAGGATTTTATTTTTATTTTTGTTCCCCCCGCCCCCCCACCCGCCACTTTGTGACACGCTGACGGCACTTTGTGGATTTCCCCATCGGAGCAGGAAGCGTCTGAAAACGGCCACAAACGGCCTTCCCCACGTTCGGGAAGGCCTCGTAAGAAAGGGGAAACTCTCCCCTTTCTTACGAGGCCTTCCTGAAAGTGTTTCCTGGCCCCTGATCACAGCACAGCTGCGATCGGGGGCCAGGAAACACCACTAGACACCAGGGATTTCACTTGGGGGGGCTCGGCCCCCTCGGAAAACGGGCTGCCCCCACCCCCCAAGGCATATTCTTTTTTTTAAAAAGGGTAGGTGCCCCCCCAGGGGCTACATTTAATTTTAAAATAAAAAAAAAGAAGAAGAAATGGACAGGGGGTCGCCCGTGGCAGGGCGACCCCCTGTGGGAGCAATATTTTTGTTTTGTTGTTTTAGGGTTTCCCTGGGGGCCATTTTGGCCCCCAAGGAAACCATACAACAACTAAAAAAAATATAGATATATCTATGTAGATAGATCTGTCTACATGGATATATCTATAGATATATAGATCTATCTATGTAGATCTATATCACTTTTGTCAATACGTGTGTGGTTTCCCTGGGGGCTGCGATCGGCCCCCAGGAAAACCAGACCCACATATAAAAGTGAAATATATATTATATATAGATTTGCCACCAGTTGTCTTGCAGTTGCAGCTTGCGTCTTCAAAGCAATGCACATACTTCAAATGACGCTTTTCAACTGTAGCTTTTAGGCAGCAATAAAAAAAGTCAAGTAAGTATTGTGATTATGTTTCTGCTACAAAAGGGTCAGACTTGTCTAGTGGCAGTTTTAGTGCCATAAAGAAGCGCAGAAGGATTATATGCCTACTGCAAAGAGCAAATCTGTATTTTATGTAAATAGCTGAGTACATTAGTAAAGTCAGCCATTACCTGCGCTATAATACAAATGAAATGTATGTGCGGGGTGGAGGGCGGCTATGTAGAGATGAAGGGCACTTTTGCTGGGTGGTAATGAGGGAATCCGAGGAGGAGGGAGTGGGAGCACCAATAATGATTGTTGGACTGGGCGCAGGAGGTGCTAAAGACTGTGACGAATGGTATGTGACAAGGTGTTTTTTGAGTGTCTTGAAAGAACGTGCTGATTGAGGGAAGAAGCGCAAGTAAGGTGGCCTCTACTGTTGCACGTATCTCACACACACCATCGATTTTGTGACTGTCTACCGAGGCTAGTGTTTTAGAGCAACAGTTTAGCCAATAGCAGAGATGGCATCTTGATGGATGACTGCTGCCGTCACTCGGGTTATAGAGGACAGCTCTGACATAGGATCAGAGACTGAGACATCAGATACTGAGACAGCATCTGAGAGATAGGACAATGGCACAGACTCTGGGAGTGATTTTTCAGTCAGACGAGTCCCATTCGGTAACTCCTCTTCCAGTAAATTATGAGGGAGGTGAGGAGGACAGTCCTGCTGTCCCTTCGCAAGCAGTCTGTGCAACGGGGTAATAGTGAGTTAGCCCAACCCAGAGAGCAGGTGAATGCGGCGGCAAGCAGGGAGAGAGAGTGCTCTCTTGGGAGCGCCCCAATTTAGTTCAGCCCCAAATTCCACCACCCAAATCGTATTGTGGAGACATCAAAATTACCTATCGCAAAACAAACTGGTTTTCTAAGGCAGGCACCTGTGTTTTTGGTCCTGGGTTCGGCGGCCATATAGAGAAACACACTAAACCCAAACATTTCTGGAAACTATACATTCGGGGGAGTCCACAGAGGTGTGACTTGTGAGGATTCCCCAAAGTATTCTTACCCAGAATACCCTGCAAAGCTGAAAGGTTGAATAAAAACTCTATTTTTCTCGCATTTCTGTCACACAAACTACAGGAATATGCTGGGATCCACAAAATTCCTACCACCCAGTGATTCCTCACCTGTCCTGATAAAAACACTACCCCACTTGAGCGCCTACACCTAGTGCCTGCGTCCGGAATGGATCACCCCAGGGTCAACAGCTGCCTCATGTAAGGACCAACATTGACCGTTGTGTGATCTATTCCTGTCGCGGGCACCAGGCCTACCCACACAAGTGAGGTACCATTTTTAATCGGGAGACTTGGGGGAACGCTGGGTGGAAGGAAATTTGTGGCTCCTCTCAGATTCCAGAACTTTCTGTCACCGAAATGTGAGGAAAATGTGTTTTTTTAGCCAAATATTGAGGTTTGCAAATGATTCTGGGTAACAGAACCTAGTCAGAGCACCACAAGTGACCTCATCTTGGATTCCCCTAGGTGTCTAGTCTTCAAAAATACCAAGGTTTGCTAGGTTTCCCTAGGTGCCGGCTGAGCTAGAGGCCAAAACCTACAGCTAGGCACTTTGCAAAAAACACGCCAGATTTTAATATAAAAATGTGATGTGTCCATGTTGCGTTTCCTGTCGCGAGCATTAGGCCTACCAACGCAAGTGAGGTACCATTTTTATCGGGAGACTAGGGGGAACAAAGAATAGCAAAACAAGTGTTATTGCCCCTTGTCTTTCTCTACATTTCTTCCTTCCAAATGTAAGACAGTGTGTAAAAAAGACATCTATTTGAGAAATGGCCTGTAATTCACATGCTAGTATGGGCACCCCGGAATTCAGAGATGTGCAAATAACCACTGCTTGTCAACACCTTATCTTATGCCCATTTTGGAAATACAAAGGATTGCTTGATACCTATTTTTCACTCTTTATATTTCAGCAAATGAATTGCTGTATACCCGGCATAGAATGAAAACCCATTGCAAGGTGCAGCTCATTTATTGGCTCTGGGTACCTAGGGATCTTGATGACCCTACAAGCCCTATATATCCTCGCAACCGGAGGAATCCAGCAGACGTAACGGTATATTGATTTAAAAAAATCTGACATTGCAGGAAAAAGTTAGAGTAAAACGTGGAGAAAAATGGCTGTTTTTTTCAGCTCACTTTCAATATTTTTTTTTTATTTCAGCTGTTATTTTCTGTAGGAAAACCTTGTAGGATCTACACAAATGACCCTTTGCTGAATTCAGAATTTTGTCTACTTTTCAGAAATGTTTAGCTTTCCGGGATCCAGCATTGGTTTCACACCCATTCCTGTCACTAACTGGAAGGAGGCTGAAAGCACCAAAAATAGTAAAAATGGGGTATGTCCCAGTAAAATGCCAAAATTGTGTTGAAAAATGTGGTTTTCTGATTCAAGTCTGCCAGTTCCTGAAAGGTAGGAAGATGGTGATTTTAGCACCAGAAACCCTTTGTTGATGCCATTTTCAGGGAAAAAAACAAAAGCCTTCTTCGGCAGCCCTTTTTTCCCATTTGTTTGAAAAAAACGAAATTTTCACTGTATTTTGGCTAATTTCTTGGTCTCCTCCAGGGGAAACTACAAACTCCATTAGAATCCCTAGGATGTTGGAAAAAAAGGACGCAAATTTGGCGTGGATAGCTTATGTGGACAAAAAGTTATGAAGGCCTAAGCGCGAACTACCCCAAATAGCAAAAAAAGGGCCCAGCAGCTAAGAGGTTAACTGTGTACTCGTCTACTTCCCTGCCCACAGGAAAGGTTACTGTACTATTCTCACTATGTCTGCCCTGCTAAAGCCCAAAAAAAAAAAAATGAAATGCAATAAAAATGCTGCTTGAACCAGACCACAGGAAAATGTGTATTCTCTCTATCACACTTACTATGCTAAGCCCAAATAATAATGAAAAACAAATGAAACTTCCCATATTTTGACAGAACGGTTTACTTTCACTGCTGGCTACAGCTGTAGCACTCGTTCTAGTACTCATGCAGGACGGTCTCTTTTGCTCAAGTGCCTTTGCGTCCTTTTGCTTCAAATTCATGCACTTAAATAGCAACATCAAGATAAAGCTACAGCTCTGACTCTTAAGCAGGACATATACTCTACACATAAGCCAAATGGCAGATATATTTCAGTTGCACCACCCCACAGAGTAAAGTGCAATTGGTCTGCATTATTTCAGGGTCTCAGAGGTAAGAAAGGTTATAAGAATTGGATTACAATACAATTGTAATACTGTAGGCAGGCACTTTTTTTGACAACAGCATTTTGAAATGTGAAATTGAACTATTCTAAAGCCTTCACCTCGGATACTCTGCTTTGAGCACACAGCTGCCACAAAAAGTCAGCTACTGGCTCTCAGAGAGAATACAATTTGAAACAGTGTAGTATACAAGAAATATAGAGCTATGCCTCATAAGAAAACTCGCTCGTTGGGCTATTTTGCAAAAAAAAAAAAAAAAAAAAAAAAAAAGGGACTACATTGTATGTTGCTCCAATGCTAAAGTTAATCGAATCTGAATCCCATCCTGAA
The DNA here is from genome assembly GCF_031143425.1 of Pleurodeles waltl. Lineage (NCBI taxonomy): Eukaryota > Metazoa > Chordata > Amphibia > Caudata > Salamandridae > Pleurodeles > Pleurodeles waltl. The sequence goes on along the minus strand of NC_090444.1, from coordinate 1,096,378,090 downwards.
TATGCAGAATGGCTTGAAAATCCACAGATTCTGCTCTAACCAGGAGCTGGCGGTACGCTAAGCTGGCTGTCTCACCAAGGCCAGCAATAATTATTGAGAGGTGGTCACTTATATCCAGGGACCCTATCACCATTCTGAATACTCACTTGACAACACCACTGACTGCACTGAAGGCGTCTAATGAATGGATATTACAAGTACAAAAACCACTAACATTAAGAACTTCCCGCTTCCAGTTCCCACTTACCTCATTGCCCAGCACCTGTGAAAGTACCTTGGGGCAGCAGAAGGTAGCAGACAGTGCTTTCCAAAGAAATACAAGGCAGAACAGAGCCTGGTATGTGGCACTAATCAGCGATTGGCAAAATAAGCTAGAGAGGCACAAATCTCCCACCAGGGGCACATACCGTGCAGCATTCTACCCAGCCCTCAAATCTTGCTCTATGCCTTTAGACCTATTTTGCAGATTCTCGTTCATTCCAGCATAATACAGCATACCACAAGAAGTACTTGAAGGCTACACATTAAAGTTAAGACAGAAACGAATTTCCATTAATTAAAAAATAAATACATTTACTAATTAAGCCCAAACGTTTCCAGTAGCAGCCATTAACCTTACAACTTGAGGCAAGCAGGTTCTGTAAAAAAATTACACGGTCTCATTCCTTTACAAGAATTACAACTTAGCTTCTCTTGCAGGTAAAACTACTATTATTCAATGCTAATAATGGTCCCACATAAAAGGGTGCTGAACCAAAGGCTATGTTTTTAAATGCATTTTAAATATAAATACAAACAACCAGCTTGGTTGCTTGTATTTATTCAATTATAAAAATGGGTCTTTGAATTACCTCTAGGTGCTGGCTATAAGCCTTCCAGGATAATGCTTGTGCATACCAGCAACATGAACACAGGATCAGACGGCAAGAGAATGGATATTTCTTTGGTATGTTATTTTTTCTAGTAGCCAAAATCCCTTTTGCCTTCACTCTTTCATACTACCAACAAAACAGTCTCTCCACCGCTGAAAAGAAAATCTCCTCTATTTTATGTTCGTAAATGACGTAACAGAAATCTTTCTTATTGCTCCTGCTTGTGATATTGTGGATTTACAACTATCTCCCAACAGCAGAAGGAGACTGTCTGCATACTGGAGCCCTAAAGTTTTCAGAGCTCTTAATATATCAATTTTCACAGAAATATTCTAAGTGCTGGATAAAGTACTATAGCAGTCCAATAAAATGAAGAGGTCTTGGTATATTAAAAATATGTTGCAGCTGGCTACTTAATATAGCACAGATACCCTTTAAGTATTGCAGTGGAAGAGTACAATTTCCATAAAAGTAAGTGAGGTAAAATATTAGTTGCTACTTTACCTTTGACAACAAAAAATTATAGATACATTCCTAGAAAATCATAAAAGAAATAAAATAATAAAATTTCTAGTTTTCGATCGTCTCTGGTCATGAACATATTACTTCAGCCAACATTAACTTTTGTGTTTGTTGCTTTTCAGTTACCTATTTGTGTAATCTACTTGCGTAGAGCTCAGACTTCCACGTCCTTGGTTTGGAAGGGGTAACACTCTAAAAATGAGTATCCTGCCAATAGTAATGTATCTTTTTAGAACAATCCTGCTAGAAATTAGTAAGTACTGCGGGCAAGCTTGGAGAGCATTTGTAGCAGGTGTCATGGGGGTATCGTAGATCTGGGAGAACAGGCAACTGTTCGGAGGTGGGGTGGGGGCTGGTGGAGATTCTGTTCCATGCTTTAAACTATATTAAGGGGCTTACAATACTTGAGGATTTTGCTTTTCGATACATCAGGCAAGGTCAGCCTACTATTTACAAGATAAGTTTGGGAAAACAAGCTAAATGTTATTTTGGTTTGAATTTAGAGCCCAGCTATATATTAAACCCCTCCCCCCCAAAAAAAAAACAAGATTCTAAATTGTTAAGGCAGCATTTAGGGTATAGTGTCAGGTCAAGTGGCTACTGGGTATTCTGAAACAAAATCTATATACACCCATTATAGACAACGCTTTACTCCCACCCGTTTTTCGGGTTTACGTAGCTACCAAATGAGTTCGGAAGGGGGTCAGATCTTTGGGGGCTTATTACATAAAACAGGCAAATCTGTGCATTTTCAGAGTTACAGGAGTGGTTTGACCTCTCCAAGGGAGAATTCTTCAAATTCTTGCAGCTGAGGGATTCCTTAATCAGACATTTGATGGACCCAAAAATCGGTGACTAATATCCCCCTGTTCGAAGACATTAAACAAAAAGCTACGTGTTGTATTCACGCACGTGAATGGAATGAGTGGAATTGTCAGCACGCAAATGGAATTGTCATCGCATGCTCTGTGATGACAATGACATTCCGGAGGGGAGGGGTTGTTTGTATTATACTTCTGATCTGGAATAAATCGAGTTAAAGACTCTTCACGTTATCGGTCTTTACTTACACTACAACATATTTATGGCGACGAGTGACGAACACCAGCGATCTGGAAAAGAACTTCGAACAAACACGGGCGAGAGGTGATTACCGGATCCACAGCATACAACTTACTGATTAGGTATTGGAAGGTACTGTTCAGTAATTATTTTGTAAACCTTGGCGTTGTGAATTGTGGCATGAGGACCTCACCCTGCGTTAACAACCCTGGCACCAGGCTTAACGTGCACGCGTACCTTCATTGAGGCATTGGTTGCTGGGATACTATGCAACGCTAAGCAACGTTAGAGACGCGCTTCCCGCACGGAGAACTGTTGCTAGGAAACAAGACGCCTAGCAAACAACGAGAAAGCTTTCAGCACGCGTGTGTTGCGTGACGAACATATTACTGAACGGATCTTGTTTATTGGAATAAAATAAAGTGGTAGAGAATTACTCCACTTATTTCAGAATGGCCACGAATAACCAGAGCATAATACCGCCACCACAATTTTTTATCACAACCAGGATCTCCATGCATCCCATGGGAAGAGTGGATCGACATTTTTGAAAACTATTTGGTGGCACTTGATGGACAAGATTTAAGACCTACTAGAAAGAAAACAATTTTACTCAGTGCCTTAGGTCAAGAAGGTCAACGTATATTTAAGTACTTACCTTCCATAGTTCAGCAAGAAGATCAACAACAGATGGATGTTTTCACGGAAGCAGTGAAGAGATTGGAAAAACGTTTTGCGAAAGAATTCAATGTTGTTATGACTAGACATAAATTTTATACACAACCGCAACAGTTGGGAGAAAGTATTGACGATTTTGTTTCCAGATTGAGGGAACTAGCTACGAAGTGCCAATTTGGAACAATGAGTGATGAGTTAATTCGTGACCAATTAATTGTACAATGTCGCAGTAAAAAAACGCAAGAGAGACTGTGGGCAGCGAAAAATCCCACCCTACGAGATGCTATAGAAATTGCTAAAGTAGTTGAACAATCTGAGTATTGTATGAGAGAAATGGAGAGGAGGGAAAAAATAGATGCTACCAATATGAGTGCTAATGTTAATGTGAATGCGGTGAACAAAGTAGTTTATGAGGATAATGAAGTATTAGCGGGTGCAAGCTCTACACGCAAAAATATGAGCAAGACCGGTATGGGTGGGAAATTTGAAAATAGACCGTGTACGAGATGCGGTAGCAAATATCATAACTCTGAATGTAAATCTTGTTTTGCAATAGGAAAAGACTGTATGAAGTGTGGAAAGAAAGGCCATTTTGCACGTATGTGTAAGACCATGTCCAACAAATATAACGTAGGTGTGGTGAGGAATGATGCTGTTTGTGAAGAAGGACGTGATAGAGTATTAGTATTGGGTGATAGTGTGGCATCACATAAGGATAAACCTCCAAGACCTACAGCAAATTTTATGATAAGAGGCAAAGGAGTACAGCTGATGATTGATTCTGGGTCACTATATACTATTTTACCTAAAAAACTATTTTTACAAGAGTGGCCAGCTGTCAGTCTTTTGCCCAAAGATATTAGTCCAGGTGGCTATCAGGGAGAGAAAATTGATATCCTGGGATATATGTGGGCTAAAATTGAGTTTGGGAAAAGGCATATCAATAGGAAAGTATATATAGCCGACAGTGGTCCACCAATCTTGGGGTGGCATCATCAGTATGACCTTGATATTAAGATTGATCCACGAGCCCAGGAGAATGTTATGTTGGTGAGTAGTGATAGTGTGGATAGAATTTTGGAGGATTACAAGGAAGTTTTTAAAGATACCTTAGGAGAACTTCATGGCTATGTACATAAGATTAAGGTGAAGAAAGATGCTATCCCAGTTCAACATAGGTTGAGACGAGTACCAGTTTTGGCTCGTCAAGAAGTGGGGAGGATGATTTCTAAAATGGTACAGGAGGGTATTATTGAGCCAATAGAAACCTCCAGTTGGATTTCTCCGGTTGTAATTACTGGAAAATCGGATGGAAGTCTCAGATTTTGTGTTGATCTCCGCACACTCAATCAGAACATCGTAGTGGACAATTATCCATTACCCAATATCAATGAGTTAATTTTGTTGCTGCAAGGAGGGAAGCATTTCTCCAAGCTTGATCTTAGAAGCGCGTATCATCAGATTAAATTGCATACGGAGTCTAAAGAGCTTACGGCTTTCATTACTATGGAAGGAATTTTCCAATTTACGAGGATGCCGTTTGGCCTTGCATCGGCTGCAGGAGTCTTCCAAAGGTTGATGACAGGATTGTTTAAAGGGGTAGAGAATGTTATATATTTCCAGGATGACATTCTGGTATTTGGGGACTCAATAGATAGGCATAATGAGGTTTTGAGGTGTGTGTTGGATAAGATCAAGAGTTCTGGGTTAACATTGAAGAAGGAGAAATGCTGATTCTTAGTGAATGAGATTGAGTATTTGGGGTATACATTGTCTGAACAAGGTGTTAAACCAAAGAAAAATTTGCTGGATGCTATTGGAAATGCACCCCCCCCTCAGGATAAAGATCAACTCAGGTCATTCCTTGGTTTAATAGAGTACTATTCAAAGTTCATACAAAATTTTGCGGACAAGACAGAGGAATTAAGAAAATTGTTACGTAAGGGACAAAAGTTCGTGTGGAACAAAATATTGCATTTCTGAATATTAAGAAAGAGATGTGTGAGGCGCAAGTTTTGGTTCCATTTGATGTTAATGCTAAAACATTGATTACGGTTGATGCGAGTGCCATTGGTTTGGGTGCAGTGTTGTCACAAATGCATGGCAATGCAGAGAGGACGGTAGCATTTGCTTCCAGATCATTAACCCTCTCGGAACGTAATAATTCCGTCATCGAGAAAGAAACTTTAGCTGCAACCTGGGCGATGGAGTACTTTAGAACATATGTGTGGGGGCGCAAGATTATTCTTCGCACCGACCATAAACCTCTATTGAGGATATTGCTACCAGGAGGGGTGGGCAAAGTGTCAGCTAGACTGGCCAGGTTGGCATCACGGTTACAGGAGTATCAGCTTGAGGTACAGTATATTCAAGGTTGGCGTAATGTTAGAGCGGATTGTTTGTCTCGCTTGCCACAAGATTGGCAGGTGGTGGATAAGGAAGGTGTGCAAGAACGGGAGGAAGAAGGGGCAGTGTCGAGTATTGAGGATGCAATGGAGTGTTCTCAAGGTGCAATTTCCCAACAGGAATGGTGTAAGTGTATGGAGAGTGACATCGCCATGAAGGGGGTGGTTAAGTTGATCAAAGAGGGTGGTATGAGAGAAAGTGCTCTTAATGTTCGTATTCGCCCTTTTGTGAAGGTGTTGGAAGAATTATCATTGACTAAGGATGGGTTTGTTTTGAGAGGGGACAAGTTTGTGCCTCCTGAAGAGTTAAGGATTAAACTATTTAGGTTAGCCCACGAAGGCCATTTGGGTCGGACATTAACTAAGAAAAGGTTGAGGGAGCAATTCTGGTGGCCTGGGCTAGATGCTGATGTAGACATATGGGTTGAGAACTGTAGTGATTGCAAAGAGGGTGAAAAGAGACTTAAAGTAGGGAAACAAAGTGTGGTTGGGTCGATACCTGACCCTGGGAAAGGGTGGCACACAGTGTGCATGGACTTCATTGGCCCACTTGGGGGAGTCAGTCAGGATGTTAGGTGTGCCTTGGTCATGGTAGATGTGCATTCACGTTGGTTGGTTGTAAAGTTTTTAAGGGATATTACCACCACAAACACAATTAAGGCAATGAAAGAAGTGTTTTTGGAAGAGGGGTGTCCTGCAAAAGTCATCACTGACAACGGTACGCAATTGACGTCGTTTGAAATGGAACATTTCTTAAGGTCATGTGGTATTGACCATTCTTGCACCTCCTTGTACAACCCCCAAGCGAATGGAATGGTGGAAAGGTGTAACCGTATGGTGAAAGCATTATTCAGATGGCATTGAATAGCAGGAAAAATGTACAAGAAATGGTCAATGATCTAGTTTGGGCCTATAGAACAACTGTGAATGGAGGAACGGGGGAAACACCTTTTGTGTTAATGAGAGGCAGAGAAGCTGGGACAAAATTGAACCCTGTATGGATGAATGAATTATTTAGGAAAGTTGAAACACATGTGGATGTTTCACTTCCTGTACAAAAAAATGTGAAGGTGATTGAAGTTGGGGATTTGGTGAAAATATGATCAGGACGTGTGTGTGGGGGTCTTACAAAATTTCGAGGACCTTGGAAGGTGAAGGAAGTTCATGATTTCCATGTAGTATTGGAGAATGGTCAACGTTGGAACAAAAGGAGAATAGCCTTATATTGCAAGGCTGGTGGAAGCCATGGTCCTGAATGGGGAAATGGAAATGTGGGGGGCTGTAATAGTTTCTTGTTTATGTCAGATGAGGAATTGACGAGGAGTGATTGTATGCATGATGAGGAACAATTATCGAATGGTTTGCATAGGCCCCCTACTGTTGATTTGCATAGGCCCACTTCCGCCATTAACACTGCCATTAGTGATGGTTCCCACACACGGGGGCTGGGTCCCAGTTGCCGGAGAATTCCGGCTTATTTAAATGAATATGTCATGTATTGTGATGATATCTAGTGTGAAATCAAATGCACTATAATAGGGTGTATCATTTTTATTCATTTTCATCTTTATTGTAGTTTGCTTTAACATTTGTTATTGTAGTTGTATTGCGTTTTCTCTTTTGTTTTGTGTAAAGGGAGTGGATATGTTGTATTCACGCACGTGAATGGAATGAGTGGAATTGTCAGCACGCGAATGGAATTGTCATTGCATGCTCTGTGATGACAATGACATTCCGGAGGGGAGGGGTGTTTGTATTATACTTCTGATCTGGAATAAATCGAGTTAAAGACTCTTCACGTTATCGGTCTTTACTTACACTACAACACTACGATTGGCACAATATATGGTGTATTGTATGGTGTATTGTTGCAGGAGTTTACTGATGATCTAGAGGCACAAAAGGGGAGACCCTGTTGGGGATAGAATATCTCTACCTACAAGAGTCTCTAGAGTTAAGGGAACAGGTTACTCTTCACTGCAAACTTAAAAAGCCAACATTTCATGGCAATATTTTTTTTTTATTACACTCCAGCAAAGGCAGCAACATGGGGTGGTAGGTTTGGGGGTAATGCCAACACATTTAATAGATGCAGGGTCCAGACTCTTTGTTTGTCCTAAACTGCAGGGCTTTCTGTATGAGATTGGAAGCTTCTTGGGAGGCATAATGGGGGTCCATCTTCATATCACCCCAGCCTTGATGATATTAGGGGTGATCGATTGCCCAGAAGGCAACGAGAGACAAAAGAGAGAGGCAGGGCTCCTGTTCATGGTTATGTCCTTGGTCCGGCTGTGTATCACCTCTCAGTGGCTTAGTCCTGACCCCACCCCTATGTTTTTAGCATGGAGAGCTAGGTTACTAGCAATCTACCATAAGGAGATTTCACTATATAAATGTAAGAGGGTCCGAAAAAAGCAGGGGGGATTTAGGAGATGGGTCCCAGTTATCAAATGGATGAGGGGATTACTGCAATAATATAATATTTTAATTGATGGGGGCATTCACAGTTATATATTGATCGAGAATATATATTTTCTCTTTTACACCTGCAGGATTGTCCCATTGGCTGCTGTTACATTTAATGCACTTTTTTAATTCAGTGGATTAGGATCTATTCTGTATGGATTGTGAGATCTATGCTTAGACATAAGTCATTCATGATGGATTGCCAAGATTCAGTATGATAAGATCTTGTCTTTTTCTGTATGAATTGTGAGAGATATATTCATGTCTGGTATGATATTGTGGTACTTTTAAAATAAATAAAAAGATCTTGGTTGTGCTCTATAAAAGGTGTAAAACAATACAAAAAAATAAGCAAGACAGGAGAATGTATACAGTCTGTCCTTGCTGCTACTCACACTGCATTACCTGCATGTCCAGAACATCGCCGTTGTGTCCAATGTCGCACAGTAACTGATGATCCCCTTCATACTGTCCATCTGGTCCCACACCTTCAAATTCACCAGTAGACCAAACAGAAACTTTATTCTCCTGGGTACAAGAAAACGGTTAGGTCAGACGACAAACAACATGACTCATGTATCACTCCTTTCTCTACACAGAACTTTCATGAATTTGTCAATTTAATGGTTTTAATCATGGGCCTTGATTTAGACCTGGCCAAAAGCACTGCTTCCCCGCTCGCCCACTACCCTTCATGACCACAAGAAATAACAGTAGATTAGAGGGGCTGTCGACCATGGTAGGAGAATAGCAGCAGTAGCAGACATTGGCAATGTGGTGCAAATGCCACCTTGTATACCCTTACTTTTCTTCAAGCAACCCAGCTTAGCCACCTCTAGAGTTCTCCGGCACCTGCGGAACACACAGAATGTAATTCCCCTCACTTGCGCATTTGCACAGAAATGGTGAAATGGAATCCCTGGGACTATCCCTAAGGCCGAAGATTACCATCATTGTAATCCTAGGGTAATGACCCATCTGTAGGGTAACGAAAGACAAATCCTTCACTAACGAAGGGTGTTTAGTGTAAGGTTTAATCAGGGATCCACGGCAGGCAGAGAAGCGACTGAAACGGATGAAAGTCAGCCTCCAACTGCCCCACAACAGAATACAGAACCTTAACATAGGAGTTCTATTAAAGGAACGGAATGGAACTAACAGAGTTAAATACTAACAAAAGGTAAAAGAGAAAAGAGGCAATAAGCACAGGCAAATGCAAACAATACATGAATACAAATAATAATAAATACCAATGCTACATCATCTTCCTCCTTCACAATGCAAAAGAAAAAACATATTAACAATGGAAGGAAACAGCAGCTAAACAAAGGTACATACAAATAATACCTAAACAGAGGCAAGTGCAACAATACATGAATACAAATAATAATAAATATACTAATACATATACTAATATAAGTAATAATCACTGTATTTCGACAGAAGTTTAACAATTCTATGGCAGCGTGTATGTAGAGATTCTACAGCTGGACCAACCGACGAGAATAAATCAGGAACATCCAATCCTTCCTGATGACGGGAAACAAAAACTTGATCCTTGGAATTACTTTGCATGGGATTCGTCCTGTCTTCTTTGTTGATAGGTCTGTCTATAAATATGCCGCTAGAAGTAGCCTCCTCCTCACGTCCAGCATAGACTTGTTTAAAAATGTCAGCTTGTAAAGGAGAAATAGGGATAATAGAGTTTTTATTCCACCACCCCTTCCCCTCTAAAAGTACAGCAGCTTTAGAAACTCTTAAAACCTTTACAGGTAAAGAATATTTGGAAATTCCTTTGGGCACTTTGCAAGGTTTTTTTTAATCAGGACATAATCATTCACATTAACTAATATCTCACACACGTTTCTACGAGAATCATAATTACGTTTTTGAATACGTTGTTTCTCAGAGACTCTCTTTTTCAACTCATTAATATCAATCTTCACCTCCTTGTGAGGGATGGTCATCCATGATGGTGTTAATTTAGATCTAGATTCCCTCCCTCTAAGTAATACAAACGGTCAGAGACCTGTGGTGGAATGTGGTGTATTAAGATATGCCCACAGTTTTTCATTCAAAGATTCTTTAACATTACAGTTGGTGGCGATGGCGGTTTGAATCCCCTCTTTAAGAAGGCGATTAGCTCTCTCCACCAATCCATTAGAGGAAAGACTGTATAAAGCTACGCATGAATGCTTTATGTTGTGTTTAACTAAGAAACCTTCTATTTTACTAGAAATGAATTGCACCCCATTGTCAGTGACAATGTTAGATGGTGGACCTTCTAAATAAAACAGATGACAGAAATGCAATAACAGATTCTGTGTCAGTATATTCTACAAAGTCATAATATATCCATTTGGAAAAATAATCGATGGCAACAATCATGTATCTCATGTTCCTAGGTAAAGCGTTAAAAGGACCAGAAAAATCTACTGCAATACTCTCCCAAGCACCATTGGGAAACGGGATACTATACAAGGGTTTAGTCCGGCATTTCCAGTGCTTGTCAGACACCACACAAGAGGTGCACTGATCAACAAAATCCGACACTTGTTTGTCAATACATGGCCACCAGTATTTTTCTTTTAACCTTCTGCAAGTGGCTGAAATGCCTAAATGCCCCTCATGAGCAGCCTTTACAAGCAATGGTCTTAAATCATAGGGAGGAATGCACAGAGAGCCTCTCATGCACACCCCGTTCTCATATGACAATTCAGCAGCCAATTGACAATAGGTGTTGAGTTCCCCAGAAAATTTCTGATGTTTGGGCCATCCATGAGTAATATGAAATTTCACTTTAGACAAAACTGAATCTCTAGTCATCGCAGAATTCCAATCATGTTCAGAAAAAAGACCATCAGATGATGAAGCTACCTCCAATACGCCAATGACACATTCAGTGTCCTCATAATCAAACAAAGGTAAAGGCAACCTAGACAGGCAATCCGCCCTCACATTTTTCCCACCAGGAATGTATTTTACATCCAGATTGAACTCTTGCAACTTGGACAACAGTCTTACTAACCTTGAAGAGGCTTTACCTAGCCCATTCCCTCCCATTAGGAAAACAAGTGGCTTATGATCAGTGTAGAGGGTACAAGCCATACCCCAAATGTAAGTCTTGAACTTATGTACAGCCCAGACACAAGCCAGAGCCTCCCTCTCAATGGTGCTGTAATTGACTTCAGTATCTGAGAGAGATCTAGATGCAAATGCAATAGTGTGTTCACGACCATCCACCCACTGGCCAAAAACTGCCCCTACGCCCTTCATACTGGCATCCACAGCTATAAAGGATTTGGCGGACGATATAAATGGCTTTAATGCCGGAGCAGATAGTACAAGTTTCTTCACAGAATTAAAGGCTTCCATAACTTCTTCACTCCATTCAAATTTGCTACCTTTTTTTAAGAGGTTTCTAAGGGGTTGCACTAACATAGCATACCCATGTACAAATCTTGAGTAATATTCGCAAAGGCCCAAAAATGAACGAAGCTCATCTTTATTTGATGGAGAAGGTGCATTTAAAATGGCATCTAGGTTCCCCTGTTTAGGCTTAATACCATCAGCAGAAATTGAATGGCCTAAATATTCTACATCCTGGACCAAAAATTTACATTTGTCCTTTTTAATAGTAATCCCATGGTCTCTGAGTATAGTCAACACTTTGTCTAACATAATAGTATGTTCCTCTATGTTCTTGGTGTGTATTAGAATGTCGTCCTGAAAGGCACATACATTATTAAAATCACTAAATAAAGAATCCATTAATTTCTGGAAAACACTCGCTGCAGAGGCTAACCCAAAAGGAAGTCTGAGATACTTATAAGCTCCAAAAGGAGTCACAAAAGTAGTGAGTGTACTGCCATTTGATAAAGTTTGTTTTGACCAATGACTTTGTGTTTCACCACTGCGCATATTAGTTGCTCAATGTTCACCAGTAGCACATGGTATGTTTTGTTCAGTTGAGCCGCCTATGGGCTTTGACATGGCATTAGCCATTACTTTCTGTATTCAGTTTAGCCGCCTATGGGCTTTGACATTATATCATATATTACATTTTGTATTCAGCTCAGCTGCCTATTGGCTTTGACATGACAATAGACATTGCATTTGATATTTAGGTTAGCTGCCTATTGCCTTTAACGTGGAGTTAGACATTGCAGTTGAGAATCCAAGCTGTATTTTTCCAAGCTGTGTTTTTGCACAAGATGAACCAAGATGTTTTGTTCTCACAGTAGACTAGACATGATAAGAGAGAGTACATGGGTGTTGTTTTTTCTTCGCTTGAGCTTGGGAACAGGAGTAGTCTTGGAGACCTGGCCAGTCTCCAAAAGGCTTGCTCAGTTTCCCAGGTCTGAGAGGAGGGGGCACACCTTTGTAACGAATGTAACAGGCTGCAGAGAGTCAGATTCGAATCTGCCGGACCTCGTGCTGGAGCTTGGCGCAGGCTGCCAGCAATCCTGTGTGGGTAGATGAATCTCTCTTTCTCGCGGCTGACAGGGGTCATCAGCTTGCAGACCTTAGAAAGATGAAGCTGTAGATAGTTCCCACACAGTGAAGTATTTGTTTTGCTTTGCATTCAATATCTTATAAATATAACCTGCTGTGTATATTGCAAACTGATATATTTTGTTTGATTAACGCGGACTTGAAAGCTACTAATTCGTCATTCATAAATATTGTGGTTGGGGAAGAACTAACAACAATAACAGTCTTCTTTGACCTCACAAGTGCATTTCTAGTGGTTTATGTATGTGCTTAGAAACTAGATAAGAGGAAAGCACTACAATGAGTTCCTGAGAGTCTACACTAAGAGCAATCTGATGATATGCTGAATGCAAGTCAATAGTGGAGAAAAATGTAGAGGTCCCCAAACTAGCAATCATCTCTTGTATACGAGGTAGAGGATGACAATCTACAATTATGTTTTTGTTTAATGATCTTAAGTCCACACATAGCCTTAACTCCCCATTTTTTTTTTTGTGATAACAATGGGCGAAACCCACTCCGAGGAATCCGTAGGGGTAATTATGCCATCTTTGACTAGTTTCCCTAAAAGATCTTTGAGTTGCCCTCTGACAGAGATAGGGACAGGTCTTGCTTTATGAGCTACAGAAATGGCTCCATGCTTAAGCCTAATGCAATGTTCGAAACCTTTTACTACCCTGATCACGTCAGCAAATACTTCAGGGTATTTCATAGTAAAAAATTCCGAAATATTGGTAATGGGCAGGCTGATTTCTGATACTTCTAAAGGTATTTCCCCTAAGACTATAGGATTGTCAAATCCAGGACGTAAAGTTATGCCTAATTTAGCAAGATCTTTCCACCCTACGATATTTCTACCATCCACAGCTACATAAATCTTAGTCACTGTGCTCCTACCCAAGATAAATAATGTAGATGAAAAATATCCTAGAAGATTAATGTCATGGTTCCCAAACGCCTTGGGACTAATATCTGCCTCAATTAGTGTTTTATTTAAGGGCCAATGTCTGCGGTAAGTGGTTTCTGCAATGATGGTGATGGGTGAACCAGAATCAGCCATAGCAGAAATTTCAATAGAATCAATAACAACCTGACAAATGGGCCCCTTAATATTTCTAACCGTAGTAACATCCACAGTTAGTACAACATTAGATAAAATATTTGTACAGTCATTTACACCACCATCCTCCACCTGGTCACATTTAGCATATACATTACTGACTTTAATTCTGGCATTATAGTTAACAGGTTTGTAATTACGGTTATGTTGCCTACAAACAACCTGAAAGTGGCCAATTTTCTGACATCTCAAGCATTTCTTTCCCAATGCTGGACACGACTGATTGTTGCTTAAATGATTGTGTGACCCACAACGGAAACATATTGGTACAGTCTTACTAAATTTTGTAGTTCTCTCCTTTATATAATTAATATCAGAATCTGCTGTCATTTGGTTAACCATTATGCCTTCAACATGTCCAGAAACTAATTTGGAAGTAACAATGGATCTCTCAATGGCTTTAGCTATGTCTAAAGTCTCCTCTAATGAGGGATTAAGACAAGCTAACAACCGTTCCTGAATTTTTTTTGAAGAACAATGAAACACAAACTGGTCTCTAATGTGTAAGTCTACTTGATTGCCAAAATCACATCTGGCAGCTAGCACACGTAAGTTAGCCACATACTCATCCACTGTCTCATCTACAGATTGCTTGTACATTGCAAAATTGAATCTCTCCAAAAGTACATTGTGTTCATCCGAGAACTGCTTCCCAATCCTTTCTTTCGCCTCAATGTAAGTGTTCCATGTTGTATTATCACCACCACTTTCATCAGGTGGAGAGATCATGGGTAGGTTGTCAAAAACCCGTTGACCAGCCACACCAAGGTGATTAAAAAGTAGAGCTAATTTCCTTGAGGGAGAAAAGTCGTTGGCATCAATTGCCACTAAGTAATTCTCGAAAATTCTAATCCATTCTCTCCACTTAATGTCCGGTTTGCCACTCTTGGTTAAAAATGGTGGAGGTTGTACTACCAAATTATTGGATGCCATGAAGAGACAGCAGAATAATGCAGGTAATATGCTTGTACTGTTGTGACAATGCCTTCTTTATTTTAAGTATGCTTGAGTTCAGATTATATTGTTAAGATATGGGATAGTATATCAAATAAATTGCACTTCCACTCTTCCGGCCTCCTAAAATCAAATATACACGTGGTGTACGTAATTCGGCAAATCAAACTTCCTAGAAATGTACTGACGCGTTCGTATAAGCGGAACACTTTTCCTTTAAAAATCCTCGCTAGGTGTAGGCACGTCAGTATCCTAGGAGACCACCACAATGCCACGACGTCAGCAGGGTGAACGCGCTAGTATCCTGGGAAACAGCGCGCGACGGCAGAAAATGCTGAAGACAGGCGCTGCGCGAGCACGGCCGTTGAAGCTCGTGACAAAAGGCGCGTTAAAAATGCATACAAGTAAGTCTTAATAATGCGCATAAAAAAACCGCAAAACGCACACGTTACCAATCACCAAGGTAGAGGGTGAAGTCTATGCCGGTCGGTGAATCCCTGGACAGGCACCAACTCCGTTGTGGAACTGCTAAGCAAATTATCTTGAATGTTGGGTTTTCTTCACCCCACTCCTGGTACCAAAATATGTAGGGTAACGAAAGACAAATCCTTTACCAACGAAGCGTGTTTAGTGTAAGGTTTAATCAGGGATCCACGGCAGGCAGAGAAGCGACTGAAACGGATGAAAGTCAGCCTCCAACTGCCCCACAACAGAATACAGAACCTTAACATAGGAGTTCTATTAAAGGAACGGAATGGAACTAACAGAGTTAAATACTAACAAAAGGTAAAAGAGAAAAGAGGCAATAAGCACAGGGAAATGCAAACAATACATGAATACAAATAATAATAATAATAAATACCAATGCTACACCATCGCTGACGAAAGGGGAAAAAATGGTAATTATCTAAGGTTATAATAAAATATTACTCAGCACTTCAAATCAAATAACCAATGGAATATTAATTCACAAGGAAAATAAATCAATTGTACATATTTCAATAAAACAGTTTCAATTCTTTATTTCACAGCTTTTCAAAATCATTTTGCTTGCAGCCATGGCCAACACCTTTTGTCCCTTTTAGGACCCCTTCAGGGCTCCTTTCAATTACATTTGATGATGGCAAAACAATGTCTCCATCAAATGAGGTTAATTTAAAAACCAAATTGTTATGGTCCTGGGTATTGGCTATGGGCATGCTGCATGAAACGCCATTTGGAAATATCGTGGGACTATACTTGATAACCATCTCACCTCATGGGAGGATAAAAGACGCATACTTGGCAAAGATAACATGAACATCTAATGTAGCACCTTACTAGCACCACTTCAGCGTGCTAGTCTGAAGGAAAGAAGTTCTCTTTTTCTCACTTGGCTGGGGATCAGTTATCTGAACCCCAGACAGATTAAAGGCAGCATCCAAGTGTCAGAGTAACTGGATACCGGGCCCACATTTCACTATCAGGACAATATTGCTGGCGCCAATTAGTATTTACCCAAGTTTGTTTAGTTTCATGTATCTCCACTCTACCCTCCAGTATAGCTGGGCTAGAACAGGTAATAATGTTGCTGACACACATAAGCATCATTCAATATGTAGTTCCTTTGCATGCAAAGCAATGTCCACAGAGTGGATGGGATGTACAATATTCCATTTGTTCACTGAACTTTAAAAATATTTACATTAGGGTCCACAGGTCTACATGACTTAGCGGACACCAGTACATTCAACCAATACTTGGCCAATACTCGGCATGGTTCTCCCGCTTGCCCTGGCCTCCTAACACAGAATCCATTACTTTGAGGTGCCTTGCATTTTAGTGCTTTGTGCATGGTGTGATCGCATCCTGGTGAAACATATTGCCTCCATGGTATTCCTTGAACACAAATTATGCCACTGGCAGGTGCATGGAGTAGTGGGTCTATCTTTCATCTACTCTCTCTTTTCCATATTTATGTACCATTTTGTCACACAGGTAGCATAAAATCTAATTGGTATATTGACCAAATACACTCCTCATTCAATCCCCATTGGTGTTGATTGAGGCTTCAGTGCCCAGGCTGAAATTCAGTGGAGCTGTGGGCTCCTTGACTCCTTACTTGCTCCCTGCACCTCCAGTAGTATACAGTTCCCCAAGGACGGCAGAGGTGCCTCCCTCTGTTAGAGCTTCCGAGTTAACATGAAAACATATCATCTTTCGCTATTGAAGAATCCATCTTTCCACCACAATGCTGTTGGTTGTACCCAGGTCTCCCTCACAGTACAGTTCATCACCATTCACCTGTCCTACCTGCAGCCAGTCCAGAGCTGGGAGCCTGTGAAGGCAGAGCCTCCTACTTGGATCCTGTGTCCCCTTCCTCATCCTGGAGGTTTGAACTTTTGGGGTCCACCTCTTACCCTTGGTGATTCACTGTCCCAAGAGACTGGCTTAACTGGGTTGGCCATGACTCAAGAATACTGCTACCTCTCCCAGGTTAACTGTGAGAGGAGTCTGGGTAGAGTAACAAATGAAGATATATCCAGTCTCTAGAATTAAGGCCTCTTCAATGACACCTGAGATGACAGGTTACGAGTCATCCCTCATCCTCCAGCTCTTCACACCAACTCCCCTGGCAACCTAAGACACTGATCAAACCATCCTTAGTATTCTATCTGTGAGGTCACAGAGGCCACTCTATGAGGCTGGGTCTCAAGATCAGCTTCACTCTATAAACACCCTTTCACTCGTAACCAGGGGGTGTGTTGGTGAGCAATAAAAGGGTGAAAGACCCTTGTAACCACAATAATGTATTAGCTCTCAACTGGTTATTATTCCAACAAGGAAGAAACATACCCTAAATGTCCAACAATCACATTCAAGGATTTCTGACTTATATGTTTGTATCCAAGGAAACAACCCAGGTGACTTCACTTCAAGTGCTGAGCTTCTTTCAGTTTGTCTTCACTGCCATGTTTTTGGGCTCTAGACTGATTTGATGCCTCTGAAGCAGGGTACAGGCTCAATCTGTGTGCTTCTGTTGCACATTTAAAGACTTTGTACAATAACTTGTTTCTAGCTTTACCTACATGCTTGCTTCCAATGGGCTAGCCATCCTCAGGCTATGTCCAGCTGTGACTCATATTATTAATCAGGTTAACAGGCATTCACCCTATGCTAAGGATGGTTGAATGTGGTCAGGTGATAGTGGCAGTGTTAAAAGTTCATCTGGCAATGCATAGGATGAAACAGAACCAGCTTCATAATGGCTTACTGAATACAAAAAAATGTAAACATGCAGGTTCAAGTTACGTTAGTTGAGAGGGGTTCACAAAACTGACGCAAATAGACAAATGACCAAATCTATGCTTTGTTGAATAACTTAATGATGATACTCTGCTAAAGATAACCTATGCTGACACTGTTATATTCTAATGTTTGTGATTCTTGCTTTGATGAAATCTTATCAGAGTTGCCATATTGTGACTATGCTAATGTGTTTCTTGGTTTTGAGACTAATAAACTTGCTAGTAGAATTGTAATCAATAGGGAATAAACTTCACAAAATCATATTAAACTGGTGTGGTTATTCATGACTGAAAGGTCACGGTGGTCTTTCGAGTTTATTAAATGACTTTGAATAATTTGAATTGTCGTATTACTGTGAACTTTGATGACATTGACATATTGATTGACATGGTAATTAGCTATCTCGTCCTAAGGTGTCTTCAATCAGGGTCAAAAGACTAATTGGCCTAAAACGAGTCCCAAAGTGAGTAAATGAATCATAAAGGGACGCGTTAACACACTTAACGATATAGACCACGACATCAGGTCACTTGTGCACCGGAGCTCACAGTATATCAATTGTAAACATTCAGTCTTAGCACTAACAACAACACGCTGCATGAATCAGCCAAAAAAATTAGGTGACATGCGAGGTCCTCCTCCGTTATACCCACTGACAGTTCGCTAAACATCAGAAATTCTTACTGGTGATAGAGGATTTACATTTACAAGTTGATAGAGAATGCAGATTTATTTAGAAGGTTAGAGAATACGTTACAAATTACTTATTGGGAAAATCCTACCAGAAGCAGCAGCCTCTGCTCAGCCCGCTCTCCTCCAGTCACCCACCAACATTCTGTGACATCACACACTGGTTAAACAGCAGAGAACATTGGAGATGTGCACAGACCCCGTTACAAGCAAAGCAGATTATAACAATAAATTTGCAGGATTCTGAGCTAATTCAGTGCGATTGTGCTACACTGAATTAAAAAAAAGAGTTACTCCCCCCTCTAGGCTAGGTTGCAGCTAGCAGCAGACAATCGATATTTTGGAAGCGTTTGTTTGGTCTTCAAACTAAACATAGATGCGTACTTTAGAAGCGAGTTCTGAGTTTGGAGGCAAGGAGTGGCTAATGCAACGTCCCATAGGTAACGAGTCAGTTAATTAAGGGATATCCACCAGTCATTAGTTTACCTGGTTAATTGCTGTGAAGTAATACCACAGTACGAGTCATTTCAGCTTTCCCCTACTATATAGCTAAAATATCTGTGCGTGCTGGATCGTGTAGCTTTCATGTTATTATAAAAGGCGTGATCCTCCATAAATATATAAAGGGGGGGCAGTACAACAAAAACGTGAGCAGTACCTCGTTATCCCACGACCCGGTGACGAACACTTGCGGCTGCTGCAGGGATGACGAGGCTACGGGGCGCCAGCGAGTCTTGCTGATTTTCTGAGACACAAACTTCACATTGAACGAGTCTTCCATGTCCCCAGCTGAGCTGAATAACCACTGAAGACGCGGGTCTATCACACAACACAAGTAGACAAACTGCGCGCCCAAGTCACGTGCCAATCACGTTCGCACCAGTCTGCACACGCGCAGACTTCCAGATCCGCAGCCACGAGTCTCTGGACCCTGCGCCGCTGCTTCTACCTTCACATTGGTTTACTGTAGTGCGGATACCCATAAGAAGAAATAGACGAATCGGTTTCATTCTAAAGACACGCAAAGGCCCAATCCGACAAGGCGGAACAACAGGAGCTCTTAGCCAATAAGATCAGCAAGCAGGTCAAACCCCTTCATTTATTAGCCATTATGATTGGAGACGGTACCCTAGCCCGCCCACTCTCTGTAAAAAAAAAAAAAAAAAAAAAATCTGAAATCGCTGTTTTGGTCGTCACTCGTCACTATTAAAACCATCGCGTTTTCAAATGCACTTCAAGCTCGAGCTGACATTTTTTGGCAGTTTTATATAGCATGAAGTCGACCGTAAGTTTTTGGAGCTCTTTAAACGGGAACCAATTCTACCACACGCCTCAGCACTGAGAAAGCAGTAAGAGGGAGATGTAAAAATAATAATAGCAATAATGGCATTTTGTTTTTCCCATTGGTTTGCGTTGAAGTGTGGTTAATATCAGGTGGGAGAAAACTAAATCAATGCCATATTTGAATTTAAAAATCGGAAGTCTCTTGTCTGCATCGGGTTTGTTGGCATATATGATTCTACTTCCCTACACACTTCTCACACCCACGCAGACACAGTGTTTGTTTACATCATCTTTCTTTTTCTCTCGGGTCACTATTTTACTAGTCACGTATGCTCTAGTTTACTTTTATTATAAAAGGGGAGGATGTGTAGTTCTCGCTGCTGCGTGTGTCCACGTGGGTGTGAGAAGTGTGTAGTGGAATAGGAAAGTAGAATCATATATTCCAGCAAACCCGATGCAGACAAGAGACTTCTGATATTTATGTTAAGTATATTGAGAAACAGCACATCAGAGCTAGCGCTTCTGTTAACACAATCTTTAAATTTCCTAGGTACGAATTCCTCCTATTAACTAAACACATTAAGCAAAACAATCTTCTGGACAAATTTCAGTTTGGCTTCAGTCAAGAATGCGGCATAAACAGGAGGTGCGGTCCCGCTGTTTGGGCAGAGGAGCATCATCCCCTGCAAATCCTTTCATAAGGAAAGGATAATGAACTCTGTTTATTATCCTTTCCATGTGAAAGGGGCGGGCATTGGGGGTGAAGAGCAGAGGGGAGTGTACTGTGCACTCCCCTCAGAGTGCATGTGTGTTTGACCAGCCAAACACACATGCGCACAGGGCTCTCTCAGGCTGGAGAGAGCCTTCACAGGCTCCCAGTCTGCCTGGGAGCGCCCTGGCTGGGTGCTCCCAGCCAATCCTGACGCTGCTCTGAGCAGCGTCAGGATTGGCCGCAGGACAGGCTGGGAGTCTGTGCCTGCAGCAACGATGTGAGAGGTGTGGGAGCGAAGCAGGTAAGTGATTTAAAAAAAAAAAAAAAAATTATTAATTTTCTCCCATGCCCCTCCCTCCCA
The DNA here is from genome assembly GCF_031143425.1 of Pleurodeles waltl. Taxonomy (NCBI): domain Eukaryota; kingdom Metazoa; phylum Chordata; class Amphibia; order Caudata; family Salamandridae; genus Pleurodeles; species Pleurodeles waltl. Next base: position 1,096,357,182 of record NC_090444.1, on the reverse strand, counting down.
TGAAGGAGTAGTATTTAAGTGGTTTGAATCTTACCTCAGGGGGAGATCTCAGATGACTAAAATGGAAAACTGTTTCTCAACTTAAAAGGCGGTGGATCAATATGTCCCCTAAGGCTCTACCCTTGCTCCAACCGTATTTAATATTTATATTGAACCACTAGGAGAACTTATAAAAGAGGCTGGGATCCTTTATTCTATGTTGAGGACACCCAACTCTACCTTAAGGGTTCCTCTGTACACAACATCTTAATTCTTCCCACCACACTCAGCTCCATCCAAGAATGGATGACGTCTCATCACCTAAAACTGAATCCCTCTAAAACTGAATTTCTTCTTATTTCTAGTTCAAATGCTCCACCCCCTGTTTAATCGTGGATAGATAATCTTAACATTCAACAGTAAACCTACCATTGTTGACAGTGCCAAATCCCTAGGTGTCATCCTGAACAAAAGCCTTAGCCTCCAATCAGGGCTGGTCTTAGTCCTGGCAGCGCCCTGTGCAACAGTGTTTGTTGGCACCCCCCAATGACCATGTCTGGCACGGATTCCCTCACTACTACTCTTTAACAGTGCCCCTTAAGTCTCCATAACCACTGTCTCTCAGATGCATTTAATTCGTTTTGTAGTGCCACTCATTTCAGTGTAGGGTGTCCGAGCACTTTACCTAGCACACACATTACACCGAGACAATCAATCATAAGTGTATCCATCAGTGTATAATAAATGTTACATAAGACAGAGCACTACAAGATGTATGAGTCACATGTCATCCAAACTAGTAGGCTGTATAGTTTAAGAGTGCCTGGCCTGGAAAAGCACAAACTCAGAATTTAAAATGTAACACCATGGTTGGGGATTCTCTTTATTAATAATAACTCGAACCCTTTTTGCAACATTAGGATAATGAAAGAGTAGAGAAAAAATAGTAACGCTCTAATCTATACATTGTGGAATGCATGCAGTTCTTTGATGACAGTTAATAGTTTACTGTTCTTTATTAGGATTTAACTTAAACTAAAGTAACAAAACAACCTCTCTGACAAAAGCAGTAACCCACTGACCTGTTTGCGTTATATGCACTTAGTGATCTGCTTGGTACATGTTCTTTGTAGGAGGCATATTAACTCCCTGCGCTATCTTAAAACTTCCAATAGAGAAAACTCCAAACTCTCTTCAGGCAGAAAATTACCCCGAGTTATCTTGACATTTTTATTGTTGCTCGAAAATTGGCAGAGGTCAGAAACACTGCAGTAGGGGCTTTTAAAACTATAACATACTTGCAAACATGGCACCCCTTCCTAATGTCAACACCCAGTGTTGTGGCACCTGTCGCACCGCCCTAGAGCCTGCCCTGCCTGCAATGGCAAATCAGCATCATGGCCAAGAATGCACGCTTCCAAGTATGACTTCTCTAGGGGATCCAACATCACGTTCCTGAGCAAGACCAGAAAAATCTTGTCCAATCTCCGGTGCTCTTCAGACTGGACTATTGTAATTCTCTCCCGGCAGGCCTCCCAAAGACCCACCTATCTCCTTTAAAATCCATCCTCCACTTGGCTGCACGCTTCGTCTACGAGTCCAAAAGAAACTACCATATCACGCCTATGCTGCTACTTTTTAGCTGGCTTCTTGTTGAAGCCAGGACTGTATTCAAGACTGCTTGTATCACCCATAAAACCATTCACACTGCCACTCCTAGCACCTAGCAAACAAACTCAGGATATGAAATGGCTCTTGATCTTCATGAAATGCTGAAAATCTGCTACCCAAACCTCCAACCATCAAAAGAGAAAGACTCATAGCACAATCTTTCTTAGGTAATGGGTCTAGAATTTGGAATTCACTACCTCCAAATCTTCGCACCACTACCTCTTTTCGGATCTTCGGTTATTAAAAAGGCATTTTTTTCAATAACACCTCTCGTCAATACCCTCCACCAGGCATAATCCCTCACATTTAATGGTGTGACCATGACTGTTACTTAACACCCTCACGAGCTATAATGACGTTTTACTCCAACTAACCGTAAAGATGTAATATGTTTTTATGTAACTAATCACTTTAACTTTTCAATTATGTATCTTGTAATGATTAACCATAGTAGCTATATGTATTGTCAGTTACTACCATGTTACTGTAAATTGCTCATGTAACGTTCTTTCGCTCTATTATAAAGCTCTCTGACACCTCCGGGTAATGTCTATGAGAAACTGGGTTGTTGGTTGCTTAGGGTGTGAACCCAGGTCAAACAACAGCCACTGTCCCTTGCAGGGTGAACCACAAAAAATCACTAAATTAACCTGTGCTTAGGCCTGGGTTGCTCGACATAAAAAACAGCCAGGCTAAAGTCAGAGGCAATGTGTTAAGTATTTATGCAGTACACAAACAGCAACACAATGAAAACACAACACAATAAAATCCCAAACCAATTTAGAATAATAGAGAACACTTTAATACATTATTTGACACCAAACCATGAAAATCCAACAAGTAGAACCAGTGTTCTGAATTTTTAAAGTTTAAGATTCAAAATAGCAAATCCTCAGTTTTAGAAAATGGCTACCTGGGCACCTTTAGCACCACAACCAAGGGTTCAGGAGTGGAGGGAGACCTCTTGTGGGTGCAAGACTAACTCAGTCTGGGTAAAAGCGCAGGTGGGAGCCTGTATTGTCCCTGAGGCTCAAAAGAAGAGACCAACTAAACTAGCCCTTGGAGTCACTTCTGGAGTCCTGGGTGTAGGAGCTGATGCAGTGCTCTGCAGCAGGGCTGGTCTCTGAAGGTCCCAAGCAAGCACCAGGCAGCAAAACAGTCCTTCCAGGTATAGCATCAGTCTGGAAGAGTACACTGCAGGTCACAGCAGCAGGCAGTCCTCTGAGAGGCCTTCCACAGGTCCAGTAGTGAACCGAGGAGCAGCTCTGAGAGCGTTCTTTTTATACCCATGTGCCCTGCTCCTAGAAGTTGGGAGAGGTTTCCAGAAGGGTTCTCTGAAGTTCCAGGAATTTCCTATCTCCTCTGCCCTGGCTCCTAGCTGGCTGCACTGAGAATACAGCGTTGTTAAGCCTATTGCGTGGTGGCAGAGCCCAGTCTCTTCAGTTGCAAGTGGGGCTGTGCTTAGCTGCACCCCCCCATCTTGTCAGTTAATGGCCCATTCAAGTTCTGCTAATCTCCCTGTTGTGTAGCAGATCATTATAGTTTCTCCCATAACTCCACTGGAAGCAGCAACAAAAGCTGACATCCCTAATGTGTGGGCCCTTCACCATTATTGGATGCAGTAGACTGTTCCTTTAAATGCAAGGGATGTAAGAGTTGAATATTATTCAATACATGGATCTCAGTAACTTGTGCAATATACATAATATTCCACAAACTTCAAATATACTATCCATTCCGGAGTATAATAATGTGCTATACATGAATGGCTTTCTACAGCCTGCCATTGTCACTAAACATAAATACTCCACAGCTAATGCTACAGTGCAGGGAGTTTTTGAAGATGGGGACTTCAAGGTGCTATGCACACACACTAAAATCCTAGGTGACTCCACTTCACAACTAGCAGAAATACATGTCCTTCTACTTGATCTTCACAAGCCTGCCACTCATTGTGTCAGATTCAGCATTCTGTGTGCAGGGCTACAATGTAAATTTACTAAATTGGTGCTTAAACGGGCTCAGAGATTTTAAGGGAAAGGCAATAAAAAGGAAACATCTTAATGGAAAGTAGCTGTTCTACAGACAAGCTTCCTTTGGTCCATATACAGCATGCCATGACCCATATAAGTGAAGGAACTCATGCTTAAGTGGACTGTGCACCAGATGTCACTGCAAAGAACTATGGTGCAAACACTTAAGGTACCTGCTATAACTCAATGTCAAACTAAGATCAATGCTGACATTTTAGTGGCAATATAGCTAATATTAAAAAGAGAAAGACTCCTGACAGTTTCCCCTACAAGTAGTTTTCATTTCGTACTGGATAACATAGATGTGTTTTTTATATATAGAATTGGGGATACGCATATTCCTAATGAGCTAAATAGATTACATTTAGTCAGTGCAGCTCATGAATAGATAGCTTCTGCTCATGCTGGCATGAGCACTACTGTATCAATGCAACAGTTCTGGTGACCATACCTGCCAAAGAGTACAAAAAATATGGGCAGCAATATGACATTTGTCAACAAATAAAACAAACATTCAGCTGTTTTTAAAACCAGCCCTACTCACCTTACTATATCCGCAAACCATTGGGATAAATTTCTTCTACCATAATGGTCCACTACCAAGTTTCAATTAACATACATGATGGATGTGGTTGATTCCAGCTCTAGATTCCTTTGGGTTTGGCCACAAAAGACCGTCACTGCTCGAACAGCCATAAAAGACTTTCACTGCCTAGTTGCGATGGGAGAAGTTCATAACTTTCATTAAAACAATGGTCCTGTGTTCGCTGCTAAAGCATTTATGGATGCTATGTCTGCTCTGGGAGTCTGATTATTTTATTCACACCTATTCTGCCTGAAATGAAGTGATGTTGTAGAGTATGGCAATGGTATGTTTGAGCCTTGACCTGGCCCATTCTACAGGGTCATTCCCCAAACGTTTTGCCTTTTCCTCCTAATTTCTCTGACCCTTTTTGGCTGACGTTATGACTCTGGGCACTTTACCACTGCTAACCAGTGCTAAAGTGCATGTGCTCTCCCTTGTAAACTTGGTATGATTGGCTTATACCTAATTGGCATATTTAATTTTCCTCTAAGTCCCTTGTACAGTAGTATCTCTATACCCAGGGCACGTAAATTAAATACTGTTAGTGGGCCTGCAGCGCTGCTTGCGCCACCCACTGGAGTAGCTTTTCAAACCTGTCTCAGGCCTGCTGGTGCAGGACCTGCATGCGCAGTTTTCTGCCACAGGGACCTGGCATCTAAATTTACTTGCCAGGCCCAAAAATCCCCTTTTACTACATGTAAGTCACCCTTAAGGTAGGTCCTAGCTAGTCCTAAGGGCAGGGTGCTATGTATGTAGAAGGAAGAACATGTGCCTGGTTGTGTGGCCTGTCCTGGTAGTGACAAACAGCCTATTTGGTTTCTCACTGCTGTGAGTGCTGCCTTCTCACAGGATTGTATTGGAAATGCCCTGCCTTATGTGTAAGGGGTGTTGTCTAATTTATGAGGGGTAGCGTAGGCATGTTTGGTATGGTTGTAATAGTGGTGAGAAATGCTGCTTACTGATGTAAGTGGATTTTTTATTACTATTACAGAAGTGCCACTTCTAGAAAGTGGGCATTTCTCTGTGCTTATGACTGTGGTGTTTTGCAGCTTGACTCCAATCCACGTCTGGGCAGAGTGAAAGTTGGGCTTTGTGCATACTTTTCAGACAGCCTGTACACAGGGAGGGTGGAGGTGTCACAGAGGTGCATCTGCATACTGACTTCTCTTCCTGGGCTGAGAGAAGGGAGAGGCGGGGCACACATGTATTTGTAAAGGCTGTGCCCTGGCCTCACACAGAAGGGGCGTTTACCCCCAACTGATGTTTAGAGTCTGTGCTGGAGGAGAGAGGGGGCACTCCCAGAAGCAGTTCTAACTAGTTGGAACCTCTACTTCCCTTCTTTCTGAAACATTTGCAAAACTGAGTATAAGTTCAGGGGATTTTTCCCCACAATTTAGTCATTTCTGGGAGACAAGAACTATACTTGGAACTGGACACAGAACGCTGCTGAATGGACTCACCAGGACCTACCTTGGACTGCTGCTGCTGTGCTGACCTGTGACCTGCTGGGTCATTAGAAGGATCTGCCACCATCTGCATCTCTTGTGCGGGCTTGTTGTTTGGGCCTGGTAGCCCTGTGCTCCCCCCTCCCTCTTCTGTCTCTGCTGTGGCCTTTTGCTTGGGAAGAAGATAGCATCTCGTCAGCGCCTTACCCTTATGCTAGTGCATCGCTTCAGGTCCTAGTGCCTTGAGGGCACCCTCATTCAACTTTGCTTGCGTTGAGAAACACTTATCGAGGCGAGAAACACTTATCAAGGCTTGAAACATCACCTCTGCGCCCCTGAAATATCACCTCCGCGACCCGGGCGGGTTTAGCGCACCCAAGCGCGCTCCGAGAAGTGCCCCCAGGGCACCATCAGGCACCTGCTTATGGGTCTTCACCGCTGCAGCCTGGGAAAAGGGCTAAGGAAGGGCTCGTGCACCGCATCAGGTGCGGCTGTGATCGGAGCAGCGTGGAAGCCTCATTGGAGGCCCCCGCTCCCACAGGCCCCCGTCTTCAGAGGAGCGTGAGTGGGAAGGAGGCCTCAACGGAGGCTCCCCGTTCACTGGGCCCCCTCTCCCTTTTCAGTGATAGAGATGGCGGGAGGAAGCCTCACCGGAGGTCCGTCAGGTCTCTCTCCCTTTCCCCGTGGTGGGGTTTTTGTCCGGCTTGTCCCCACCTCCCTTTGTTGGAGGGCCCGTAGTTGCCCAGCAGGGGAACCCGAGGGATCGTGGGTCCCAGGAGGGGCCCGACCTACAAACCCGAGAGAGGGTGTACCGCCCCCTCCCCCCAGCATCAACACACGGCCCCCGTTGTGCACAGGGAGCGCCAGGGGCTCCACTTGTCCACATCGCAGCCCTAGAGGTGCAGAGGCACCAGAAAAACAGGTACCCAGAACATATGACTGCCCATGGTCCCAATATGGACATGGTGAATTAATTAAGTCAGCCTGTGTCTTTCTGCACCATCTACATGATGATGTGCCTGTTAGGGGCTGGACATGCTGCTATGTGTTGATTACTTGCCATATATTTTATGATGTTCCTGATTTAGGCATTTATGAAACTTTTATGACAAGTGCATTCCTTTCTTCACTTGATTCCTGACTACTGCTCATGTTGCAGAATAATAAGTAACCTATGTGTTGTATGTGACTACTGTTGGTTTCTGCAGAGTAACTATTGCATAATGTTCTGACAGCTGCTAAGGTAGCAGGGTATTACTAACATGTTATGTTTGGCCTAATTATGTTTTGTGCAATACAGTTTATTTTTACATAAATTGGTGTTGTGTTCCTTTGTGGTGTATTTATTGTGTCACGTGTGTTGTGTGTATTGTGCAAACGCTTTACACATTGCCTCCGGGTTAGGCCTGACTGCTCATGCCAAGCTACCAAGGGGGTGAGCAGGGGTTATCTTGGACATCTAACTCCCTTGCCCTGACTAGAGTGTGTGGGCTCTGCGTGGCTTAGGTGCATACCCCAGCCAACCAGAAACCCCATTTATAACATTTGACCACTAAGATTATGGATAAGGGTTTTACATGGCTGCATAGCCTCTATGAAGTTTCAAGATCACTAAATAACTTGCCTAATGGAGTGGTGGTCGCTCCGCATAAAAATTACTCTTTGAAGGGCCAATGTATGCACCTAATCTTGATTGTCCTGGAAAGATAGAAGTTGAAAGTCAAATCACATGACCCTCTTTCATGCTTTAATTAGTTGCAGGCTGTTCTGGAAATTGTGAAGAAAACTGACTCTGCCACCACCAGCTAGACATTGCTGCTGATAGTTAGCTCCCCACAGGGGAAAGCTGGTTCAGGAAAAGATCCATGACATACATGTATTTGGACAATCATATAGACCACCTGTTCCTTCTCTTGGAGTTGAAGACACTTGGACAGTAATCTTGCCAGTGCTTCCTGAGGCAAAGAAAAACAGGTAAGTGTTCATCAAGCACATTAAAAAGCACTATGCAGCCGATTCTGTCCAGGAGACCTCCATCAACACCAGGGGTCAGTTGAACTTGGGTGAGTTTCGTTCAATGGAATTCCTCAGAGTTACATAAAGAATTGGGTGAGATTCCACGGGGTTCTGCCAACAGGTGGAAAATATGAACATCGAACTGCTTGCGCTGCAATTTAGCACCGGTAGAAAGAGCAGAGCTAAAAAATCAGCGCAAACAGCACTATGCAGTGCACAACAGCATGCAGCCATTCAAACTGATTTTGCTGCAGCTCAAGTAGAAAATCTACTTGAGTAGCAGCAAATCTACTCAAGAAGCAACCCTCTGACCTCGCATGACTGCTTGCTTGTATTAGAAAAGCTCGCATTTATGGAGCCTTGTGGGAAAAAATGCCACCATGAGGCAATTAGTGGAATTTTTGCCAGAACTCTGTTACAAGAGCATGGAGTCACCAAAATTCCACCAATTAATCGAAGGAATGAAACATACCACGCAGTGGCAGCTGGTGTTTAAAAATGGTGGGGCGTAAAAGTTGTTGAGGAGTGTTATGTCACGAGTGAGCAAAGCAAGCGGACCTGATGGACAAAAGAGGTGTTTGGGAGGATTCTCTAATTGAGAATTGTTTTTATAAAGGAGAAGCAAATGGTGCATTTTAAATGAAATTTGACAAAGCAAAAAAGGTTCATAAATAATTGTGAATTTGTTGTCTTCAAATATTTAAATACATGAAAAACGGAACCATGCCTTGCTGCATTAAATGTGTTCAACAATTAGGCGGTCATTCTGACCGCGGCGGTCGGCAGTCGCCGCCCGCCAAGCGGTTCCCGCCGAAAGACCCCATGACCGCGGCGGTCATTCCGGCTTTCCCGCTGGGCCGGCGGGCGACCGCCAGAAGACCGCCGGCCGGGCCAGCCCCTTCAACAATGAAGCCGGCTCGGAATGGAGCCGGCGGAGTTGAAGGGGTGCGACGGGTGCAGTGGCACCCGTCGCGATTTTCACTGTCTGCTAAGCAGACAGTGAAAATCTTTGTGGGGCCCCACGGCACCCGTTCCCGCCATCCTGGTTCCGGCGGTGGACACCGCCAGAAACAGGCTGGCGGTAAGGGGGTCGGAATCCCCATGGCGGTGCTGCAAGCAGCGCCGCCATGGCGGGTTCCCTGGGCCAGCGGGAAACCGGCGGGAAACCGCCGGCTCCCCTTTTCCGACCGCGGCTTTACCGCCGCGGTCAGAATCGCCCAGGAAGCACCGCCAGCCTGTTGGCGGTGCTTCCGCCGCACTCCGCCATGGCGGTCATGGACCGCCAAGGTCAGAATGACCCCCTTAGTGTAATGTATAAAAAGAGGATTTCATTTTCACTGTTCTTCCACTCTGTTCCATCTGAAAGACGATAAAACAGTGTGCACAAGCTGTAGAGTCACGCTGTGCTTCTGTGTTCTGTTGATTTCTAGTTGATCCATCTTGCTAATGTGTATTCTTGCTCGATTCCACAAGGTCTGCACACTTTCCTAATTCAGAAGAAAATGATAATAAAGGGGATTGTTGCAAGACTGGTAAAATATGACTGGTTTAGATTTTCTATAATTACAAGCCTCCAGGTGTTTAACTGCACAAAACTAGCCTCATCGGCATTGTCACAGCTCGTCCCTTCAAAATCAGTGGTTAAATTCCAGGGCACTAGGTTAGTCATCCAGATTCATTCTATATATTAGAAAAATACAATTTGTTATGACCTGTCTCGCCCTGTCATTGACTTCGACAGAGAAGTGCACGCAGAATTAATAATATTAGTGCTCCCTCTGATCCAAAAGACCCAGGCCTCTCATTGATACATCTGTGATAAATAACAAGAGATACGCATGGCGCACCTACCAGATATCAAGCGTCTGTCTATAACAAGATTCTGGGGGATTTCATTTATGTGTCTGTAAATTTAGAAATCCAAACACTAGAATTAATTTCCTTCTGTGCCACAGCCTCTACGTGCATGTGCTTTCATTGCATTCAGCAAATAATTTACCCTTTTGAAACCAATATGCTGAGAGATCCATTGTAATATGGGCAGCATAACGAGAGTTTGTGTGTGCACTACGAAGGGGGAAAGTATGTTTTAATCTACACTACCATTAAGCAAGCTTTCACCCAGTAGTACACAAATTCAGTTTTTTTTGTAAGAGATTTTGCAGTCATAAAACCAGCAGTGTGCAGAGTCCCCGTTTACAATATTTGTAATGTATGTATTGATGTATGTATTGAGTATTTATAAAGCGCATTCCGGCCCGAGGGCATCGAAGCGCTAACTGGGTGAGGCAGGATCTACTACCAAGGAGACTCCAAAACTTATTGCGGGAAGAGCCAAGTCTTGACCCGTCTCCTAAATGTTAGATAATTGTGTTCTTGCCTTAGATCCAGTGGGAGTGAGTTCCAAGTTTTAGCAGCCGCAATGGTGAATGCTCTATCTCCCCACTTCGCCTTCTTGGTGCGGGAAGTTTGGATTCGACAGGCAGAGGCAGATCGCAACAGCCTATTAGGTCTATACCATTGCAGCTTGGTGGTTAGTGCCTTAGGCCCAATCCCATGGACAGCCTTGTGAGTAATGCAGAGAGCCTTAAAAGAGATCCGCTGGGCTACCGGAAGCCAATGTAGATTTCTGAGGCACCTCTTAACAGAGGCCCCGCGGGGCAGTTTCAGTAAAAGCCTAGCAGCAGTGTTCTGCATCAACTGTAGCTTATTCAGTGATTCTTTATCCAAGTTGAGCAGAAGCGCATTCCCGTAATCCAATCTGGAAATGACTAGAGCCAGAGTAGCAGTAATACTGCAGGATTGTGGAATAAAAGGAAACACTTTCTTTAATTTCTTCAGAGTCCACATGCAGGTCTTGATTATCTGATTGACCTGAGGTTTGAACGACAATTGATCGTCAAACAGTAATCCTAAATTCCTCGAGGTAGACCCTGGCACAGGGAGAGTGCCACACTCTTTAGGCCACCAGATGGAAGACCAGTGTTCCCTCTTAATCCCAAAGCACAGAATCTCTGTTTTTTCGCAATTAAGTTTTAGCCAATTGGCCTTCATCCAGTTATTCACTGCTGTCATGCAGGCGTTGAAGCGGGTGGCCACTTCCTCCATGTCTTTGTTAATAGGGATGATAATCTGAGTGTCGTCTGCATAGGAAGTTGGGATAAAGCCGAAAGAGCGAATTAGCTCTGCCAGCGGTGCCACGTACACATTAAATAGCGTAGGGCTGAGGGAAGAGCCCTGAGGGACCCCACATGGCAAGAGGTAGGCCGGGGATCTAAAATCACTGCTGCTAACTGTGGCCCACCTATCTGATAGAAAGGATTCAATCAGCTTGAGAGCCTGATCTCTAATGCCTACCTGATGTAGACGGTCTAGCAGAATGTGAGGGGCAATGGTGTCAAATGCTGCAGACAGGTCCAGTAGAACCAGGAAGACCCCCTGCCCCTCATCAACCAATCTGCGTATGGTATCGGATGATGTAATGGAGGGGGAAATGTGCGTTTGGCATTGCCAACCACAATGGCCACATTTGTAAGCACCTTTAAGTTGTAACAGTACTTGGTATGAACCACATTATCATAGAATGCAATGATTTACGACACCTCGGAGAATCTAATATCCTTGATTAGCTACAATCTGCCCTGCGTAGTGGTAAATATTTACGTGGTGGAAGAAGTTCAAACCAAACTTTTTCCGGTAGTCTGCTCCTTCTTGGCCTGTTTTTCTTTCTTGGGCATCTCATTGTCACTGGCTCAGGTGGCGGCCTCACCCTTGGCTTTTCCACTCCCTCCCCTTGTGCGCTGTGCACTGGGCATGACGAGGAGGAAACATTAGAGACTGCAAAGCAGCAAGGGACAGAAAATGCCCAATCGCAGCATGGCTTCATAATTAAGCCATACAGTGATTGAGCATGTTCCTCTGTAAACCCAAACCTCTCACCCCTGAATTGTTTTCTAAACTAGGCCTACTTGCGTCTCTTGAGCCAATCCAGATGCTGCTCCTATGCTATTTATTTTAGAAAACAGCCTAGGAGAAGCGCCACTATTGGCTGGAGCAGGCAAAACCAGCTCTCCTTAGGAGACAGAGGAGGCTGCCTGCAGCTGTGATTCCCGGCTCTCACGTTGCACTGGTAAAAGAAGCCACAAATGCGCATGTTGAGTTGGTCTTAGATAATTAAGCCCCGTCCTATCCACTCATGACTGACAGCGCAGGCATCCGTCGGTAATGTGTTCAGTGCACATGACCCGCCCCACAGGCCACGGTTGAAATAAAAGCACTGCTGTAGCCGGGGAAAAACATTTTCACAATTATAATGTTATATTTTACCATTTTAATATGGAGGCAACAAATACGGGGGGTGATGCCCTAATGCCCCGTTTGAGAAACCGCCACTGATTCCAGCTACCCCTAGTTGATGCTAAAGTGCCTCCAGAGTAGGTGACAACACCCTCTCCCTACTTTGAAGACACCACATGAAAAAGATTACAGCCATGTTGAAATCTAAAGTTCCATTCTTGGGAATGATCGGACCGCTGTGTCCCAAGTTGTACTCTAAGTCCCAGTGACATAAAAGGATAAAACAAATGATGCAATACAAGTGCCAGTTTCAATGAATGAACCTAATACTGTAATATTAGTGAATGCAACCTCTGTATTTGTCTTTTTGATGAACTACCAACATGAACACACATCAATTGAAATTATACTGTTGCAAGAAATAATGTTATACAAAAATTACTGATTTAAGTTTCAAAGTAAGAAAATAATTACCCCTCAAGGTAAATGGTGCAACAACTGACTTCTTACTTTTTATTGGTTTCTTAGTATATACTTTGTTGTACCATGATTATACATCTCGATTGCTATGGGAGCCCTCTCAGTTTTAATGTGAGTTGTAATATTGATTATAATCTTGCTCTTGGTGCAACAGACCGATATTCCTAATAACCAGTGCCATTTCCTGTGGTTCAGAAATTGTAACTGCATTCTTCTTGTCACAGAGCAAAAAGGGATTATCATGCTGTGAGCATCTATATGCCCTGTGCTAGATGATGATGTTTGGGCAAGGGTTACTTATCAAATTATGAGTCAGAAAGAAGCAGTTCAAATTTCCTACATTTAAAAAATATTTGTGCATGAAATCATAACTTCTAGTCCTATCCCAAATTAATGGGATATAAATGCTGGTAAACAATTAATGAATGATTGGAACTCAAATGCTTCACTTTCCAATAAAGAGCCCTATCTCAATGCAGAAAATCGTCAAGAACTGTTTTGTCACCATCATTAAAGCCATTGCTTCATTAATCAATCTGACAGCTGTAAAGAAATATATAATTGCACACAGTGTGGGCATTGTTGGATTCCACCCTTAAACAGCCATAAGAATTTCCAGAGAATGTTTCCCTACTTTAATGGGGTTGACAGAACTGTTCCATCTGCTTTATATTATGCTCAAGAACCAAACCAAATAATTGAAAACATAATTTTATGACAAGACCGGAGGCTCTATTAAGCGTTCTTTTCTTACTTTAATTTCAACAGCAGCAGTCAAGAACTACAACTCCCAAGAGGATTAGCTGTTGGCTAACCAATGGGAGCAAAACAGGAACTAGAAGTGAACCAATCGGCAGAGGACATAAACCATAGAGAGTACCCTTGACTGCAAGCAGCCCTCTTTTCTTGCTGCTCGCAGTCAAGATAAGTACTCTCCTTTGTCCTTCTACGCATTTACTGTTTCATTACATGTTTAATTAAGGTTTATTTATATGCTAGCGTCGTTTTAAATGTTATTTGATTTGCCTATAATACTATTTCTGCTGCTGCCGCTCCGCGGCTTTTATTATTCTCCCCCCTCACTTTCGTTCGGCCGCTGTTTGCCGCTCGCGCTCTTCTGAGCGTTCTACTGCGCACTTCGTTTTCCCCGTTCGTCAGCGCGCGCTGTATGTTATGCGCTTCTGACGGGAATCGCTTACCGGCCTTCGAGACGGCTTCATTTCTCTTTCCAAAGGCCTGACAGCCTTCCGCGTTCACACGGAGGACAGCGCTCGTGTTGCTGCCTCCGCCTACGCCTTCTCGTCCCGAACTGTCTCCTGGACTCCGCCTCTTTTACCGTTTTGGGAGCGTGTTGCTCCAGTTAACCCTTAGCACTCCACAATTGAATTTCCTGATTACTGCTCATTCCCAGTGCCTATTTCCTCTGCGTTTGGTCTCTCCTTAAGATATATTTTATTACTATGGAACTGGGAAGCTCTCCCTCAAGGTCTGCCTCTGAAGAGGAAGATGAATCCTTCAGACAAGATTTAAATACATTTATCCAGTCCTCAGTGAAACATGCTATGAAAGCATCAATGGACAAAATGTCAAAAAATATTGAGAATTCAGTTATGTCCATGGTGTCCAAGTCTATGGCCCATTCTGCGGGGGAAAGCAGAAAACGGAAATTATTTTCTTTTAAGACACGCAAAGGCGCTCAGGCAGAAAGTGAGCTTGCCTCACACCAGACCGAGGACTTGGTTCCTCCCAGGCCTCCTTCTAAGGAGGGGAATTTCACCAAGAATACGACATCTCAATCAAAATGTAAATCAAAATTAAAACATATAAATGCGCCAAAAAAGATTGTAATTTCAAAAATATTGGACACGGATGATGAGGACATGGACGATTTATCTCAATCTGACAATCCTGACGATACGTTTTCCCCATCTTCTCCTTCTCCCAAACGTATCAAACTGGCGTCAAGTGGCCCCTCTACCAGTGTGGTTGATTCTGAGGGCGTTCCAATGTTCGACCCATCCCTAATCCATCATCCTAACTCAACGGAGTGGCTTCCTCTGGAGCACGTAGGTGATTATATTGCTTCCCGCTTACGTCTTCCTTTAGACAAGCAGACGAGATCCAAATTAAAATCGGAATGTCCCAGACCGTTGTTGGACTCCAATATTACAGTTACGCCAACCATTGATGACTCACTAACCACTTTCTTTACCAAATTTGGTAAGGATCCCCGCAAGGGAGTCGACAAAGCCTGGACCACGTGTCAGGACAAACTCCTGGACGTGGTAGGTCCTCTGGCAAGGATTTTTGATATATCAGCCAGGTTAGACGAATCCCCTATTGATCCCTTAGATCTTTCCCTTTGGACACAGAGAGCCTTTTGCCTATTGGGCAACGCGAACTCTGCTATTATCCACGAGAGACGCAAGCGCCTTCTGCTCAGAATGGACCCTAAGTTGGCTAACTTGGCCACTCGGGACCCCGGCATCCAGACCGATGGCAAACTCTTTGGCGATAATTTTATCAAAGATCTTAGCCGATGTGTCTCATCCTTTTCTTCTTTGGACAAGGCACAACAAAACCTGAAAAAAGTTTTCAACCAACGTGTTTTTTTCCAGGGCCGGTAGAGGTAGGAGCCGCTTTACCGGCCGCACATACAGAAATCAAGGCTCAAGAGGGTATTCCAACTCCTTCAATGCCTATTACCAGGAATTCAAACCCAACTTCTATCCACAAAGAGCAAGGGGTTCCCGCAACCGTGGCCAGCGTTTCTCCAGACCGCCAAATAATCAAGGTAAGCCAACTTTCTGGCCCTCCCGTGGGAGGTCGCCTTAGTTTCTTTCTACAAAAATGGAAGTCAATCTCAACAGACCCTTGGGTCCTTTCCACTGTTCAGGGATACCGTATCGAACTTCTTTCTGCTCCCCACCAATACCGTCTTCCTCCTCTTCCAAAATTTTCTCTCGAAATGTCCTCTCTAATCTCCTTAGAGGTTCAATCCCTTTTAGAAAAAAATGCCATCCATCTTTGCTCTCCAGACACTTCTGGATTCATCAGCTCTATCTTCATCGTCCACAAAAAGAACAAAAAGCTGAGACCGGTAATTAACCTGAAATCTTTCAACCAATTTGTCATCTATCGCCATTTCAAGATGGAAACCATCATCCATCTCAGGGATATTTTGCTCCAATTCGATTGGCTAGTCAGACTGGACTTACAGGACGCATACCTGACCGTTCCTATTCATCAGTCTCACAGAAAGTTTTTACAATTTCTTTGGGATTCAAAAACGTATCATTTTTCCTCCCTTCCCTTCGGCTTATCCTCCACACCCTGGTGCTTCACAAAACTTTTGAAACCAGTCGTCACCTACCTTCGATCCTTGGGCATCAGACTAATAATTTATCTCGACGACATTCTGATCATGCACCAGAACAAAACATCCTTACTGACGCATCTCCACATAACATCCTCTCTCCTCTCAGATCTCGGCTTCCTGATAAACCATGAAAAGTCTGCTCTTTTGCCCTCTCAACAAATAGAATTTCTAGGTTTCCAAATAGATTCCGTTTCGGCCGCTTTATTTCTTCCCCGTTCCAAGGTTTCCGCAATCAAAAAAGAACTAATCCATACTCTTCAAAAAGACACTATATCTCTCAGAACGCTCGCAAGGGTGGTCGGCCTTCTCTCCTCCTCTATCCAGGCCATCTTCCCCGGACCCCTTCACTACCGCGCCCTCCAGCGACTCAAGATCCTTCATCTTCGTCGGGGTTAGCTTTTTCCGACCTCGTCTCCTTGGACCAGGAATCCGTAATGAAAATCCAATGGTGGATATCCATTTAGAAGCTTGGAACAGCAGATCCATCTTCCCCTCTGTGCCCGATCTTGTATTAGAATCAGATGCAAGTCTCATGGGCTGGGGCGCCCGCTGTGGTTCGATATCGACTGGCGGTACATGGTCCGCAGAGGAGTCCAGATTGCACATAAATTGTTTAGAGCTTCTTGCAGGCTCCTTTGCGATCAGAAGCTTCACAAAAAACAGAGCGAGATGCTCCATTCTGCTTCGTATGGACAATATTTCAGCGGTGCGTTACATCAACCATTTAGGAGGCACCAGATCAAGACCTCTGGCCCTGCTGGCCAAGAGTCTCTGGGACTTTTGCCTATCCCACAAATTCTCCCTCATAGCCGAGTATCTACCAGGATCTTTGAACTCCAATGCAGACTGGTATTCACACCACCTCTCGGACTCCAGCGATTGGAAATTACACCAGTCAGTCTTTTGTCAGATAGAACGGAAGTGGGGTCCGTTTCAAATAGACCTTTTTGCGTCCAGGCTCAACACCCAGCTTCCCAATTTCTTCAGCTGGCGTCCGGATCCGCTAGCCCTAGCTACGGACGCTTTCCTACAAGATTGGTCCACATCCCTCAATTACGCCTTCCCTCCCTTTATCCTAATCAACAGGGTCCTAAACCAAGTCAGACGTCAGAAGGCGTCTCTCATCCTATTGACTCCCTTCTGGCAATCTCAAGTTTGGTTTCCACCCCTCCTCGAGCTAGCGGTGGATTTCCCTATCTTACTCCCAACCTTTCCATCCCTTATTCTAGATCCTCTGGGTCGCCCCCACAATCTGATTCTCGACCAATCTTTAACCCTCTCAGCCTGGCTCATTTCCGGTCTTCCCAACAGCCCTTCGCTATTTCGTCAGAAGCTTCGGAACTCATTAATAACGCTTGGGCACCCGGCACAAAGCGAGCCTACAAATCAGCTTGGGCTCTTTGGTCAAGCTGGTGTCTGGGAAAATGTTCCAATCCCTTTTCAGCAGATCTAAATTTAATTATTAATTTCCTAGCCGCCCAGGCGGGCTTAGGCAAGTCATATCGCACAATAAATCTTTACAGATCCGCTATATCCATGAATCACTCAAACGTTGATGGCAATCCTATTGGGTCCCATCCCTTGATTTGCCGTCTCCTGAAAGGCGTCAAGCTCTCCAGACCCCCTGCCGCCAAATATTCTCATATCTGGGACGTTTCTCTTGTGCTGAATCTTTTCCTTTCCTGGCCAGATAATTCATGTCTTTCCCTCAAAATGCTTTCTGCCAAGCTTACTATGTTACTATGCTTAATTTCTATTAAAAGGACTTCGGACATTAAGTCCTTAGACATCTCTGCACAGCAGTTCTTACCTTCAGGTGTTTTATTCCACATTTCCAAACGCACCAAAACTAACTTACATTCCGTTTTCTACCCTTTCTTTCCTGCCAGGCCAAAACTATGTATGGGCCTTTGCTTAAAAGAATACGAAAAAATAACTGTTAACCTGAGAACGTCCTCTTCCAATCAATTGTTGATCTCATTTCGCAAACCCCACAAGCCAGTAACTTCAGCAACTTTAGCCCGCTGGATTAAATGGATTATCTCCCTAGCGGGAATAGATACTTCTGTATTTGGAGCACATTCTTCCCGGGGGGCCATGGCCTCTAGGGCTTTTGCCCTTGGGTCCAGTTTAGAGGACATTCTCAGGTCAGCAGATTGGTCAAACGATAATGTTTTTAAAACCTTTTATTGTAAACCTGTTAGAACGGCTTCTTCTTTAGTTATTGACAAGCTTTGAACGCGCATAATAGAGCCTCCGGTCTTGTCATAAAATGTAGATTTTCCTAGTAATTATGACGGAAAGTCTCAATTTTATTAAAGACACAGAGGCGAATATTATCCCACCTCAGTACTTTTATTAATATGTACTTTCTCTTTCCCTCCCAGCGACTCCAGCACTGCCTCCAGCTTCCGGATAACACCGTTGGCTCCATCAGTTCCTTCTTCAAGAAGAGTCCTTTGGAAGTGCCATCGCAACCCGTTCCAGATCGCCTTTCGCAGCCATCGCCATCTCGGCTCTTCGTTGTTGTTCAAGAATTGTGTGCCATTTCTTTGTCTTTGGCAATCGTTGGACTTATTTACCCTTTGTTTTATGACTCTATTTGACTGGCTCGTACAAGAAAAGAGGGCTGCTTGCAGTCAAGGGTATTCTCTATGGTGTATGTCCTCTGCCGATTGGTTCACGTCTAGTTCCTGTTTTGCTCCCATTGGTTAGCCAACAGCTAATCCTCTTGGGAGTTGTAGTTCTTGACTGCTGCTGTTGAAATTAAAGTAAGAAAAGAACGCATAATATTCGCCTCCGTGTCTTTAATAAAATTAAGACTTTCCGTCATAATTACTAGGAAAATCTACATTACAGGTTATTTTTTCCCTACAATTTATCAAGTCCTTTGCAGAGTACAGCCAAATGGGTTTTCTCAAGTATTTCACAAAGGATTTACTAGGAGTTCTAGGAGTGTGGCTATTCTGCTTCAAAACTATATTTTGTTGTAGGCAACCAGAACATGGTACAACAAAATGGGCTGATAATTGGTAGTCACCAAACTTATTTAGGGTCAACCCATAATTTTTATTAGCATTCAGGGGAGCGTGGCTTGGCATAGGAAGCACAGAACAGTGCTCCCACCGATTGATCTGATCCAACACAATCCTGACACTACTAACCGGCCCAGAGGGAGCGAGTCTAACGTCAGAAACTCCCCGCTGCTGTGGGCATTCGGGTGGGCAAAGAACAAGGCAGGTACAGGCAGATGCGGGACCCCTGCACCCGAGGGAACTGCACAACAGCAGGGCCTCAAAATGGCAACTGAAGGAGCCCACTGGAAACACTGAGCGGAGCCCCTGAGTAGAGTCTGTGCGATCATGGCACTGAGGCTAGCGCAGCAGAGTATCCTGACATTCAGCCCTGATGCCCCTGGGGCCACGGACTGGAGAGACCCAGACCGAAACAGCGGGCTGTGCACCAGGTAATGGCACGGTGTGGGGAGGAAGCAGCTGTGGTCAGAGTCTGCCTCCAGAGGAGTAGAGTGACCTGTTGGTGGACCTGCAGGGTGGGCCCAGCTGGGGCTAGAGTGTGTGAAAGTCGTTGAGTGGCATCTGGCTGTGGGACGAGGAGCCTCAAGAGGCCCAGTGAGGATTATGACAATAGGCCAGAGCTACGATGCCCTGAGATCGCCCTACGCTCCTAGCGAAACGTAGCACTGGCTGCCGTGCAGAGAGATGCCACTTGGCAGGAACGGCTATCATCCTGACATGGCTACCACACAGAGCATGGCTGTAGGCCACTCCGGGGCAATGATCTCAGCCACAGTAAGCGGGGAGTAGAGGACACAGGATAAGAGAGAACGCTATAGCATACTGCCCATGGGGCATTCCCTGAAAGCAATGACACCTGCAGTCAGCTTTGTCTTTTGCCCCTCCTTCCCTCCCCCCCCCCCCAAATGGAGCAAGAACAGCGAAAGTCACAGGACTGAGCTATCACCCATACACACCGACTGGGTTTCCTCTCTGTGTCCCTGGCAGGTTGGAGCACAGACTTGAAGAGAGAGTCCCCGGACAGGGCTCCTTATTGACAGTTGCTGCTCTTTGAGAACTATACAAATGAAAACCCAAGCTGAATGGCATAGTGGGCGATGCTAACATCCCTAAGAGTGGCACTTGCTCCTGAGAAGTGTCTGCAGATACGCCCATACATGGTCTGAATCAGATGGGGCTCGGGTTGCAGCGACTGGGGTGTCACGGATTGCACCTACCCCCTGGTCGTGTGATGACCATCTGGACCTGTCACCTGCCTGGATCTTGACGAGAGCGCCGCACTGTGGCTTCGGAACCAGGGAGATTGGCCTGTCACCCCACTTCACACCTGCAGTCATGGCAAACTCTGCCAAGAAACGAGACCACAACTTGGACGCCACTGTGCAGAGACCTGCTTGAACAACAAGGTGGTGGCTCTGGGAAATCGGGTCTCACCTTGCAGGATATCATACAAGCCATAACGGCCTCGTGCGAGGCACCGGAGTACAAAACATACGCTTAGGGGACAGATTTGGGACGACTGCAAGAAGACCACCAATGATTAACTGAGTGAGTCACTCCTGCAGACAATGACATGGTGGAACTGCCACCAGCATTGGTGACAGCAACTGAGAGGTACACAGCACTCGTGGCCAAGGTCAGAGCAGAGAGCGTAAGATGCAGAAAACCAGGCGCGCCACAATAATATCTGTGTAATTGGTCTTCCAGAACATGTGGAGGGACCCAACATGGTAGAATACCTGGAAAAATGTCTCAGGGAAGAGGTTGCAGGAGAGGGCCTCACTCTGATTTTTGCATTGTAGAGAACGCATAGGGTGCTCCCCCAGCGCTCGGTGACTGCGTGTCAACTGCACTACAAGGATAGAGACTATTGCCTTCATTATGACCATGGCGGTAAATCCCGCTTACCGCCACACTGACGGATGCCAACTTACTGCCGCTGCAGCGGATATCCTTTCACCATATTATGACACACACCAATCCGACAGAGTTCAGCCACAGGCACAAATCCGCCATCCCAAAGGTCAGTGATAAAGTGACAGTATCAAAACCCACACCGTTACACCAACAGAACAACGCCCATCACATTATGACCCACGAATCACCACGTCGGACATTCAATGGCGGTAAACCATTGGCAGTACATACCGCCACACTCAGAATGGACACCCACAGACAAAACACCACCACATTGGACAATTCAAACAACACACACCTGACACCCATACACACACCACACCTACACAACTATAAAACACACACCCACATTACCCACAACCCCTTACAAATACAAATTATTGCCACCAGACTGACATCAAGACCACTGCTACAACTACATACACACACCACATACACCCATACATCCCTCACGCACCCCACTTCACACACTCCAAAACGTCACTCAACACACCCCCACCAACACACATCACATAACACCCATGACACCAGAAAGACACCCCTGTTTCACTGAGCAGGAGTTAAGGGTCATGGAGGAGGAAGTTGTCAGGGTAGAGACACAGCTATTTGGAGCACAGGTGCAGCAAATATCAATAGCCAGGCAGATGGAGCTATGGCGGAGAATTGTGGACAGGGTCAACGCCTTGGGACAGCACCCCAGAACAAGGGACGGCATCAGGAAGAGGTGGAACGAACTACAGGGGAAGGTACGTTCCATTGCAGCAAGACACCAGCTCGCTATCCAGAGGACTGGCGGTGGACCCCCACCTCCTCCCCCACAACTCACAGCATGGGAGGAGCAAGCCTTGGCAATACTGCATTCTGAAGGCCTGGTCGGAGTCGGAGGAGGAGGACTGGACTCTGTTAAGTCAAGTCTACTATTATCACTCCCCTACCTGCATGCCATCACATACCCTCACCCTCACTCCCATCACTCCACTACATCCCACACACTCCACCATCACATCTCTCTAATCCCAATGCCAAGATCTGCGTGCTGTACCAATGCATGGACACACCTCACAGCCCTGCTTGGACACTCATCACTAAAGCATGCACAGCATAGGGAACTAACAATCCCACAATACATCAGCATACACAAGTAAAAGCTGGCAGGGCAACACCAACCATGGAGGGGAAGCTAGAGATGTACAATATGTCATACACATTAACTATAACACATCATTTACATCCCCAAAGGTACCCCTGCCAATGTCACTGGAGAGGAGGTGCCAACACTATCCAGTCCCTCAACTGAAGAGGCCCACAGCGATGACAGTAACTCTGGTCTTCAGGATCTGGACGATCTACCTGGCCCATCGGGGACCACTGGACAGCTGGTTACCCAAGCCCAGTCACAGACCACCACAGAGCCTCCCCCATCAGGAAACAACAACAAAGCACCCACTCAGCATATCCAAACCTCTGTCCCCAGGACAGGTCAATTATCAGTGTGCCCACCTGTACAGGGACCCCAGGCCACACCTCCTCACAAGGCAATCAGAGACTTGGGGTCAGTGGCAGTGGGCGCACGGTTCAGGGGGCAAAGGCACAGGCCAACAGGGACACTGGGAGGACTTCTGTGTGCCGGGGGAGGACAGGACCATGGAACCGACTCTCCAGGAGGCGCTCTCTGAGATCCTGGGAGCCTATCAACATTCCCAGGACATGATGGGCCAGATCCTGGACAACGTGCAGGAGAAGAGGCGGCTGCAGGAGGGACGGTATCGGGGGATCAGGGAGGGTTTGGAGGCCATCAAAAACACCCTGATCTCCATAGCAGGGGTGCTGGCAGACATGGCCAACATTATGAGGGATACAGTGTCACACCAGCGGGCCCCTGCCACTAGCCAGTCATCTGAACAGCCTTCCACGTCTGCTGCCGCTAGTGGCCAGGAGGCCCCGCCACAGGACCAACAGGCTATCAGCACCCCACCTCCTGCAGAAGGTGAACCACCCCGCAAACGTTCCCTGCAATCCAGACAGAAGCCAGAGACACTTGCCAAGACCCCCACCAGGAAATGAGACTCTCCTGATTGTTCCCCTTGTGTCCCACTCAGTCACCCTGTCCACCTTGAACTGCCATTGCTCCCCTTCCTATGTCCCCTTGGACAATGCACCTGTGCTACGAACATACTGAGACAATACCCAGGACTTTCCCCCATCATCACCCCATCCCATTGCACTTCCCCCTCTACATATTAGCACTACAATAAACACACTTGGATAAAAATCGATTTCAAGTATGTCATTGTAGGAAGTTGGCTCTGTATGTGCTATTTCAAAGTAAGGAATAGCATGCACAGAGTCCAAGGGTTCCCCTTAGAGGTAAAATAGTGGTAAAAATAGATAATACTAATGCTCTATTTTGTGGTAGTGTGGTCGAGCAGTAGGCTTATCCAAGGAGTAGTGTTAAGCATTTGTTGTACATACACATAGACAATAAATGAGGTACACACACTCAGAGACAAATCCAGCCAATAGGTTTTTATATAGAAAAATATCTTTTCTTAGTTTATTTTAAGAACCACAGGTTCAAATTCTACATGTAATATCTCATTCGAAAGGTATTGCAGGTAAGTACTTTAGGAACTTCAAATCATCAAAATTGCATGTATACTTTTCAAGTTATTCACAAATAGCTGTTTTAAAAGTGGACACTTAGTGCAATTTTCACAGTTCCTAGGGGAGGTAAGTATTTGTTAGGTTAACCAGGTAAGTAAGACACTTACAGGGCTTAGTTCTTGGTCCAAGGTAGCCCACCGTTGGGGGTTCAGAGCAACCCCAAAGTCACCACACCAGCAGCTCAGGGCCGGTCAGGTGCAGAGTTCAAAGTGGTGCCCAAAACACATAGGCTAGAATGGAGAGAAGGGGGTGCCCCGGTTCCGGTCTGCTTGCAGGTAAGTACCCGCGTCTTCGGCGGGCAGACCAGGGGGGTTTTGTAGGGCACCGGGGGGGACACAAGCCCACACAGAAATTTCACCCTCAGCAGCGCGGGGGCGGCCGGGTGCAGTGTAGAAACAAGCGTCGGGTTTGTAATGGAAGTCAATGGGAGATCTAGGGATCTCTTCAGCGCTGCAGGCAGGCAAGGGGGGGGGTTCCTCGGGGAAACCTCCACTTGGTCAAGGGAGAGGGACTCCTGGGGGTCACTCCTCCAGTGAAAGTCCGGTCCTTCAGGTCCTGGGGGCTGCGGGTGCAGGGTCTCTCCCAGGTGTCGGGACTTAGGATTCAAAGAGTCGCGGTCAGGGGAAGCCTCGGGATTCCCTCTGCAGGCGGCGCTGTGGGGGCTCAGGGGGGACAGGTTTTTGTACTCACAGTCTTAGAGTAGTCCTGGGGTCCCTCCTGAGGTGTTGGATCGCCACCAGCCGAGTCGGGGTCGCCGGGTGCAGTGTTGCAAGTCTCACGCTTCTTGCGGGGAGCTTGCAGGGTTCTTTAAAGCTGCTGGAAACAAAGTTGCAGCTTTTCTTGGAGCAGGTCCGCTGTCCTCGGGAGTTTCTTGTCTTTTCGAAGCAGGGGCAGTCCTCAGAGGATGTCGAGGTCGCTGGTCCCTTTGGAAGGCGTCGCTGGAGCAGGATCTTTGGAAGGCAGGAGACAGGCCGGTGAGTTTCTGGAGCCAAGGCAGTTGTCGTCTTCTGGTCTTCCTCTGCAGGGGTTTTCAGCTAGGCAGTCCTTCTTCTTGTAGTTGCAGGAATCTGATTTTCTAGGGTTCAGGGTAGCCCTTAAATACTAAATTTAAGGGCGTGTTTAGGTCTGGGGGGTTAGTAGCCAATGGCTACTAGCCCTGAGGGTGGGTACACCCTCTTTGTGCCTCCTCCCAAGGGGAGGGGGTCACAATCCTAACCCTTTTGGGGGAATCCTCCATCTGCAAGATGGAGGATTTCTAAAAGTTAGAGTCACTTCAGCTCAGGACACCTTAGGGGCTGTCCTGACTGGCCAGTGACTCCTCCTTGTTGCTTTCTTTGTTCCCTCCAGCCTTGCCGCCAAAAGTGGGGGCCGTGGCCGGAGGGGGCGGGCAACTCCACTAAGCTGGAGTGCCCTGCTGGGCTGTGACAAAGGGGTGAGCCTTTGAGGTTCACCGCCAGGTGTTACAGCTCCTGCCTGGGGGAGGTGTTAGCATCTCCACCCAGTGCAGGCTTTGTTACTGGCCTCAGAGTGACAAAGGCACTCTCCCCATGGGGCCAGCAACATGTCGCTGGTGTGGCAGGCTGCTGGAACTAGTCAGCCTACACAGACAGTCGGTTAAGTTTCAGGGGGCACCTCTAAGGTGCCCTCTGTGGTGTATTTTACAATAAAATGTACACTGGCATCAGTGTGCATTTATTGTGCTGAGAAGTTTGATACCAAACTTCCCAGTTTTCAGTGTAGCCATTATGGTGCTGTGGAGTTCGTGTTTGACAGACTCCCAGACCATATACTCTTATGGCTACCCTGCACTTACAATGTCTAAGGTTTTGTTTAGACACTGTAGGGGTACCATGCTCATGCACTGGTACCCTCACCTATGGTATAGTGCACCCTGCCTTAGGGCTGTAAGGCCTGCTAGAGGGGTGTCTTACCTATACTGCATAGGCAGTGAGAGGCTGGCATGGCACCCTGAGGGGAGTGCCATGTCGACTTACTCGTTTTGTCCTCACTAGCACACACAAGCTGGCAAGCAGTGTGTCTGTGCTGAGTGAGAGGTCTCCAGGGTGGCATAAGACATGCTGCAGCCCTTAGAGACCTTCCTTGGCATCAGGGCCCTTGGTACTAGAAGTACCAGTTACAAGGGACTTATCTGGATGCCAGGGTCTGCCAATTGTGGATACAAAAGTACAGGTTAGGGAAAGAACACTGGTGCTGGGGCCTGGTTAGCAGGCCACAGCACACTTTCAATTGTAAACATAGCATCAGCACAGGCAAAAAGTCAGGGGGCAACCATGCCAAGGAGGCATTTCCTTACACAACCCCCCCCCCAAACGAAAGAGGATGAGACTAACCTTTCCCAAGAGAGTCTTCATTTTCTAAGTGGAAGAACCTGGAAAGGCCATCTGCATTGGCATGGGCAGTCCCAGGTCTGTGTTCCACTATAAAGTCCATTCCCTGTAGGGAGATGGACCACCTCAACAGTTTAGGATTTTCACCTTTCATTTGCATCAGCCATTTGAGAGGTCTGTGGTCAGTTTGAACTAGGAAGTGAGTCCCAAAGAGGTATGGTCTCAGCTTCTTCAGGGACCAAACCACAGCAAAGGCCTCCCTCTCAATGGCACTCCAACGCTGCTCCCTGGGGAGTAACCTCCTGCTAATGAAAGCAACAGGCTGGTCAAGGCCATCATCATTTGTTTGGGACAAAACTGCCCCTATCCCATGTTCAGAGGCATCAGTCTGCACAATGAACTGCTTAGAATAATCTGGAGCTTTTAGAACTGGTGCTGAGCACATTGCTTGTTTCAGGGTGTCAAAGGCCTGTTGGCATTCCACAGTCCAGTTCACTTTCTTGGGCATTTTCTTGGAGGTGAGTTCAGTGAGGGCTGTCACAATGGATCCATATCCCTTCACAAACCTCCTGTAATACCCAGTCAAGCCAAGGAATGCCCTGACTTGAGTCTGGGTTTTTGGAGCTACCCAGTCCAGAATAGTCTGGATCTTGGGTTGGAGTGGCTGAACTTGGCCTCCACCTACAAGGTGTCCCAAGTAAACCACAGTTCCCTGCCCTATCTGGCATTTGGATGCCTTGATAGAGAGGCCTGCAGATTGCAGAGCCTTCAAAACCTTCTTCAGGTGGACCAGGTGATCCTGCCAGGTGGAGCTAAAGACAGCAATATCATCAAGATAAGCTATGCTAAAGGACTCCAAGCCAGCAAGGACTTGATTCACCAACCTTTGGAAGGTGGCAGGGGCATTCTTTAAACCAAAGGGCATAACAGTAAACTGGTAATGCCCATCAGGTGTGGAGAATGCTGTTTTCTCTTTTGCTCCAGGTGCCATTTTTATTTGCCAGTACCCTGCTGTCAAGTCAAAGGTACTTAAGAATTTGGCAGCACCTAATTTGTCTATGAGCTCATCAGCTCTTGGAATTGGATGAGCATCTGTCTTGGTGACAGAATTGAGCCCTCTGTAGTCCACACAAAACCTCATCTCTTTCTTTCCATCTTTGGTGTGAGGTTTGGGGACTAAGACCACTGGGCTAGCCCAGGGGCTGTCAGAGCGCTCAATTACTCCCAATTCCAGCATCTTGTGGACTTCCACCTTGATGCTTTCCTTAACATGGTCAGACTGTCTAAAGATTTTGTTTTTGACAGGCATGCTGTCTCCTGTGTCCACATCATGGGTACACAGGTGTGTCTGACCAGGGGTTAAGGAGAAGAGTTCAGGAAACTGTTGTAGGACTCTCCTACAATCAGCTTGCTGTTGGCCAGAGAGGGTGTCTGAGTAGATCACTCCATCTACTGTGCCATCTTTTGGGTCTGATGACAGAAGATCAGGGAGAGGTTCACTCTCTGCCTCCTGATCCTCATCTGTTACCATCAACAGATTCACATCAGCCCTGTCATGGAAGAGCTTAAGGCGGTTCACATGGATCACCCTCTTGGGGCTCCTGCTTGTGCCCAGGTCCACCAGGTAGGTGACCTGACTCTTCCTTTCTAGCACTGGGTAAGGGCCACTCCATTTGTCCTGGAGTGCCCTGGGAGCCACAGGCTCCAGAACCCAGACTTTCTGCCCTGGTTGGAACTCAACCAGTGCAGCCTTTTGGTCATACCAAAACTTCTGGAGCTGTTGGCTGGCCTCAAGGTTTTTGGTTGCCTTTTCCATGTACTCTGCCATTCTAGAGCGAAGGCCAAGTACATAGTCCACTATGTCTTGTTTAGGCTCATGGAGAGGTCTCTCCCAGCCTTCTTTAACAAGAGCAAGTGGTCCTCTTACAGGATGACCAAACAGAAGTTCAAAGGGTGAGAATCCTACTCCCTTCTGTGGCACCTCTCTGTAAGCGAAAAGCAGACATGGCAAGAGGACATCCCATCTCCTTTTGAGTTTTTCTGGGAGCCCCATGATCATGCCTTTTAATGTCTTGTTGAATCTCTCAACTAAGCCATTAGTTTGTGGATGGTAGGGTGTAGTGAATTTATAAGTCACTCCACACTCATTCCACATGTGCTTTAGGTATGCTGACATGAAGTTGGTACCTCTGTCAGACACCACCTCCTTAGGGAAACCCACTCTGGTAAAAATACCAATGAGGGCCTTGGCTACTGCAGGGGCAGTAGTCGACCTAAGGGGAATAGCTTCAGGATACCTGGTAGCATGATCCACTACTACCAGGATATACATATTTCCTGAGGCTGTGGGAGGTTCTAGTGGACCAACTATGTCCACACCCACTCTTTCAAAGGGAACCCCCACCACTGGAAGTGGAATGAGGGGGGCCTTTGGATGCCCACCTGTCTTACCACTGGCTTGACAGGTGGGGCAGGAGAGGCAAAACTCCTTAACCATGTTGGACATATTGGGCCAGTAGAAGTGGTTGACTAACCTCTCCCACGTCTTGGTTTGTCCCAAATGTCCAGCAAGGGGAATGTCATGGGCCAATGTTAGGATGAACTTCCTGAACAGCTGAGGCACTACCACTCTCCTAGTGGCACCAGGTTTGGGGTCTCTGGCCTCAGTGTACAGGAGTCCATCTTCCCAATAGACCCTATGTGTTCCATTTTTCTTGCCTTTGGACTCTTCAGCAGCTTGCTGCCTAAGGCCTTCAAGAGAGGGACAGGTTTCTTGCCCCTTACACAGCTCCTCCCTTGAGGGTCCCCCTGGGCCTAAGAGCTCAACCTGATAAGGTTCAAGCTCCAAAGGCTCAGTTCCCTCAGAGGGCAGAACTTCTTCCTGAGAAGAGAGGTTCCCTTTCTTTTGCTGTGTTGCAGTTGGTTTCCCAACTGACTTTCCTGTTCTCTTGGTAGGCTGGGCCATTCTTCCAGACTCCAGCTCTACTTGTTCACCCTGTGCCTTGCACTGTGCTCTTGTTTTCACACACACCAGTTCAGGGATACCCAGCATTGCTGCATGGGTTTTTAGTTCTACCTCAGCCCATGCTGAGGACTCCAGGTCATTTCCAAGCAGACAGTCCACTGGGATATTTGAGGAGACCACCACTTGTTTCAGGCCATTGACCCCTCCCCATTCTAAAGTAACCATTGCCATGTGATGTACCTTTCTCTGATTGTCAGCGTTGGTGACTGTGTAAGTTTTTCCAGTCAGGTATTGGCCAGGGGAAACCAGTTTCTCTGTCACCATGGTGACACTGGCACCTGTATCCCTCAGGCCCTCTATTCTAGTCCCATTAATTAAGAGTTGCTGTCTGTATTTTTGCATGTTAGGCGGCCAGACAGCTAGTGTGGCTAAATCCACCCCACCCTCAGAAACTAGAGTAGCTTCAGTGTGGACCCTGATTTGCTCTGGGCACACTGTTGATCCCACTTGGAGACTAGCCATACCAGTGTTACCTGGATGGGAGTTTGGAGTGGAACCTTTCTTGGGACAGGCCTTGTCTCCAGTTTGGTGTCCATGCTGTTTACAGCTATGACACCAGGCCTTTTTGGGATAAAAGTTTTTACCCTTGTACCCATTGTTTTGTGAAGAGGCTCTGGGCCCACCCTCCTGAGCAGGTTTTTGGGGGCCTGTAGAAGACTCTTTACTATTTTTAGTTTTGGTTGTCTCGTCACCCTTCCCCTGGGGAGTCTTTGTGACCCCTTTCTTTTGGTCACCCCCTGTTGAAGTCTTGGACACCCTTGTCTTGACCCAATGGTCCGCCTTCTTTCCCAATTCTTGGGGAGAAATTGGTCCTAGGTCTACCAGATGCTGATGCAGTTTATCATTGAAACAATTACTCAATAGGTGTTCTTTCACAAATAAATTGTACAGCCCATCATAATTACTTACACCACTGCCTTGAATCCAACCATCTAGTGTTTTCACTGAGTAGTCAACAAAGTCAACCCAGGTCTGGCTCGAGGATTTTTGAGCCCCCCTGAACCTAATCCTGTACTCCTCAGTGGAGAATCCAAAGCCCTCAATCAGGGTACCCTTCATGAGGTCATAAGATTCTGCATCTTTTCCAGAGAGTGTGAGGAGTCTATCCCTACACTTTCCAGTGAACATTTCCCAAAGGAGAGCACCCCAGTGAGATCTGTTCACTTTTCTGGTTACACAAGCCCTCTCAAAAGCTGTGAACCATTTGGTGATGTCATCACCATCTTCATATTTTGTCACAATCCCTTTGGGGATTTTTAACATGTCAGGAGAATCTCTGACCCTATTTATATTGCTGCCACCATTGATGGGTCCTAGGCCCATCTCTTGTCTTTCCCTTTCTATGGCTAGGAGCTGTCTCTCTAAAGCCAATCTTTTGGCCATCCTGGCTAACAGGAGGTCATCTTCACTGAGAGCATCCTCAGTGATTTCAGAAATGTGGGACCCTCCTGTGAGGGACTCACTATTTCTGACTAACACAGTTGGAGACAGGACTTGAGGGGTCCTGTTCTCCCTATTTAGGACTGGAGGAGGGACATTGGCCTCCAAGTCACTAATTTCTTCCTCTGTGATGTCATCATCAGAGGGGTTGGCTTTTTCAAACTCTGCCAACAGCTCCTGGAGCTGAATTTTGGTAGGTCTGGAGCCAATGGTTATTTTCTTTATATTACAGAGAGACCTTAGCTCCCTCATCTTAAGATGGAGGTAAGGTGTGGTGTCGAGTTCCACCACCTGCATCTCTGTATCAGACATTATTCTGCTAAGAGTTGGAATACTTTTTTAAGAATCTAAAACTGTTTCTAGAATCTAATTCAAACTTTTAACAAACTTTTAAACTCTAAAAAGACAATGCTAAACAGGGACTTAACACACAAGGCCCTAGCAGGACTTTTAAGAATTTAGAAAATTTTCAAATTGCAAAAATGAATTTCTAATGACAATTTTGGAATTTGTCGTGTGATCAGGTATTGGCTGAGTAGTCCAGCAAATGCAAAGTCTTGTACCCCACCGCTGATCCACCAATGTAGGAAGTTGGCTCTGTATGTGCTATTTCAAAGTAAGGAATAGCATGCACAGAGTCCAAGGGTTCCCCTTAGAGGTAAAATAGTGGTAAAAATAGATAATACTAATGCTCTATTTTGTGGTAGTGTGGTCGAGCAGTAGGCTTATCCAAGGAGTAGTGTTAAGCATTTGTTGTACATACACATAGACAATAAATGAGGTACACACACTCAGAGACAAATCCAGCCAATAGGTTTTTATATAGAAAAATATATTTTCTTAGTTTATTTTAAGAACCACAGGTTCAAATTCTACATGTAATATCTCATTCGAAAGGTATTGCAGGTAAGTACTTTAGGAACTTCAAATCATCAAAATTGCATGTATACTTTTCAAGTTATTCACAAATAGCTGTTTTAAAAGTGGACACAGTGCAATTTTCACAGTTCCTAGGGGAGGTAAGTATTTGTTAGGTTAACCAGGTAAGTAAGACACTTACAGGGCTTAGTTCTTGGTCCAAGGTAGCCCACCGTTGGGGGTTCAGAGCAACCCCAAAGTCACCACACCAGCAGCTCAGGGCCGGTCAGGTGCAGAGTTCAAAGTGGTGCCCAAAACACATAGGCTAGAATGGAGAGAAGGGGGTGCCCCGGTTCCGGTCTGCTTGCAGGTAAGTACCCGCGTCTTCGGCGGGCAGACCAGGGGGGTTTTGTAGGGCACCGGGGGGGACACAAGCCCACACAGAAATTTCACCCTCAGCAGCGCGGGGGCGGCCGGGTGCAGTGTAGAAACAAGCGTCGGGTTTGTAATGGAAGTCAATGGGAGATCTAGGGATCTCTTCAGCGCTGCAGGCAGGCAAGGGGGGGGTTCCTCGGGGAAACCTCCACTTGGTCAAGGGAGAGGGACTCCTGGGGGTCACTCCTCCAGTGAAAGTCCGGTCCTTCAGGTCCTGGGGGCTGCGGGTGCAGGGTCTCTCCCAGGTGTCGGGACTTAGGATTCAAAGAGTCGCGGTCAGGGGAAGCCTCGGGATTCCCTCTGCAGGCGGCGCTGTGGGGGCTCAGGGGGGACAGGTTTTTGTACTCACAGTCTTAGAGTAGTCCTGGGGTCCCTCCTGAGGTGTTGGATCGCCACCAGCCGAGTCGGGGTCGCCGGGTGCAGTGTTGCAAGTCTCACGCTTCTTGCGGGGAGCTTGCAGGGTTCTTTAAAGCTGCTGGAAACAAAGTTGCAGCTTTTCTTGGAGCAGGTCCGCTGTCCTCGGGAGTTTCTTGTCTTTTCGAAGCAGGGGCAGTCCTCAGAGGATGTCGAGGTCGCTGGTCCCTTTGGAAGGCGTCGCTGGAGCAGGATCTTTGGAAGGCAGGAGACAGGCCGGTGAGTTTCTGGAGCCAAGGCAGTTGTCGTCTTCTGGTCTTCCTCTGCAGGGGTTTTCAGCTAGGCAGTCCTTCTTCTTGTAGTTGCAGGAATCTGATTTTCTAGGGTTCAGGGTAGCCCTTAAATACTAAATTTAAGGGCGTGTTTAGGTCTGGGGGGTTAGTAGCCAATGGCTACTAGCCCTGAGGGTGGGTACACCCTCTTTGTGCCTCCTCCCAAGGGGAGGGGGTCACAATCCTAACCCTATTGGGGGAATCCTCCATCTGCAAGATGGAGGATTTCTAAAAGTTAGAGTCACTTCAGCTCAGGACACCTTAGGGGCTGTCCTGACTGGCCAGTGACTCCTCCTTGTTGCTTTCTTTGTTCCCTCCAGCCTTGCCGGCAAAAGTGGGGGCCGTGGCCGGAGGGGGCGGGCAACTCCACTAAGCTGGAGTGCCCTGCTGGGCTGTGACAAAGGGGTGAGCCTTTGAGGCTCACCGCCAGGTGTTACAGCTCCTGCCTGGGGGAGGTGTTAGCATCTCCACCCAGTGCAGGCTTTGTTACTGGCCTCAGAGTGACAAAGGCACTCTCCCCATGGGGCCAGCAACATGTCTCTGGTGTGGCAGGCTGCTGGAACTAGTCAGCCTACACAGACAGTCGGTTAAGTTTCAGGGGGCACCTCTAAGGTGCCCTCTGTGGTGTATTTTACAATAAAATGTACACTGGCATCAGTGTGCATTTATTGTGCTGAGAAGTTTGATACCAAACTTCCCAGTTTTCAGTGTAGCCATTATGGTGCTGTGGAGTTCGTGTTTGACAGACTCCCAGACCATATACTCTTATGGCTACCCTGCACTTACAATGTCTAAGGTTTTGTTTAGACACTGTAGGGGTACCATGCTCATGCACTGGTACCCTCACCTATGGTATAGTGCACCCTGCCTTAGGGCTGTAAGGCCTGCTAGAGGGGTGTCTTACCTATACTGCATAGGCAGTGAGAGGCTGGCATGGCACCCTGAGGGGAGTGCCATGTCGACTTACTCGTTTTGTCCTCACTAGCACACACAAGCTGGCAAGCAGTGTGTCTGTGCTGAGTGAGAGGTCTCCAGGGTGGCATAAGACATGCTGCAGCCCTTAGAGACCTTCCTTGGCATCAGGGCCCTTGGTACTAGAAGTACCAGTTACAAGGGACTTATCTGGATGCCAGGGTCTGCCAATTGTGGATACAAAAGTACAGGTTAGGGAAAGAACACTGGTGCTGGGGCCTGGTTAGCAGGCCACAGCACACTTTCAATTGTAAACATAGCATCAGCACAGGCAAAAAGTCAGGGGGCAACCATGCCAAGGAGGCATTTCCTTACAGTCATGTATTTCAACTATGTATTGAATGAAACAGGTACAATCACTGCAAATGAACTGTAGATAGAATGAACATAGAATCAGTGACCTGTAGCTGGCAGTTGTGATCCCACCAGGAGTATTTGTCAAATCACCAACATCTGCAAAATGAATAGCCAGAGGTAACAGTAAGTGGACTTAGAAGTGGGAAATACCAGCATGCCAATGCCACACAGAATCCTCATCCTCTGCCTTCTCATCCTCACTGTCCACAGGGTCCACTGCTGCCAAAGGGGCATCTACAGTCTCCTTCTCCTGCAGAAAAGGCACATGGCGCCTGAGGGCCAGGTTATGCAACATGCAGCATGCCACCACTATCTGGCAGACCTTCTTGGGTGAGTAGCACAGGGATCCAACTTTTAGATGGAGGCACCAGAACATGGCCTTCAGGAGGCCAAAGGTCCTTTCAATTATCCTTCTGGTTCGCCCATGTGCCTCATTATAACGTTCTTCTGCCCTTGTCCTGGCATTCCTCACAGGGGTCAGCAGCCATGATAGATTTGGGTAACCAGAGTCACCTGCAAATATTGAGGGACAACATTTAGCCACACACTATCCCATATGGCCAACACCATTGGCATATAACAACATATACTGGGTGGGAACCAGGGCTCACCTATTAGCCACACCCTGTGCCTCTGTAGTTGGGACATTACATTTGGGATGCTGCTATTCCTTAGGACAAAGGCATCATGCACCGACCCATGATACTTAGCATTGACGTGTGAGATATACTGGTCTGCCAAGCACACCATCTACAAATTCATAGGGTGGAAACTCTTACGATTCCTGTTCATTCTGGTGGGGGGGGGGGTGCGAATGCAATATGTGTTCAGTCAGTCGTCTCTGTTATATTGGGGATATGTCCCATTGCATAAAACCCAGCCTTCACAGTGGCCAAATCCTCAACCTGGGGGAATGCAATATAGCTGCACGTGTGTTAGATCAGGGCAGACAACATTCTTGTCAGCACTATTGAGAACATTGGCTGTGACATTCCTGCTGCCAAGCCCACTGTCACTTGGAAAGAACCAGTTGCTAGGAAATGGAGAACTGATAGCACTTGCACAAGAGGAGGGAATCCCAGTGGGCTGACGGATAGCAGATATCTGGTCAGGCTGCAATTTGGCACACAGCTCTGTGATTGTGGCCCTGTCCAGTCTATAGGTGTGTGTAAATTGCCTGCCCTCCAGTGTAGCCAAGTCCACCAGCGGTCTGTACACGGGGATATGTCTCCATCTCCTATTTATCCACAGCGGTAGGTATCTAAGGTACAAAAGAGTGAGGAGGCTGTCACAAACTGAACAGTGGAGCCACAACAGTAGTCTGCCATCTGTAAACATGTTATGGGACAGTGTGATTTGTCAAGTATATGCCTATTTACCCGGTGACGCAGCATTATTCCATAGGCCTGTTCACCACCCTTGAAATGGCGTCCTCCTGTCCTGTGTGGAGGGACAGGTGGGAGTGAGGTAATGCCGCTGACGTTGTGAGCTATGGCGGGAGGCGGTCGGGAACCACTGTGCAATTCTTCATTGGTTAATATTGGGCCCTATGGGGTACAGTGGCCAATGGTGATCTACGCCGGCGGTGACGGTATGAACCGCCGCAGACGTCACTGCCATTTTCTATCTGATTCGTCACTTGTTTCCTGAGCTTCCATAGGAGAGGACCTACACTGCATGTGCTGCTGTGACCTGTATCTGGACCCAGCATGGCCTGTGTGACCCAGGAAAGGGCCCCAGCCTTCACTTCAGAGGCACTGGAGAGACTAGTGGATGGGTTCCTACCCCAGTACGGTCTGCTGTATGGGCCTCCAGACCAACAGGTGAGTACAATGTGGGCACGATGCATGTGGTATGAATGTATGGAGGTGTGTATGAAGGCATCGTGTAAGTGGGGAGGAATGTCCTCTTGTCTGGGTACACATTGAGTGCTGGGCTATGTGTGTGCCAATAGTGATGGAAACGGGTATGGTGGGTCATTCGTGTTACAGGCTGGACTGTTTGTCTAATGGTTTTCTCATGTCTATTGCTTCTGCAGGTCAGCGCCCATCAAAAGAAGTGTATATGGCATGCAATCGCCAAGGATGTGCAGACCCTGGGGGTTTATGGCTGGTGGAGCACCCACTCTCGCAAACGATGGGAGGACCTGAGACGCTGGGCACAGAAGACCGGGGAGGCACAGCTGGGGATGGCCTCCCAATGAGAAAGGGTTGCCTGTCAAACCCTGACCCCCCTGATGGTCCGCATACTGGTGGTGGCCTATCCTGAGCTGGATGGGCACTTGAGGACATCACAGCAGCTACAAGGGGGTGAGTACAGTGGCCATCATTGAAGGAAACGGCTGGAGGGGTGGTATCTGGGTGGTGGGTGTGGGTCAGCGTGTGCCTCTAGGCCAGGGGCAGACATAGCAGCATAGCTCCTCTGGTGGCTAAAGGTCTGAAGGAGAAATACTGCCTACCTAGCTTGTTAGCAACCACTACTGGTCAGGGCTGCGTGGGTCCCAGGTGTGCTGCAGTTGGTGGTGTGTGCTTCTCCTCATGCCTTGGTGGCTAGCAATATCACTGGTAGTGCAGTGCATACTGTGTAGGCCTGTCCCCTGTGTGTGAGGGTGCTGTGTACGCTAACAGTGGTGTTGGTGCAGTCATTGACCCAGTGTATCCTTTGTCTCTCTCCCCCCTTTCTTATTTTGTCATCCTGTCCTTATGTTCATTAGCATCATCCGGCGGTGGAGCAGAGGCACTGGTGATGGAGGGAGCTGCATACCACAGGACCCAGGAGGCTGAGTCCACCAATGCTGAGGTCAACAGTGGGACGGAGGGCAAGGGGAGCACCACAGCGGAGGCTGAGGAGGACTAAACAGACTCTGATACCTCCTCCAATGGGAGCTCCCTGTTGGTGGCGGACACCTCTGTGACCACCCCAGCTAGGTACAGCCGCCACCCCCGTACCAGCACCGTCCTCTCAGTAGCCCCTCAGTGAGTTGCCCGTGCCTGCTCACCCAGGAGGGTGGGCATCTCCATCGCCCCAGGCACCTCAGGCCCTGTCCCAGTCAGCCCTGGTGCCCAGAGTGAGGATGCTATTAACCTCCTGAGATCCATCTCTGTAGGGCAAACAAGCATTGTGAATGTCATCCAGGGGCTGGTAGCCCAGATGCAGCAATCTAATGCATTCCTGGAGGGCATTCACAGTGGATTGGCGGCAAAACACAGATCGATTCAGGCTCTGGCCTCTCTGATGGTAGCCATTGTCCCTGTTTCAACCGTCCCCCCACCAATTCCACTTCCCAGTCCCTTTCTCCTCAACCCCAACCCATCCCAAGCACACAGCCAGATGAGCATGCACACAAGACAACACCCAAGAGTGTCACAGGCAAACACAAGCACCACACTACATACAAACACCATCCAGTTGCAGACACAACATCTACTATTTCCACTGTCTCCCCCTCCTCCTCCTCCACCTCCCACCCAGTTACACCCACACTCACACCTGCATGCACTACATCATCATGAACTACCTGCATCATCACCATGCTAAGCAGAATACACACCTCACTGGCAGACACCTCCACAACATCCATGCACACGTCCCCTGTGTCCTCTCCCACCGTGTCTGTCCCCCCTCCTAAAGTACACAAACGCAAGCACTCAGACACCCAACAGCCATCCATCTCACAACAGCATACAACCCATGCACCTGCACCCAAATCCAGCAGACAAACACCTCCAACAACCACTCCCTCATCCTCCCCTCCCATTACTTCTCCCTCTTCCCACCCCAATGTCCCTAAAAAGCTTTTCCTTTCCCAGATTGACCTCTTCTGTACCCCTTCTACACGTATGGCCAGGGTATCAAGTACCCAGCCAAGCACCTCAGCCAAACAGTCCACGGGCCCAGTTTCAGCAGCACCTACTTGTGGTGAAAAGGATTCCAGGCCACAAATACTGAAGGGGAAGGAGCCTTCACCAGGCAGCAAGAAGGGGAAGGAGCCTGCACCAGCCAGCAAGAAGGGGAAGGAGCCTGCCCCAGCCAGCAAGAAGGGGAAGGAGCCTGCACCAGCAGCTGTCACACAGCCCCCACCGCCAGCCGTAGTTGTGCAGCCATCAGTGAGTGCAGGGGCTGAGCAGGAGCCTCCCACAACCACCACCACAGTGCAGCCATCGTAGGGTGCAGGGGCTGAGCAGGAGCCTCCCACAACCACCACCAGTGTGCAGCCAACAGAGGGTGCAGGGGCTGAGCAGGAGCCTCCCACAACCACCACCACAGTGCAGCCCTTGGAGGGTGCAGGGGCTGAGCAGGAGCCTCCGCCAACCACCACCAAAGTGCAGCCGTCACCGCCGGCGGATACCATATGATCCAGCCTCCATGGGCTGCTGTGCGGCCTGCCATCCCCAGAATCAGTGGGCGAGACACCCACCCCAGAGACTGTGGCCTTGCACTCCCCAGGACCAAGCACAGAGCATGTTGCCCCCTCCAGAACCAGTAGGTAAGATACCCACTCCAGAGACTGTGGCCTCGCACTCTCCAGGACCAAACACAGGGCATGTTGCCCCCTCCAGAACCAGTGAGCAAGTCACCTACTCCAGAGACTGTGGCCTTGCACTCACCCAGAACCAGTGGGCAAGACACCCACTCCAGAGACTGTGGCCTTGCACTCTCCAGGACCATGCACACAGCATGTTGCCCACCCCCCCCAGAACCAGTGGGCAAGTCACGCACTCGGGAGACTGTGGCCTTGCACTCCCCAGGACCAAGCACAGGGCATGTTGCCCCCTTCAGAACCAGTGGGCAAGTCACCCACTTGAGAGACTGTGGCCTTGCACGCCCCAGGAAAAAGAGCACAGGACATGTTGCCCCCTCCAGAACCAGTGGTCTGGTTTCCGCATCCGGCTGAGGTCCCCACCCCACCCTCTGAGGTGCCTACCTATTTGCCAACTGATGCCCCTGCAGTGTTCTCTCCGTATTGTGCAGGGATCGAGTGGGTCCTTGGACTTTGCCCTGTGGCCCCTGTGGACTGGGCAGTGTCCCTTTTTCGTACATTTGTACATATTTGTTGCATTGCCACATTGACTTATTAATTTTGCTGTTGATCTTATTGCAATCACTTTCATCAATTCCTGTTGTCCTTGCATTATTCTGCCAATTTTCAGGGATTAATTGTTTTCTTGTGCATCTAGTTGTGTGTATGGTGTGTGTGGGTGAGTGTGGGGTGTGTGTTGTGCGTGTGTGTGTGTCACTCGCGTTTTCCTCCCTCCCTCCCTTGTGTGCTAGGCAGCTGTACTCACCGTCGTCGTCTTCTCCGGCGTTGGTGTTCGTGGTGGAGCATAACGTAGAAGATCATCTAAAAGACTTGCAGTTCTGCTTCCATGGTGGCTTGGTTCTTCCCTGTGTCCCCCCAATGGTGAGTTCTTTGACTGCTGAGCTCTGTTTGTGCCAGGCTTTTGATGGCATTGGTACCGCCCCGGGAAAGGTGGTGGTTTGCCATGTCATAATACTTTGTCCTCCGCCTGGCTTTAGGTGGCTACCACCGTGGTGGCTGTTGTTTCCGCCCTGGCGGTCGGTGTGGTACATTGGCTGTCTTTCGGAGATATCACTGCCATGGTCATAATTTGGCGGTAGTTACCGCCAGTTTATCACCAACTGCTAGGGTTGTAATGGGGGGCCTATATTTTGCAACAGTCTCAATGATGGAGAAATTACGGTGGAGAATCATATGATCAGGGTTTTCCAGACTTCCCAAGAGAAGAACAAAAGCAGAGATTTTCCTTCCTTGATGCAAAGAAGAATCTCAACCAATGTTGCTTCCTGCCAAACTACAAGTGGCAACAGAGGAGAGCACACATTTCTTCCAAACCCCAAAAGAAGTGTGGGATTGGCACCAAAACGCTAGAGCCCGCCAGGCTTCAGGTGGCTTCAAAGACCCCGGCCAGGACGCAAGCCCAGGCACCACAATGCAATACTGAAATCAAGATATCCAGCAGGGATGAATATGCGACCAAATATCTAAGTGAAAACCTCAATTTTTCACTGAAACATAATTTATTTATTACAATTAAATCAATTCAATCATAGTGTCACCAAAACACACCTGCTCACCTAAAAGACTAATACATAAAATATACTACAAAAACACAAATTATCTCATTGTATACAATTACTGCACATAAACAAAACAAATCAGCCAACAATTCCTTAGGGCACCGTAATACATAAAGCATAGGCTGCTTAGCCATCCAGTTGCAGGCAGTCACACTGGGAGGTACAAATGTACCTGACTATGTAAGTAATTTGATACCTGTTTCTTATTTTTGTAGCTACCTGTAATACTGGTACTCCGATTAAGAAGACACATTAACCCCTCTTGACTAGGAGATATAGTTAGTCAATCTTGGTCCTGACGAAGCATCGACGGACCCATATGGGCCACTAGGATGCGAAACATGTTGACCCACGAAAAGGGTTGGTTCGAAAATTGTCCAAACCTCCCTTCTACTCATAGTTTCCAATAGAGTGACTGATCATTATTTCTACTTCACTCGCTTGACTACACGTTTTTCTTTTAATCTTGGTCCCTTCCTTCCAACTGGTTCAATAAATTATTTACCCATTGGAGGTTGCGAGAACCAATTTTATCCATTTTTCTCTCTTTGATCTCCTACATATTTTCCTCCCCCCACTCAACTCTGGGGTCATGGCACCATCATTGTAAAAGATCTCCGGCAAAGAGCCCCCCCATTCGGGGTGGAGCCCGTCAGACATTGCAGCGCCGGTCTGACGAGGAGCTGTACCGATGATGAAGCATGACATCCTTTTGGAGGTGTGAGGTTATTTGCTCCTATAATTTAGGACTCCCTTTTGTGTTTTCCTTTCTTTTTATTGGAACAGTGTATTGATATTTTTCGGTAGGCCTTCTGCCACACTCCTGGAGTAAGACCAATGACTTACGTGGGACACCTCTCATGATCTCGAACAAACTGTGATGTGGGGCGCAACAAAGCAATGGGAGGGGTGGGAGGTGGGTGGGATACCAATATGGGTACAGGCTCAGGGTGGTCGATGGAGGCCAGATACTATTGCAAAGAATACTGCCCATTATTGATCTGTGAAACTCATAATGTATTATGGTTATTACAAAAGTTCAATAAAATCTGTTTTTAAAAAATGCTTTATTAATCTTTTCACCTTGCCACCACTGACTGGAGAATTTCTGAAATTCATGAGGAGTCTGCCGCTGCAAATCCCCACTGGGTCTTGAGTGCTGGGGTGGATCTAAAAGGGGCAAGTTACCTGTCCATGTACATATCCAGTGTTTTGTCTGGGAAACAAGCAGGCCAAATGCTTCTGTATAAATTTGTGGATGCCATGTGTCTGACCAATGCTTAACGATTCCTTTGTTCATCTGAAAGATGTTTTACCTTTCTCTTTAGGGCTCATACGTGTGTTTTCCCTGCTGCATTACTTCCTCCAGTCCAGGTCTGGAATCTCTAGGGTGAAAAGTGCCTGTATCCTGACACGGGCCTGTTGGATCATTTTCTGGTGTACATCAGGCAGGAACTGAGGTTGGTTGGGGTGGGGTGGCACTTTTATTCCTGGATGCTTGTGGGCCCTCAGTTTGCGGATTTCCTCCGTAGAGCCATCAACAAATATTTCATGATTATTAAGGGGTCTGTTAGTTCTCCAGGAACACTGTGGGAGGCCATAAAGTCTAATCTGGGGGAGGGATCATGAGCTACCAGACAGACCAAAAAGAGAAAGACCCAAGAGCAAATCACTAACCTTTAGACACACATTCTTGACTTAGAGGTGCAATACTTGATATCCCATGCACCTCCCCCCCTTCAAGACTCACTACACTTGAAATCATTCTTTCAGCAGACTCTGCCGCAACAGGTACGGAGTGTGTGGCTGGCTGCACAGAGCTGCATATACCAAGGGGGCATAAAGCCAGTAAGACTTCACATCGACTCTGCTTGTTGCTACATTGCACCAACCTGTCACCTGCATTCTACATGCACATGCTAACAAAGTTTGCGATGATAATCCCATCACTAATAGATGTGCAATTTATCTTTTTTTAATTGTATTTCTTTTTTTCCATAACCAATTTTATTGATTTTACATCTGAATAAAACAGGAGTACACAGATTGCATTCAGTATAGAAGCACAAATTAGTTACAGTCTACAGGTAATCAAGAAGCATATTTTGTAACATCCACATGTGGTACAGCCATTCCAGAACCCCCAACCACTTCCCCCATACTTGATCATGTTTCCTAGGGCAACCTCTAGCCTCATACACCGCATTTTCTTGTTGGGAGCAGCAGTCAACCCCTTGGCGCCACTGCGCCAGTCCCGGGGCCACAGGGCAATTCCAGTTTGCTGCTATGTTGCGTTTGGCAATTAACAGAGCTGTTCCCAAAAATGATTTTTCAGCTCTTGTGCCATCCACACCCTCCTGGAGCGCCAGCAGAACCACCAGTGGAGACAAGGGGACCTCCCTTCCCAGTATCTGGGTAAGCTCCCTAGTAATACTTGTCCAGGGGGCAGACCCAGGACACATAATAAAAGTCAGCTGGGGAGAAACTGCAGCGGGGCTACTCGCTTCCAGGAGAAGACCCACCTGATGCAGTCTCTGTGGTGTTAAGTATACGCCATGTAAGTAGTAGATCTGAATCAACCTCAGTCTGGAAGAGATATTGAGAGTCTTGGGTGCCATCAGGCCATCTCCAATCCTCCTTCTCTAGTGGACCCACCCAATCCTTTCATTGGGCCCTGAGGCAGTCCAGGGTGTCCGGGGTGTTTGCAAGGAGTGTATGGTAAATCTGGGATATATTACCCTTCTCCAAGGAACCCATCAGGAGTTTAGCCTCTAGGTGATTAAAGTCTGGCAGTGGGTCAGGACGTGGGCCCGTGCCGACAGGGTACTTCTCAATTGTAAGTACCTATAAAATTGTGTGAGCGCATATTCCTTTCTAATTTCTTCAATTCCTGTTGTTACATCGCCCAGTAGCGACAACCCTATCAGGCCCCGTTTCTTAAAGGCCTGAAGCTGTGCAGCATCCCCTATCCAGGTACTGTACCAGAGCAGATTTTGTCTAGTTAGCATGAAGTATGTCTTAGTGTGGCTCTCCAAGAGAAGATCGCTAGATTAGTGATGGTGATAATAACACAAGGGAAAGGAGATACATAAAGCATCTTTAGTATTTGGGGAAAGCCCATCATTGTTAGCTCCAGACAATAGGCTGGATCTAACCATCCCCCATTAAACCAGTCGTCCACCGCCACTAGGTGTGAGGCTAAATAGTCGAAGAAAAGATTTGTCATCCCCAGGCACCCTTCATCTGGGCCACGCTGGCAGGTCCGAAGGGCCAGGCGGGCTCAGGTAGCACGCCACAGGAAAGAAGTGGATATACGCTCTTGAGAACGGAACCACGTCTGGGGTATATTGAGTGTGGTGTTTTGAAAGACGTACAAAAACCTTGGTAGGAACATCATTTTATATAGAGACCAGTACGTTCAGTGGGAGGGACTGCCACTTGTCAAGGTCTTGTATTGTCCTTTTCACTAATGGTTCCATGTTAAGGTTCCAGGTGAGTACTGGCAGCAGCTTCACCCAGATGCCCAAGTGTTTAATGCTAAGTCTGCGGAGGGATATGGTGTCCTGCCAGTCAAAGCAGTCTCTTGCAGGTGCAAGGGACATCAGCACCAATTTGGAGGGGTTTAGGTGAAGGGCCGACACCTACCCAAAACGTTGGAGTAGACTTAGGCAGCGAGGACCCGACTTCACTGAGTTGGCCAAGTATAGCAAGACGTCATCCGCATACAAGGCAATTCGAACCTCCTTCCCATTGCCCCAGTTCCATCCCCGGATCTGTTCATCTGTGCAGGTCATGTGCACCTGGGGTTCATTTGCAAGAACAAACAAAAGGGGCGACAGGATGCATTCCTGTCTTGTTCTCCTTCTGATAGGGAAGGCATCCAAAAGGGTCCCAACCAATGTGCGCTCTGGATATAGGATTGGAATATAAGGCCCACACCAGCCCTCAGAACCGCAGTCCCAAGCCTGCACGTTCCAGCACGCCCTAGGTATTCCCATCCCACCGAATCAAAGGCTTT
Organism: Pleurodeles waltl; assembly: GCF_031143425.1. Classification (NCBI taxonomy): domain Eukaryota; kingdom Metazoa; phylum Chordata; class Amphibia; order Caudata; family Salamandridae; genus Pleurodeles; species Pleurodeles waltl. The sequence continues at coordinate 1,096,313,443 of NC_090444.1, read as the reverse complement.
CTCGAAATCGAGCAAGAGGAGTGCCAGGTCAGTCCTGAGTCAGTGTCGATGGGCCAGGGCCACATGTTGACATATGAGACAATGACCTGTGCTGTGCATTGGCATAAAGCTGCATTGATTCGGGTGTATTAGGTGGGAGAACCCTCCGAAGCTGCACTCCTAGAATGGTGGCCAGTGTATTAATTTTGCAATTGAGAAGAGAGATTGGGTGATAGGCTGAGCAGGAGGTGGGTGAGTTGTGATTTCGGAATTACTACAATGGTGCCAGTATCTAGCTTGGGCAGGAAGACTCCATTATTCTCCACCTCTGTATACAGGGCTAGTAATTTTGGCACCAGAAGATCTTTAAAGGCTTTGTAATATTCTGTTGAGAAAATATCCGGGCCCAGGGTTTTCCCTGATGCCATTGTAGTTAAAGCTGCGGATATTTCTTCAGTTCTAAGGGGTTCATCTGTTATTTCTGATTCTGATCGGGGAAGCCTGGGGAGGGATAATCCCTCTAAGAACTGCATGAGGGATTTTGTGTCTTTAGTGTCCAGGGCTGAATATAAGGTGCTATAGTATTTGGCCAAAGCCTGCACTATTATCAGGGTCATGCGCAGTGTATTTCCTTCTCGGCCTATAATTTCAGGTATGATCCTGGGGGTTTGGCTATGGGAAACTCTCAAATTGTGGCCTCCCTATGTGTCCCCTAGTTCACATTCTCCAGGCGAAAGGCACAAGCCTCAAATGGGTAAGATGGGCGCATGCACCCGCTCGTATGCACGAAGATAACTCTTGGCAAAGCCTTGTATCGTCTCCTTACCGGCCACCCACAATATTCCTGTAGACGAGGCCGAGCCTTCATAACCCTTAAAATAGTGTTGTATTTCTGTCCGAAGTGCTTTTGCATAGGCTTTGTCCTGTTGAGACCAAGCATTGAAGCGCCACATTGTCCGTAGCCCATCTCTTGGGGGCCCTGACTTAGCAACGGGGGAATAATTGGAAATTCCTCTCTGCAAAATTTGGATTTGGTTGAGACCTCGACAGTCCAGCATGGGCATAAAGATCAGATCAAGGCGGGACTCAGTGCGATGAGCCACAGATGTGTGCGTGTATTGTCTGTGTCGCGGATGCCAAGTTCGCGAGACATCGCACAGTCCTAGTGAGGTATACCAGTCCGAGAGGTGTGGAGTGTTCGTGCGGCAGGCCATGGAGGTGGGTCCAGACATATCTATCTCGGGTTTCGGGACTGCATTAGACTCTTCCCCTATTAACATCAGTCCCCGTGGCAGTTCCAGAAGGTGTTCGGAGAGGATCTGAAGGAAAGAGTGTAGGGCCATTGGAGATCCATAGATAGTCGCTAAGTTAAAGGTCTGTCCGTCGAGTGTACCAGTTAGGATTAAAAATCTTCCTTGGGGATCATGTACCGTATGGGAGATCGTCATTGGACAGGACTTCCTAAGTAAAATGGCCACCCCCTAGAGCCTCTAGTGTGCCCTGCATGGTACGCCCTTTCGTACCCACATATGCCCAGAAACTGGCATTTCTGGCCCTGTAAGTGTATCTCTTGCAGTAATAAGATACCTGTAGTGTGTCGGTGGCTAAATGTGAGCACCGCTGTATTCTTCACCTTGTGTAACAGGTTGTTTACATTCTAAGACAGGACCCTAACGGTTGCCATTGTGTAGTTCTTGTTAGTTGCTGCAGCGTTTGGGGATAGCGAATTGCGGGGGTTCCTCTCAGTGTCTTACTGTTTGTAGTACGGGTACCTGTAAGGAGTGTGTTATGTTTGCTATATTGCGTGCCTTTCGTTGAGATGTATAAGTAGTACCTTTCTATGCAACTGTGTCCTAGTATGTAAAAAGAAAAATTGGTAAAAACAAATGTTTCCCCAACACTGAGAAACCTACAAAAACCTTTCCCCCCTAACTCCCGCCCCACCCCATACTTCCCTCACAAAAGCATCTGTCACCCTGCTGAAAAAGATCAAATAACCCTGCGAAGAAAACAAAACCTACAACAGTTAGCACTAAGCTAAGGTACTTTAGGGGTTATGGTTGGTGGTCCCCCTTTCTATGAAGGATAAGTAGTAGCCATCAATGTAAGTACAGTTAGATCACGGGGCTGCATGATATGTCCGAGTCAGTATTCAGGGCCTCAATTTGAGGGGGGGGAGCCGATAGGTTCCTTCTTATCCGATGCCTGGTTAGATTTCTCGCCTGGGCTGTGCGAACCCCTAGATGGTGACAAGGAGATTTCTCGGTTCAGTGGAGTTCGCAAGGAGAAATCACTCTTGGGGCCCGAAGTCGTCTCTGAGATCGAGTTCTGTTGTGCTGCAGCTTGGGGTGTGTGCCTGCAACAGTAGTTCATGGCCGTGTGGAGGTACGCATTGGGGTTCTCCTGGTATTGCTGCCTGGGCGCTCCTCCAAGAGCCATTGCCATGCCAAGGCAGGTGAGTCGAGGAAGTGGGTTTTGTTTGTGTGTAGCACTCAGAGTTTTGCCGAGAAGAGGCGGCGGTACTGAAGGCCCATCATCCTCATCTTTTGCTTAACCTCTGTGTAAAACCTTCTTTGTTGTTGGACCTTATGCGTGTAGTCAGGGAACAGGAGGACTTTGGTACTTTTTCAGCAAAGGTCTGGATGACTGCGGGCTTCTCGGAGTATTATGTCTCTGTCCCTGTACTTTAAAATGTGGGCTATCATGGGTCTCGGCGGTGCCCCCGGAGATGGCCTCGGATTTAAGGCCCAGTGGGCTTGCTCGACCACAAACCAAGTTGACAGGAGCTCGGGTGGCACCCAACAGTTTATCCATGCCTCCAGAAAGTCTGCGGCCTGCTGTGCCTCCATCCCCTGAGGCACTCCCAGCACATGTATATTGTTGAACCTCGAACGACCCTCCACATCTTCTGCCTGGCGGTGGAGTTCCGTAGTTTTGGTCATTAAACTTGCCACTTCGGTTTTAAGGGTAGCTACTTCATCTTCCACCGTCGAGATTCTGGACTCAGCTCCGGTGATTCTAGCAGAGGCACTTCACCTATTTGTTTTTCCACCGCCAATTGAGAGGATTGTATCGCATCTAGAATAGTATTAAGTTGGGTGGAGGGACTTCGTGTTTTCTCTCCTGAGGGATCGCCGGTGGCCTTAGCTGCATGGTTAGTAGTGTATTGATCCATCTGCATTTGTGATGTGGTCGATCTGGGTGGCTTATCTTTGCCCATTGTAGTGGCTGTTTTCTTGTTGTGATTTCTCCAGCTGCTGGGCCCACTGTACATTGTACCCCGCTTCAGGTCCTTACGCCTGGAGTCCTCCCAGTTCCCTATTCCCACTAGGCCACAGACAGCAGGGGCCTAGTCTGGAGCAGCAGGGGCTCCACTACTCCATGGCTCCTCCTGCTTTCAGCGGGCCATCTACCAAGACCCTCTGCCACAAGGCTCTCCCCTAGGGCACCTCCAGTCTAGGGCAGTTGTTCCCTACCAATAAACAGCAGATTCGAAGAGGAGGCTATTCCTCTCCTGTTCGGATCTGCTGTTCATTGGTTCTGCGACCACGAGTCGATGCACCACCTGCCATCCTGCACCAGGCTCTCTCCCCAGGGACCTCGGCTCCTATTTAGGTCTACCCTGCACGCGCACCACTCCCTCAGTGGAGGCACTCTGGGGACCCAGGCAGGCAAACACCCCTGTCCTAGGTTCCGTCTCCCCACTCCAGCTGTCCTCCTCAAGTGTCCCGAGTAGTCTCCCCCAGTATTGATGACAATGGAATTGCCAGCGGATCCGCCGTTCGCTGCTCTGCAGAAGGGGAGCCTCACCAGCACCACACTACCTCTTGTCGTCTAGGCCCCGGCTCCTGTATAGGCCAAGCGTAGGGTCTGCAATGCCTCCGCAGCGGGCTGCTCAGGGGCCCCAGGTGGCACGGGCGCCGGCATGCCGTCTTCAGGCCGCATCTCCCTGGACCGAGTGCACCAGGCCCGTTCACTCTCCAGCCTTTCTGAGCCCCAGGTCTTAGATTGCGGAGGCCGGAGTGCACGCCTCGCACTCACCGTTCTGGTGTTGCCGCTCTTGGACGGCACACTTTGGCCCGGTTATGGTTCGAATCTATGGGTGAAGCAGGTCTCCAGTCCACACGCACAGTTTTTTCTGCATCCGAATCGTCAGATCGCTGCTAGATCTTCCCGACCGCACTGTTTGTCCTGTCGGCTATTGGTAATTGCGATTCCGCAGCATCCCACTCGCCTCAGGTGGGTGGTCTTGGCGTAATTGCTGGCGCTTTAGCAGTTTAGATGCTACTTATTTTAATAGATTACGGAGGGGGATTTGGAGCACTACTAATGAGCGGCCTCCGTGTTGGCGTGCCTGACCACGCCCCTTAATTGTATTTCTTTTTTAACATTTTAAGCTAAGGCTATGTCCTTTAGTTATCAGCAATACATTCCGATTTAGTATATTGACATGCACATATATACCAGCAAATGAGCAAAATCTCCTTATGAAACTATATGGATGCTACTCAGAAGTGAAACATAAGTAAACAGAAGTAAAAATCTAACAACTAGTATTTCTTGCCTTTTGCATATACCTATATGCATATCGATTCGAAAATGTTTATTTTGGGGTAACTTCCCATACAACATACAAAAAAAAATACCAAGAATAAAACTGAGATAACTTCAGAAGCATAAAATACATATAAAAAAATACATTTACATAAAAATAAACTACTTTTTCACTAAATTAAGAACAGTAATTCATTACACATGATTCTAAAAAACAAGTCCCAGACGCTTCAAACTTAGCCACACACAATGCAAGAATTTGCTTATGCAGACAACTGTATGAGGAGATGTATCTGATTTAATCACTCTCAAAGCAGCTTGGTACCTCCGAACGCCATAGGTAAGGCACAACTGACAGATTCACTTCCTTCTAGCTGGTTGGTATGCTGGACAAAAAAATATGTTTTCCACATTTTCAGTAAAATGATTGTTATCTAAAAGACACAAGCTGCTATCTGTCGTACACAACTTTTGAATGATGCAGTTGTATTTCGTTCATGAACAACTCAAACCAAAGTATTGGTTTATGTTCTAGAAATGTCACTGTTATACCCTCAATAGTAGTCTTCTTCTACGTCTGGCAGAAAACAAGGTTCCAATAGAAATGTTTTATAAGACCTTTGGAAAATGAATAGATAGACCCCTGATCTGACCTAAATCTTACAAGCTCAAAATCAAATAGCACTGTTCTGACTTGTCGGAGCCAGGGAAGGGAAATCGATGCATAAAGATCCATTATTTAAAATGGGATGTCCCTTTAGGGTGCTAATTCCACACATGTCCGTAGTCTAACTCTAACCCAAAACAATAATGGTTTTAAGGCAGCCAAGTGCTCCATTTTCTTAACTGCAGTATCAACATATAGAGGAGTCAAAGGGGTCCTACGTGGTAGCCTAAGGAGAGATCTAACAAAGTAATTCTATGTTAGAGATAACTCTTAGATTTTTTAAAACCCCAATTTCTGCACCGTGAATCTCTGTGCCCTTCACCTTGCTTTTGTAAACCGTTAGAACCAATGTAACTGATTTTGAAATTGTTGCACTCTGTGTTTATTAAGAAGAACTGCAGCCCTGTGATGGAGTGTAGCCCTACCCTTGTCAATATGTGGAGACCATGATAACTTACCATCCACTTTAATTTCTAAGTAGTCCAATCTTTCTACTTTTTCCAAGCAGGAGGACCATAATTAAAAAATTCCCCTACACGACCTGTGTGTACTAATGGCCATATATTTTGGTTTTTGCAAGTTGATTTCAAGGCTTTTGCGACTGCAGAAGACTCTAAACTTGGCCAACAAATTCTGCAGGCCCCCAGGTGTTCCTTATACCAACAAAGTGTCATCTGACGAAAACGGGGCAGGTAAAGATAGTCCATTTGATTTGGGGAATCATTTGTACTACACAGCAGGGTCTCAACAATGTCATTAATGCACAAGGAGGATAGGGTGAAAGCACGGACACACCCTACCAGCACACATCTATGAATGAGGCTACATTTTGTCAACACTCCCTAATTTCCCCAGTACACCTTAATTGTTCTCTTGTAGCTTGGTTATGATAGATAATAGGGACTCCCAAACCCTCATCGACCTTTAGGATTTCTACAATAAATGTCTGGGAACTAGCTTGAACGTTGTTCTCAGGTTGACAAATGCTACATATAAATGGCCTTTTTAAATTTAATATATTTCCAGTGCTAGTGTTAGGCCTGAAACCAGCCTGGAAGAGGGCCAGGACTCCTGCCTTGATAATCTATTGTTTCTTTTTATTGAGGAGCTGACTGTAAAAAACATTTTGCAGATCATCCAATGAACTTATGGGCCTGTAACTACTAGAGATGCCACTCTTTCTCTTTTTATAAATTGGAATTATTTCAATGCCACACTAGAATAGAATAGAATAGAAAAAGAGATTAATATAGGGGACCCATATTTTGATGTCAAAATGAAAGAGACGCCCCATGATTTTATTTGGACCTAGAGAATTGTCATTTTCTAGCAATTCTACTGTAGCCTGTGTGTCCGTAATAGAAAGAGTCAAGTGTTCTGTTGGTATCAGGATATTAGCACTCACTAGTGTAATGAAATCGTAATGCCAGCAAAGCCCTAACAAAGTATCATTTGAATATAATCCTACAAAATGATTAACCCAAGTGGACGGGGAAATAAAGCCACCATTTAGGGTGCTTCCTTCTCTACTGCAATGGGGTAAAATATGCCAGAAGGTAGATGTATCTCTAGACGTAACTGCCATGATGAAGTCTGCTCAATTCGCCTTCACCCAAGTCAGTTGGCTTATTTAAAATAAGCTTACATTTTTAACCTCACTGTTTGTTTTGCAGAAGGACACAAGAAATTATTTCTATAATGAGTGTGTGTTTTGCTACGTGACGATCTTTGGTATACGAAGGGTTGTTCTTTGAAGTTTTTTTGGCTGTGCCACTAGGCACATACAAGTGAAAATCCTTTAATTTGGTAAACAAGGTACAATGAATCTCGGCAATAAGAATTTCATTATGTGGTAAACCTGCATCAGGAGCATTTGCTAGATAGAAAGTAATATATGCTCATGAGAGTTTCCACTTTAGCTGAAATTCTAGGCCATTTAGACGTTCTGCGGTTGTTCCCAATTTGTGGATGCAACAAGGTTGGTCCACTATGCTCGGGTACAACTGAAAGTACAACAAGGTAACATGTAATGCAATGTGATTACTATCAATTCTAGGATCCACTTCAAAGTTGATCATTTTGTGCTATATCCCAACATCTAGTAGAAAGTAATCAATCCTGCTATTGTACATTCCCCTAGTAAAAGTGTACTGTCTCGCTTTACCATTTTTGAAATGCCCATTACTTCACTGTGGGCCATGGGTGAATGTCAATAATGTCCATAGTACAATTTGTGGGGTTCCCACCATGCATGGGACCAGTGTGGCAGATTCAAACAATGACATGTCTCTCGCTTCATCCTCCTCTCCAGTCACCATGTTCAGATATTATAATGGCTCAAATTAAACATGGATATCCACTCCAACTAATAGCGGGATCTTAACATTCAACATAGTAAGATGGCGGTCTAAAGTTGTAATCGTCAGAGACTCCTTCCATGGGATAGGGTGATTATACATGTTATAAACATTTAACACTAACCCATTTGTTCCAAATAAGTTTAGTCCCAAAATATTGGGGGAATCTATGGACAATATTTTTATCTTGAAGGTCAAAATAATCTTCACCCAAATAATTAACCAGCCGAAAGCCCTTCTGGGGGTAGACGGCAATGCATTGATAAAATGTGTTATAAACACCAGCCTATGTGCAGGTTCACAAAACCAAGTTTCCTGAAGCATAAGAACATGGAATTGGTCGATATACTCTAGCCACTGTGGGTCAATTCATTTTTGCCTTAAGTCTGCTACATTCCATGACAAAACATGTAAGCATTGTGAGCCCCAAGGGCCCGTGGAGGTGGATTGATCTGTCGAATTAACGCCATCAGAGACTTCTCCAGATTCAACGCTTTCAACCTGGAAATTTCTCAATAAGCCTAAGTCAGGCGCATTGAATGTATTTACCCTTGTAACAGATGACTCAATATCTAGATAGTTTTGAGATCTATCTGATGCTGCCTGTTTTTCAGTTTTATAAATCAGTCAATCATTGATACTTAGAGTTAGAGCCATTTGACTTAGCCTCTCAGAGAGAGTATTATGCCCTACAACAGGAGGGTTCGGTAGCACCACCTGTCCCTGGGGCAGAGAGATGGGATAAGGGCTCAACTTAAACTGTGTCTCTAGAAGATTAAGAGAGGTGGTACGTACTCCCAACGATAACTAGCCCACTTAACAATTCTAGGTCTTTGAGGTTTGTTTTGATCATACCCTTTTTTCCCAACTTCTAGTTATGCGTACTGCTCCCTTGATATCAGAGCAAACAAGAGGAAGGCAATGGCGTTGGTTCCTAATCCAGTAGATCAATGAATTTAATGAAGCACTAGCTTCACTCGTGCTTTCCCAGCTTTGGAACATTAATCATTGTTTTGCTTTTCACTAATGACCGAGCTGAAACACTCATGCACTGACAAAAGTCTCTGGAATGTGCTTCTTAATCCAAAGAAGACATTTATTATTTCACTATGCAAGGTTCCTAAAAGGAGATTAGCATGTTGAAAGCACACATTTAAAAATGGTCACAGCAATAATGTACAAATGATTCTCCACTGCAATATACACAGCAAATATATGTATCCACATTATAATGAAGAGCAAATAATGAATTAAAGTGTATGCATCACCATGAGGCAAGGGCAACCCTCCTTCATCTCTCTCCTAATCAGCATCAAATCGCCAGATCCCAGACTCGATCAAGGAGAGAGCTCAATTATCCTCACGGGAAGGATGACACACTCCAGCATCCAAATGTGCCTGAGATCTGCTCTGTCCCCGGTCCATCTGGTATCGGCCTCTTATACTTTAAACAAACAAGAAGGGAAATTTCCAGACTTACCTCTCCCTGCAGACGTTTAGTTATAAATAAAACTGCTGATTGCTTTCGGGTAGATTTGAAAATAACACGTCGGGATGTGGCCATAATCCCAAGGTGGTAATTGAAAACAAGGCCGTTCCCTGCGGTCTGAGGACATTCTTATTAGCCAAAGCCCTTGGTGGGAAAAAGTATGAAAACAAGACATAATGCACATTGTACAACGTGGAAAATCACTTACAGCTTTTAACAGGGCTGTCTAATGCTAAGATAAAGTCAATAGGCAGAATGAAGCTGGTGGTCACTAATGTGACGGTGTAGTGCTAGGCTAAGTGCAACGTGGAGTCAGTGGTCAAAACCCGTATATCATTACATTCCAACCTTTTGGCTAATGACTCATCCTTTATAATCCTAAACATCAACTTCTCTTTTTTTTTTTTTTTAAAGAAAAAAAAGAAAACATTACAAGCAAATCAGGTATGCATTGTGCACAGCAACATAATGAAATGACAAGAGCAATCACTATAAAGCAATCAAAGTGGGATTAATGTATTGATATTATAAACAGTTGAACCAGGCACACTTACAATCAAAAGACTGAAGCTTATATATTCTGATTGGGATAATAACTGTCTTTAGGATAACAAGTTGGTATAGAGTTAGATGGAAACCCATGAGTCCTAATCATGTAAAGGTACACGGTCCACCTTTAATGTTTGCTGGAATGTAAGTAAAAGTGAGATTTTCATTTGAGAATAGTCAGCCAACTGGCAACTTAAACATACTTAATGTTACTGGCAGAAGTCATCAGGTGAAAACAAACCATGTGTTAGTTCCAGTAGAATTACAATCAAACAGGTTGATAGAACATCCATGGTACTTTGCATTATTCCCATGCAGAACTTTGATCTATGAAACGCAATTAACGCCAAATGGATCCCTAGGTTTTGCTCTTTACAAGCAGCAGAGGTGTTGTGCAACTTGGTTGATCAATCAGGTTCAGGTTGGGGGTGCTGTCCCTCCCCCGATCCCACACGCCCAAAGGGAGATCACACAGCACACCCATGGTTAGTGGCAAGTCATAGTATGATCTGTAAAAGAAACAAGTATGATTTTTCTTGCAAATAACATTTGTCATCTGAAATGTGCTCCCCTTTTTCCTTTCTTTGTTTTATGAGCAGCAGAACAATATTAGGGCCATTGGCTATAATTTCTGCAGGTTCTGGAGGGCCATTTGGGGATTTCATCCACACCTTGGCATCAGGGTTTTTGTCAGTTGAACCAAAACCTCCTTTTCCTTGCACTGTCAGAAGGGCTGGGGCAGTCCCCTTCCTCACCAATACTCCATACACTAGACTTATGACAAGTTGGGCAATTTTGTAATTATGTAGGTCAAGACCTGCAGATTCTGGTATGGCTCTATAAGGAGGTGAAGTTCTAGGTTTTATTTCCCAGTACACAATGGTATTGGTGGCCACATGTGGTTGTATCAGGAGAGTTTCAACATTTTGTAATGGTCTGTTATTTAGAATTTGGAGGGCTTCAGTTAAATGCGCACTCCAGTTCTTCAAAGTCCCATCAGATAATTCTTTAGTCTAAAGCCCCAGAGACACTCCTCTTCTTCTCTGTTTCTGATGGATACAACTACCTGTGGATTCCTCACCTTATGAATTCGTCCTTGTGCCAGCATCCGACGGAAAGTCTTCTTCCTAGCTGTCCACATCGACGAGGACGTCATAATGGCACGGTTCCACGTGACTCCGTCTGACGTCACCGTGCCAATAAGAGGTCCTCGTCGGCGTGCTGACGTCAGTTTTCCTTTTTTCCGTGCCTTTGGAGCCATCGGTTTTTCTTTCCTGGCTCGTTGATTACTGTTGCGTGTTGGTGGTTACAATGTCTCCCCCAAAGAAATCGGGTTTTAAGCCCTGTAGAGAATGTGGAGGTCGGATGTCTGTAACCGATCCACATTTGGATTGTATCTGGTGTCTTAGCTCTGAGCACGATGTCAAAGGGTGTAGGTCGTGCCGGAGCATGAACCCTAAGGCTCTAAAAGAACGTGAGGCTAAGCTTTTCATGGCAAAAGCCAAGAAGAAGAGCCATAAGAGGGTTTCGTCCCATGCTTCGCCAAAGAAGCATAAGAAGCGGCGTCACCATGATTCACGGCGCCGTCATGAATCTCTGCGCCGGTCGGAGCGAAGCCGATCGAGGTCGAGGTCTCCTTCTACTCGTCGCCAATGTACATGGTAGGTGAGCCCTACTGTGACGCCTCAGCCCAGGAGTCCGGAGATATCTCCAGCGCCGTCGGTCTATGAGGTGACTCATCATAGCCCTCAGTTTTCACCGGTGTCGCAGGAGCCTGATGTGCAGCAGGCTCAAGGACAGCAATATCCTGCTTTCCCGGCTCCAGGAGCGGATCCGGCAGCAATGTATGCCGTTTTCCAGTACATGGCTCCTGCTGGTGCACCGGTGGGTCCCACGGGGCCATTGCCGTTTGACTTGGGTTCCCCGGCGCCGTATAAGGCGGCTCCGTTTATGCCGTTTTGCCCTGCTGAAGGTGTCGGATCGGCGCAGAGGTTGTCTCCTCGTGGAAGATTTTCGCCAGCTGGGTCTGTCGCTCCATCATCGCGTCAGCCGACGTCATCGCCACGTCATTCGACGTCTATGATGTCTCCTTCCCGGCCGGCCCCATCGCCTTCATGCCAGCCGATTCCGCAGAAGACGTCGTTGGAGTCCGTGTCGGCGCCGGGTGATGCTAGGAGTCATCCATCTCTTCCTGTCCCCTACCGGGATTCGAAGTCTTCGGCGTCGGTGGATTCGTTATCGACGCCAACTTTGGAATCACGCCTTAGGTCTCAGAGAAAGGCATTACGACTCCTGGAGGAGGAAGAGTACAGGCAGCTAGAAAAGGGTGAGATTGGGCGTTTGGATGAGTACCAAGGCTTGGGGTCTGCAAGCGGCCTGGATACTTCCCCGGAGTGGGACATTGCGTCTCCGGGGGAGTTTACAGAGGAGGCAGCATCCTTTCATACAGTGATCAGGAAAGCAGCAGAGTTTTTAGACTTGCCCTTGTCTGTGGCGGAGGTGAAAACCAACCTGCTGACTGAGGTGTTGCACCCCTCTACGTCCACTGCCGATCCTTTACTGCCCTTCAATGAGGCGTTGACTGAGCTCATTCTGGACCTGTGGAGGAAGCCGGTTACGACTCCAGCAGTGAACAGGGCAATAGCGAGGAGGCATAGGGGCGCACCCGGGGATCCGGGTTTCCTGTCACGCCATCCGACCCCTGAAAGCTTGGTAGTCCAGGCGTCTTGCTCCGCGAAGTCTGCGCCTGGAACATTCCCTGTGGTCCCAACTGATAGGGAGTCCAAAAGGATGGAGCAGTCTTCGAAGAAGATCTTTTCATCGTGCAGCATGGCGCTCAAGGCTGCAAATACTACCTGTGTGCTGGGCAGGTATGTCCACGCCCTTATGGACTCTGCTAAGGAGATGGTCAGAGATCTACCGCAGGATGTACAGAAGCCCTTTAGATCTCTTATTTCGGATGCACAGGCGGCTGCGCAGCAGATCATACAGTCTGGCCTGGACACAACGGATTCGGTAGCCAGGGCCATGGAAACATCTGTGGCTACTAGGAGGCACGCCTGGTTGAGGTCCTCTGGGTTTTCCTTGGACGTTCAAACCACCTTGCTGGATCTTCCATTCGATGGAGAGAAGTTGTTTGGAGAAAAGGCGGATTCTTCCCCTGAGAGGTTTAAAGACAGTCGGGCTACAGCTAAGTCTTTAGGCTTACAGACTACCATTGCAACTCCTTATAGACCTTTTCGTAGATTCAGGGGGTTTGCACGTGGTTCTGCCTTTCGGAGGCCCGAGTACTCGGCCCAGCAACCTGCCAATCCACCCTATCGTTCCCTTAGAGGGCGGGGTAGGGGTAGAGCTAGAGGGCCAGTCCAGCAGCCTTCATCCTCATCCTCTTCCTCTGGTGGACAACAGCAGAGGCAGCCCTAGTTTTCCCCACTTTATCGTTCATACCTCTCCTGTAGGGGGAAGGCTGAGTCTTTTTCTCCGCAAGTGGGAGTCGATAACAACGGACTCTTGGGTGTTAAAGATTGTGGAAAAAGGATATGCTCTCCCTTTTCAGGAGTCCCCTCCTCCCTTTCCCCCCGTCCCTCATTTTGTTCAGAAGACCATCTTCTGTTGCTGCAACAGGAAGTTCAGGCCATGTTATCAAAGGGTGCAATAGAGTTGGTGCCGGTGCAGGAAAGGGGTCAGGGTTGTTATTCAAGATATTTCCTGATCCCCAAAAAGGACGGTCGTCTAAGACCGATCCTGGACTTGAGGATTTTGAATTTGTACCTCAAACAGGAAAAATTCAAGATGCTGACCCTAGCGCAGGTGCTATTGGCGTTGAACGAAGGAGACTGGATGGTGTCTGTCGACTTGCAGGATGCGTACTTTCATATTCCGATACTCAAGTCGCATAGGAAGTATCACCGGTTTGTGGTGGGGTCGCAACACTACCAGTTTGCGGTCCTTCCGTTTGGACTTACTTCAGCACCTTGAGTTTTTACGAAGGTGATGTCAGTGGTTGCAGCACATCTCAGAAGGAAGGGAATAGCGGTATTCCCCTACCTGGACGATTGGTTAATCAAAGCCAAGTCTCCAGAGCTTGTGCTGTCTTATCTGTGGATGACAACCCAGTTGTTGTTCGATCTGGGTTTTTCGATAAACGTACCCAAATCTCACCTGGAGCCCTCTCAACGCCTCCTGTTCATAGGGGCAGTACTGGACACAACATTGTTTCGGGCCTACCCCCGCCTCAGCGGATTCGGGACATTCAGGCGCTGATTCCAATGTTTCAGAATGGAGCGGCTGTTCCAGTCCTCAAAGTCTTACGCCTGCTCGGTCTGTTTGCTTCTTGCATTCTGTTGGTCACTCATGCATGCTGGCATATGAGGGCTCTTCAGTGGTGCCTCCGCAGGCAGTGGTTCCAGCACAAAGGCGATCTCAAGGATTCGATAAGGATCTCCAGGGACACTGCAGCGGATCTTCATTGGTGGACGGTGGACAGCAACCTTTCCCAAGGAAGACCGTTTTCGCTACCACCGCCAGTGGCCACAGTGGTATCGGATGCTTCCACTCTAGGGTGGGGAGCTCATCTGGGGGACCTGGAGATCAAGGGTCATTGGTCTCCAGCGGAACAGATGTTGCACATCAATCTGTTGGAATTGCGGGCAATACGTTTGGCATTCAAGGCCTTCCTCCCTTCCCTTCGCGGTCAGTCGGTTCAGGTCCTGACGGACAACACTACCGCGATGTGGTACATAAACAAGCAGGGAGGGGTAGGGTCGTACCTTCTCTGCAGAGAGGCTCTGCGACTCTGGTCCTGGGCTCAGGACCATCAGATTTGCTTAGTAGCAAATCATTTGGCCGGCGTTCTGAAGTACGTGCGGATGGTCTCAGTCGTCACTACTCAATAGATCACGAGTGGCGTCTCCATCTGGACCTGGTCCTCTACATCTTCGGGATCTGGGGTTCGCCTCAGGTGGATCTATTCGCCACTCGGGAGAACGCGCACTGTCTGTTGTTCTGCAGCCTCCAGTATCCGATGCAAGGAGCGTTGGGGGGCGCGTTTCAGATGTCCTGGAGCGGGCAGTTGCTTTACGCGTTTCCCCCCATACCCTTGATTCCTCAGGTTCTGAGGAAGATTCGCCAAGACCAGGCCCAAGTCATCTTGGTGGCTCCGGACTGGCCGAGAAGGGTATGGTACACAGGCCTTCTTCAACTCTCTGTGCCCTCCGATCCGTCTCCCACTCAGGGCAGACCTCCTCTCACAGTCGCAGGAGCAGGTTCTACACCCCCACCTCCAGAGCCTGCACCTTCATGCCTGGAGATTGAACGGGGCAACCTGAGTTCCTTTTCTCTCCCACCGGATGTAGTGGATGTTATTCTATCGTCCAGGCGACACTCCACTAAATCCATTTATGCTGGTAGGTGGGCAAAATTTGTGGTTTGGTGCGGAGAGAATCAAAAAGATCCCTTAAAGGCCCACCTTTCAGATGTTCTTTTGTTTGCGCTTGATTTAGCAAAGAAAGGCTGCACGGTAGCTACAGTTAAGGGCTATTTAGCAGCTATGTCGGCTTTTCTTTGCCTTCCGGACCAGCCTTCTCTATTCAAATCTCCAATTGTAAATAGGTTCATTAAGGACTCAGTTAATAAGTTTCCTCCCATGCCCTTTCACATGCCTCAGTGGGATTTAAATCTGGTTTTGACATTCCTGATGGGTTCGCCTTTCGAACCCATGCATTCATGCGCATTAAGATATTTAGGGCCTGATTACAACTTTGGAGGAGGTGTTAATCCGTCCCAAAAGTGACTGTAAAGTAACGGATATACCACCAGCCGTATTACGAGTTCCATAGGATATAATGGACTCGTAATACGGCTGGTGGTATATCCGTCACTTTACCGTCACTTTTGGGATGGATTAACACCTCCTCCAAAGTTGTAATCAGGCCCTTAGTCCTTAAGACTGTTTTCTTGATTGCAATCACCTCTGCTAGAAGGGTTGGGGAGCTTCAAGCCCTTTCCATTAAACCTCCCTTTACCATGTTTTTCCCTGATAAAGTGGTGCTGAAAACCAGGGCAGCTTTCCTGCCAAAAGTTGTCACTCCTTTTCATATGGGACAGACTATTACTCTTCCCTCTTTCTACCCTCCTCCACACCCCTCTAAAGATGAAGAGAGACTCCATCGGTTGGACCCTAAAAGGGCTCTTAGTTTCTACTTGGAGAAAACAAAAGACTTTCGTCTGGATGATCAGCTGTTCGTGGGGTATGTTGGACAGCGGAAAGGCAGAGCGGTCCAGAAGCGAACTATCTCCAGGTGGGTCATCCTTTGTATAAAAGTTTGCTACTCACTGGCGAAGAAAGTTCCCCCGGACGGTATCAGGGCCCATTTCACCAGAGCTAAGTCGGCCACTTCGGCTCTGGCAAGAGGGGTTCCAATAGTGGACATTTGTAAGGCGGCAACTTGGGCGTCCCTCCATACCTTCGCAAAACATTACTGCTTGGACTCTGAGGTGAGGAGGGACGGACACTTTGCACGCTCGGTATTGCAGGATTTCTTGGTGTAATCAGGCCCACCACCAAGTGCGGTACTGCTTTGGGACTCTATTCATAAGGTGAGGAATCCACAGGTAGTTCCTCATCTTATGAATTCGTCCTTGCACCAGCATCCGACGGAAAGTCTTCTTCCTAGCTGTCCACGTCGACGAAGACGTCATAATGGCACGGCTCCACGTGACTCAGGCTGACGTCACCGTGCCAATAAGAGGTCCTCGTCGGCATGCTGATGTCAGTTTCACCCCATTTTTTTACGTGCCTTTGAGGCGAACAGGTGAGAACCGACCCATAAAAAAATGTAAAATACATATACACAAGAACACTTCCCATAATTGCATATATTCACATGAAATATAAATATCAAATTATACACATATATACATATATATATAAACCTTTGCAACAATAACTGTGCAATCAGGCAGGCAACGGGGAGGTGGGAGGGACTGTGAGGAATCCACAGGTAGCTATTGTATCCACCCGAAAAAGCGTTACCGAAGGTAAGTAACTTGTTCTTTTGCCACCCTCTCCCATCTACATATTGTCCCAGGATAGTTACATGCAATACAATGTCTACTTCCTGCACTGTCCACAAGTCTAAAGCCTGTTGAATTATTTCATTTGCCAAATCAAAAGCACACTGCTGCTCTTCACCCCATTCAAACTCATGTTTTTTTCTTGTCACTTTGTACCAAGGGTTAAGATTTCACTCAGATGAGGGTCATGCTGTTTCCAAAAATCAAACAATCTCATGAAACGCTGTGTCTCATGCTTAGTGCGAGGAGTAGCAAACTCCAAAATCTTTTTTTTCTTCTCCAACAACATCTCTCTATGTTCTGGATTCCACTGAATTTTTAGAAACTGCACATTTCGAAATAGTCCCGGTGTCTTATCTAAATTAATTATCCACATTTTACTCTGCAAAAGCTCCATGAATATATCGTTAACATCCTTAACTACTTGCTGGGTGAAATCTTTTGAAGAATGCATTTCAACTCCTGCCAAAAACTGTGGGCTACTCTGTATTTTTGTCTGAATATTGACTGTGAACGAACTACGCTCTACTCATGTAGCTCACACTGGAATGTGAAAAATCAGATTCCCCTGTGACGGCTTGTATTAACTTATTTTTTGTCTTAAATTGTTCCCTAAATTCCTGATTTTCATATTCTAACTATTTACATCCCTCATGCATTTTTCTGTAAGCAGACAAAAGTATCTAAGAACAAAAGGTATATCATTCCGTTCAAAAACCACCTTTTTAAACATGTAAAAACATTCAAAAATGTTGTTTTATCCAAGCATCCATCCCAAAATTTAGAAAGTCCTGATAAACAAGAAAACACATTTGCCAAGACATCATAAAGCATTTTAATTTCACATGCATTTTCAGACATGGTTTGCAGTGCTTACTTTAACTCTCTGAATAAAAACATATTTTCACTTTTAAATCGTACACTTTCAACCTCCAATCTCCCTTTTAGACTGTCCGATCTATGCCAAAATGTTTTGCTTTTCACCAATGACCGAGCTGAAACACTCATGCACTGACAAAAATCTCAGTAATGCGCTTCTTAATCCAAAGAAAACATTTGTTATTTCACTACGCAAGGTTCCTAAAAGGAGATTAGCATGTTGAAAGCACACGTTTAAAAATGGTCACAGCAATAATGTAAAAATGATTCTCCTCTGCAATATACACAGCAAATATCTGTATCTATATTATAATGCAAAGCAAATAATGAATTAAAAAGTATGCATCACCATGAGGCAAGGGCAACCCTCCTTCATCTCTCTCCTAATCAGCATCAAATCGCCATATCCCAGAATCGATCGAGGAGAGAGAGATCAATTAACCTCACTGGAAGTATGACACACTCCAGCATCCTGGATGTGCCTGAGATCTGCTCTGTCCCATCTGGTCTCGGCCTCTTATACTTTAAACAAACAAGGGAGGAAATTTACAGACTTCCTTCTCCCTTCAGAAGTTTAGATATTAAAAAAAAAGGCTGATTGCTTTCGGCTAGCTTTGAAAATAACACGTTGGGATGTGGCCACAATCCCAAGGTGATAATTCAAAACAAGGCCGTTCCCTGCCATCTGAGTACATTCTTATAAGCCAAAGCCCTTGATGGCAAAAAGTATGAAAACAAGACAGAAGGCCCATTGCACAACCTGCAAAATCACTTACAGCTTTTAACATGGCAGTGTCTAATGCAAAGATAAAGTCAATAGGCAGAATGAAGCTGGTGGTCACTAATGTGACGGTGTAGTGCTAGGCTAAGTGCAACATGGAGTCAGTGGTCAAAACTCACATATCATTACAATCATACAAACAGTTATCCTTTGGTAATTGGCTTCCTTCCAGTCCAATCTATTGTGAATGTTATTATTGGCATGTACCGATTTATTGATATATGTTTGGAAACTCCCTCGCCAAACTCCCTTACCGTTCTCGCAGGAATACCATAGTGTTACATAGTGTACTGACTGTGGAGCAACTAGGTGAGCTCTTACTTTGCTGCTTGAAGTGCGATCGATATTATGGAGCAAATTAGAATATGGCATGCTAGTATTCCTTGCAGGCCTGTTAGCAACTTTAATATAATGATGAAGATTTGTGTTAGTTAAAGGTAGTTTGGGTTCCGGTTTAGTAGTGGTATTCCTCATGCTTATATTGGGCTCATCTGGTCTAGGGGAAAACCTATTTGTGGTTACATTAATCAACACTTCTTGCAACTTAGTGACTAAATTCTGAACCAAGCATTTCACCTCTGCTAACTCCTGGGCCAAGGCACCAAGTCTAGTCATGTGCTTTCTGGATGATGTTATGATTGGCAGGTAGTCCGTTAGTATCATTTGGAACAAGGGTCAGGTTGGCACAGCCATTTCTTAGTGTTATGGACTGAAAACTATTTGTTTTCATTTTAACTGTGGATGCAGCATGACGCGAGACACCACCAGCCTCTGATGTCAAAGGCTGTTCAACCATCACTGAAGGGGTAGAGGGTTTAGTAGAACCGTGTTTTGAAGTGCTAAGGAGATTTTCCTTCAATTATTGTTTATTGTAATAATGAGTTATTTTAGTTGAAGACTTAACATTGCTTTATTACCATGACTAATTTCCTTCTCAATCTTTTCTGTTGGTGCATTAATTTCATTAAGAGTACAATTCCACGCTGCATGTCTTGGTGCCTTAGGAGTTATACTCTCCGTAAGCAGCTCAGTTGCTTTTAGGTTGCCCATGTCTTGCAAACAAGATCGCTTTTTAGAAATTTAGGCCCTCATTACAACCCTGGCAGTCGGTGGTAAAGCGGCGGTAAAACCGCCAACAGGCCGGCGGTAAAAAAAATGGAATTATGACCATGGTGGAAACCGCCAACATAGACAGCCACTTTAACACTCCGACCGCCATGGCGGTAGAAACAAACAGCATGGCGGTCACTGCCAACAGACAGGCGGAAGACAATGTACCACCCACACTATTATGACAGGCCAATCTGCCACCTTTTCCGGGGCGGATTCAACGCGAACAAAAACACGGCAGAAACAGGACTTGGAAGGGAAAACACTCACCTCTACACACCCCACAAGGAACCAGGACGCCATGGAGCCTAAACTCCAAATCCTCCCTGCGATAGTCTTCTTGCTCCTCTACCAGGAGCACGAACGACGGCAGCGACGACCACGGTGAGTACTGCACCTACAACAAAGGGGAGGGGGGAGGGAAAAGAGAGTAACACACACAAATATATGCTGCAACATTACATTTATACCCTCCCACCCCCCCCGAAGAACGCAATGACAAAAGGAAATGATTGTAACCATTGTAATCAAGAATAATCCATTAGTCAAAAATTTATATACACTATAAACAATTATGTACACCAAGAATTCAAGTCCAGGTACTGCACCTATATAGTCTGTGGACTACTGGGCCCAAAATGCATGGGCGAGGCCCACACTCGATACCCGATCGAAACAGAGAAAACACTGCAGGGGCATCAGATCAGATCAAAATAAAACAGGCACCTCAGGGGGAAGGGAAGGGGAGGCACCTCAGCCGGATGAGTGCACGACGCCAGCTCCACAAGGGGGCTCCATGCCCATTGATGTATCCTGGGGAGTGCAAAGCCACAGTCTATCAAGTCTCTCCAGTGGGTGGTTTGCCCACTGCTTTATCCTGGGGAGTGCAAAGCCACAGTCTCTCAAGTCTCTCCAATGGGTGGTTTGCCCACTGCTTTATCCTGGGAAGTGCAAAGCCACAGTCTCTCAAGTCTCTCCAGTGGTTGGGTTGCCCACTGCTTTATCCTGGGGAGTGCAAAGCCACAGTCTCGCAAGTCTCTCCAGTGGGTGGGTTGCTCACTGCTTTATCCTGGGGAGTGCAAAGCCACAGTCTCTCAAGTCTCTCCAGTGGGTGGTTTGCCCACTGCTTTATCCTGGGGAGTGCAAAGCCACAGTCTCTCAAGTGGATAACAGTCTCCACTGGTTCTGGAGGGGGCTTTGTGCCCAGAGTGCTTCATCCTGCCAAGGACTGTGGTAGTGGATGTCTTTCTCCACTGGTTCTGGAGGGGGCTTTGTGCCCAGAGTGCTTCATCCTGCCAAGGACTGAGGTAGTGGATGTGACATTCCACTGACGGTGGTGCAACATGCAAGGTGCCCAGGCCCCTGGAACTGACCACCAGCCTCGTACGAATGACCACTGGGGATGGCAGCCATGTCTGGGGTGGTGCCACTGGCTCAGGATGTCGCGGGGCCGCTGGCGGTGCTGGTGACCGGGTCAGTAGCGGCGGTGCTTGCGGCGGTCATCGTGGCAGCGGTCATTGTGGCGGCGGTGCTGGTGGCGGCCTCACTGACTGCGGTGCAGGTGGCTGGCTCACTGACTGCGGTGCAGGTGGCTGGCTCACTGACTGCCGTGCTGGCGGCGGTGTCAGTAGCGGCGGTGCTGGTGGCGGGCTCACTGACTGCGGTGCTGGCGGCGGTGTCAGTAGCGGCGGTGCTGGTGGCAGGCTCACTGACTGCGGTGCTGCTGAAGGGCACAGTGTCTGCGGTGCTGGTGAAGGGCTCAGTATCTGGGGTGCTGGCGGCGGTGTACGTGGCGGCGGTGCTGGTGGTGGTGGTGGCGGTCTTATCCGCCATGCAGGTTGGCGGTGACGTTGACTTGCCTTTCATTTTCAGGCCCTTCCCCACCTTGGATGGTGGCGCAGCTGTCTTGCCACTTCAAACAATTGTCTTGCCTGAACCCTTGGTGGCAGGTGTTTTGGCCTTCTCCCTCCGGGATGTGGGCAACTTTTTCTGTTTTGGATGTGGGGGAATGTCCTTGGCCTCGCTCCTTGGGACACTGGCGGCCCTGTTGCTTGGCGAACTCCAAAATCCGGCTATTGCTGGCACCACTGTGCCCGGTGATGTGGTGGCTGAGGTGCTGGGTTGGGACCTGGAAAGGCGTGCCCTAGGGGACGGACGGGGTGGGGGAGGTGTAGGGAAGAGGTCAAGATTTGCTAGGAAAAGCTTTTTAGACACACTGGGACGGGTAGTGGAGGAAGAGGTAGTGGTTGTAGGAGGTGTTCCTTTGCTGACTTTGGGTGAAGGTGCATGGGCTGGAGGCTGTCGTGAGGTGGATGGCTGTTGGGTGGGTGTGTACTTTGGGAGGAGGGCTCACAGACACACTGGGAGAAGACACAGGGGATGTGTGAATGGTAGTGGGGGCGGTGAGTGCACGTGAGCGGTGTGTGGTGATGGGTGTGCTGGTGATGGAGGTAGTGGCTGAAGATATAGTGCATGCAGGTGTGAGTGGAGACATGACAGGGAGGGAGGAGGGAGACGTGGAGCGCGGGACACAGTGGAGGCAGTGGATGTTGGTATGACTGCATGGGTATGATGCTTGTGTGAGTGGCTGTGGGATGTGTGGTGCTTATGTTTGCCAGAGCCACCCTTGTGTGTTGAGGTGTGTGCATGCTGGTCTGATGGTGTGCTTGAGATAGGCTGAGGTACTGGGGATTGGGTCTGGGTGGAGGAAGTTGGAGTGGGGGGCTGGACACAGGGACAATTGCTGCCATCAGTGCAGAGGCCAGAACCTGAAAAGCTCGCTGTTAGGCTGCCTGGCCAGAATGAATGCCCTCCAGGTATGCATTTGTCTGTTGCAACTGCCTCTCTACACCCTTGATGGCATTCAGAATGGTGGACCGCCCAACAGTGAGGGATCTCAGGAGGTCAATGGCCTCCTCACAAAGGGCAGCAGGGCTGACTGGGGCAGGGCCTGAAGTGCCTGGGGCGAAGGAGATGCCCACCCTCCTGGGTGAGCGGCCACGGGACACACGCTGAGGGGCTGCTGGGAGGGTGGTGCTGGTAGGGGGGGTGGCGGCTGTACCTGTAGATGTGGTGGGCACAGAGGGGCCCGCCACTGCAAGGGAGCTCCCATCAGAGGAGGAGTCGGTGTCGCTGGTCTCTGCTCCTGTCCCCGCCGTGGAGCTCCCCTCGCCTTCCATCCCACTGGTGACTTCAGACTCCGTTGTCTCGCTCTCCAGGGCCATGTGGGACCCAGCCCCCTCCTGCTCCGGTGGCACAGCTCCTCCGCCTGATGATGCTAATGCACACAAGAACAGGGAGACCACAAAAGGGGGGGGAAGAAAGAAGAAAGACATGTTCAGTGCATGCAATACCGCTACCGTTGGCGGATACTACAGACACAGCAGCCCTCTGCACTACGCCATGCTCTTAGAGTTCCCTAATTAATCACAGGGACATGGGGTACATGGCCTATGCCTGATTGCTGCACACATGGAAGTCACAGGAGCCTGACTAGGTATAGATGGCTCTTACCACTGGTGGGGTAGGGGTGCCACTTAGCCTGCCTCACAAAGGGTCCTTGCCTACAAAGTTCGCCCTAGCCTAGGGGCCCCACTGCCCACCTCCCCCACCCAGACACCTCCAATGCGCACAGAGTCAGATGGATGTGATGGTACTCACCCCCTTGTGGCTGCTGTGATGCCCTCAAGTGCCCATCCAACTCCGGATAAGCCACCGCCAGGATCCGGAACATCAGGGGGGTCATGGGGTGACTGGCACCCCTCCCATGTGGGAGGCCATCCCCAGCTGGGCCTCCGCCGTCTTCTTGCTCCAGCTGCGAATGTCCTCCCATCTTTTACGACAGTGGGTGCTCCGTCTGTGGTGGACCCCAGGGTCCGGACGTCCTTGGCGATGGCACGCCAAACATCCTTCTTCTGGTGGGCGCTGACCTACAGGAATAGTACAGGGGAAAAGGAAAAACTTTAACCGTCCAGACCATCACAGTCATTGTCCCACGTTCCCACCCTTGCCCTGACGCACATACACTCCCCGTCCGATCATGCAGGCCTCATCCCCCCGTATCTTCCATCCACACCACTCCAAACAGGCATTGCCCATACAGCATGCTCACAGTGTACTCACCTGTTTGGAGGAACGTAGAGTAGCGTGTACTGGGGGAGGACCCCATCCACTAGTTTATCCAACTCCTCCGATGTGAAGGCAGGGGCCCTTTCCCCAGACACATGAGCCATCGTTGCTTCCAGACTGAGGTCACAGCAGCACTTGCAGTGTAGGTCCTCTCCTGTCGAAGATCAGGTATCAAGTGAAAATGGCGGTCACGTCCACGGCGGTTCGTGCCGTCACCGCCGGCGTACATCGTCATTGGCTCCTGGGACCCATAGGGCCCAATGTTAACCAATGCAGGATTGCGCCGCGGTCTTCAACCGCCTACCGCGACTGTGTACAACGCCAGCGCAGTTACCTCATATCCCCTTGTCCCACATTACAGGTCAGGCAGCCACCATTTCAGGGGGCCACATGGCATTACTTTTAAATGCGTCAAACATATCTAGGCCTTGCGTACACACAAAGACAGGCACATAGCGGATTGACAAATTTGTGCAATAAAATAGTTTTTTTACTACCTCAGTGTTGGCTGACTCTGTGCTCGCTGTTCTCATCCAAAGGGCACGTCCGCTGGGGCAGGTGAGGAGATGGTGGCATCCTCCGGTGTACAGACCGCTGTTGGACCTGTCGACAATGGAAGAGAGACATGTAATAGTCACCTACAGACTTGATCGTGCCACAATCCAGGAACTGTGTGCCCAGTTGGAGTCAGACCTGATGTCAGCTATCCACCATCCCACAGGAATCTCCCCTCTAGTGCAGGTCCTGTCAGTACTCCATTTCCTGGCAAGTGGGTCTTTTCAAACAACAGTGGCCATTGCATCAGGGATGTCCCAGCCTATGTTCTCAAACGTGTTGTGCAGAGTGTTCTCTGCCCTGCTGAAACACATGCGCAGCTACATCGTGTTCCCTCAGGTGGAGGATTCGCCTACAGTGAAAGGTGACTTCTATGCCCTGGGACATATCCCAAACATCATAGGTCCCATTGATGGGACACATGTGGCCTTGGACCCCCCGCAGGAGTGAACAGGTGTACAGAAACCGGAAGAGCTACCATTCTATGAATGTGCAGATAGTGTGTTTGGCCGGCCAGTACATTTCCCATGTGAACGCCAGGTTTCCTGGCTCAGTGCATGACGCTTACATTTTGAGGAATAGCAGCATCCCTTATGTGATGGGGCAAGTCCAGAGGCAGCGTGTGTGGCTAATAAGTAAGGACAAGGACCCTATACCCTGTGAATAGTTGTCTGGGTCTGAGGTTGTCCCTAAGGGTTAGTGTGTGTCTAACAGTTGTCCCTCGACATTTGCAGTTGACTCTGGTTACCCCAACCTGTCATGGCTACTGACCCCACTGAGAAATCCCAGGTCAAGGGCAGAGGAACGCTACAACGAGGCACATGGGCGAACTAGGAAAGTGATAGAAAGGACCTTCCACCTCCTGAAGGCCAGGTTCTGATGCCTCCATATGACAGGTGGTTCTCTATACTACTCACCAGAGAAGGTGTGCCAGATCATTGTGGCCTGCTGTATGCTGCACAACTTGGCTTTGCGACAACAGGTGCCTTTTTCTGCTGGATGATGGTCCAAAAGGAGGTCTTGTGGCAGCTGTTGAGCCTGTGGACAGTGAAGAAGAGGAGGCAGAAGAAGAGGATATCGACAACAGAAACAAAGTGATCCCGCAGTACTTCCAGTGAGACACAGGTAAGAAGACATCACTGCCTCCTACATCTGATAACATTTTAGACCTATCATATGTCTGTCACTTTCACCCAGTGTATGGACCCTGACCTGTCACTTTGCCTTTCCATTTCACAGATGTGGGTCCCACCGTGTGACCTCTGCTATGTTACCTCATAGATTAGAGCTGTGTGACATAGGTATGTTGACAATACAATGGACATTGCTGTTTTCCTCAGTTATTGCAAATACACATTTGTGAAAGCACAGACTGACTCCAGCTTGTTTTGTGATTCAAGGGTGTTTATTTAAGTGCAAAATAGTAGAGGGGGTTGTAAAATGGTCAGGGGTGATGGTGGAGGAATGTCCATGGCAGAGTCCAGTTATTTAATCTCACAAGTACATTGTCCAAAGGGGCATAGGAAGTGGAGCTAGGGAAGTTTAAGGATGGACAGGATGACAAAGTGGGACAGAAGGATGACATTCAGGCTGGTCTAATTTCTTGGCGGGGGTCCTGGCATTGTTCTCTGTCTTTGTCCTGGATCTCACGGACCAATTGCGAGGTGGTTCTCCATCTGCAGGGGGTGGGGTGCTGGTGTTGTGGTCCTGTGGCAGTGCCTCCTGTCCACTAGCGCCGGCGGAGGTGATGGGCAGTTCATCGTCCAGGCCAGTGTCAGGGGCCCCTTGTTGTGCCACAGTGTCCCTCCTGGTGTTCACAAGATCCTTCAGCACCCCTACAATGGTGACCAGGGTGGTGTTGATGGACTTGAGTTCCTCCCTGAACCTCAAATACTGTTCCTTCTGCTGCCGCTGAGTCTCCTGAAACTTGGCCAGTATCGTTGCCATCGTCTCCTGGGAATTATGGTACCCTCCCATGATGATGGAGAGGGCCTCGTGGAGAGTGGGTTCCCTGGGCCTGTCCTCCCCCTGTCGCACAGCAGACCTCCCAGTTCCCTGGTTTTCCTGTGCCTCTGTCCCCTGAACCATGTGCCCACTGCCACTGCCCCCAGGTCCCTGCTGTTTTTGGGTTGGTGGGTTTGCCTGGGTTCCCTGTAGTGGTGGACACACTGCTGCTTGACGTGTCCTGGGGACAGAGGTATGGGCCCGCTGGGTGGGTGCTGTGCTGGTGTTTCATGAGGGGGGAGGCTCTGTGGTGGCTTGTGACTGTGTCAGGGGAACCGACTGTCCTGAGGTCCCAGATGGGCAGGGCTGGTCATCTAGATCCAGTTGGACAGAGCTGCTGTCATCACTGTGGGCCTCTTCTGTGAGGGGGCGGTGGACATGTCTGGAACCTCCTGTCCGGTGACGTTGGGTAGGGGTCCTGCAGGGTTGTAAAGGCATGATTATTGTATCTGTGTGTGCCATTGTGTGCAATGGGTGGGTGACCCTGTACACCAGTCTTACATTCTTGTGTAGGACCTTGTGTGATGATTGTTTTGGGGTCTGTGTGGGTATCTGTAGTGGACATGCTTTGGTGATGGGTGTCCATGCTTTGTTGTTGCATGCAGGGCTTGGTGTTGGGATGGGTGGTTTGTGATAGTGGGACATATGTGAGGTGTTGGAGTGATGGGGGTGAGGGTGGGGGTATGTGATAGCATGCAGGTAGGGTGGGGGATATGGTAGTTAAGATTTGACTTACCAGAGTCCATTCCTCCAGCTACTCCTGTGAGGCCCTCAGGATGCAGTATAGCCAAGACCTGCTCCTCCCATGTTGTTAGTTGTAGGGAAGGAGGTGGGGGTCCGCCGCCAGTCCTCTGAACTGCAATCTGGTGTCTTGAGACCACGGAACGCACCTTCCCCCGTAGGTCGTTCCACCTCTTCCTGATTTCATCCCGTGTTCTTGGATGCTGTCCCACTGCGTTGACCCAGTCCACGATTCTGCGCCATAGCTCCATCTTCCTAGCTATGGAGGTGTGCTGCACCTGTGATCCGAATAGCTGTGGCTCTACCCAGATGATTTCCTCCACCATGACCCTGAGCTCCTCCTCAGAGAACCTGGGGTGTCTTTGTGGTGCCATGGGGTGGTGTGGGTGATGTGTGAGGTGGTGTGTGTTGTGATGTGTGAGGGGATGTGTTTGTGTGTGTTGTGTGAGGTGCGTGGATGTTGTGTGAGTGATGCTGTTGAGTGCCTGTGGATGCTAGTTTGTTGATGGTGGTGTCTCTCTCTGGCCTTCTGTCGCAATTCTGGTCGTAAGGGTTTGTGGGTGATGTGGGTGTGTGTTTTATATTGTATTGGGTGTGTGGGAGTGGTGTGTGTATCTGTATCAGGTGTGTGTATTTCGATTTGTCCAATGTGGTTGTGTTTTGTAAATGTGTGTGTATTTTGAGCGCAGCGGTGTGTACCGCCAATGGAATACCGCGGTTGAAAGACCGCCGCGTGGATTCGTGGGTCATGATAGTGTGGGCGTATTCCTGTTGGCGTGACAGTGGAGGTTTTGTTATCGCCAGTTTATGACCTTTGGTGTGGCAGACTTGTGTGTGTGTCTGGATTTTGGCGGATTCCGAGCTGTGAGTCGTAATAGCTGCAGCGGATTTCCGTGGCCGCAGCGGTGTGTTGACGGTCTTCTGCACAGCGGTAAGCGGCATTTACCGCCAATGTTGTAATGAGGGCCATAGTGTTAAAACAAGAATCCATTATGTTTGAGCTTCCGGGCAAAGAGGGGCCTGCCCTCTGCCTGGACTTTGCCCAAGTATGATCTTTGGTGTCCTGCTGCACTTTAGTGGTGCTGGAACAGAGATTCCTCCCCCTCAGGCATTGCAGGTCCAGAGAATCCTAGTGCATTGAGTCCCTCTGAGTACAGAAGCGTCGCACACTGCAAGAGTCCTGCTGTGCTTTTGTGGCACTGGAGTGGAGGCTCCTGCCCCCTCAGGCAGTGTGGGTCCAGAGAATCCTGAGACAGTGAGTCCCTCTGTGTACAGAAGTGTCCTTTGCTGCCAGAGTCCTGCTGCGCTTTTGTGTTGCTAGAGCAGAGTCTTCTTTCCCCTCACACAGCACTGCTTTAAAGAATCCTGGGAGATTAAGTACTTCCATGTACAGAAGCGTTCTCTCATTTGGCCTAAATTCAAGAAGGTCCTTCCATTTAGGAACTTGAAATAAATACAGCTGTCATTTTGGTCGTGTCTCAGTAGAGTTCTTGCAGCAAGTAAGTGGAGGAGGCTCACAGCCTTAACTGCTTCTAAATCCTAATGAGGAAGGGCAGATGGTACACGTCTTGGGCTTTACTTATCAATGGATCTCTTTTTCAGAACTTGGACATGCTCCTAACTCATCTGTTCAAGAGGTTTTGGTGGTTCCAAAGCCCATGAATTTGAGACTGCACCCCTTGAAGAAGATTATATCCTGGTTTTCTTCAGGCTGTATCCCCATTTTCCTGGACTGAATCTCTGTTGGTTAGCCACTCATTTCAGCAGCCGCGTAATCCTACTTCACAGAATGGTACTTGCCCTCCTCCCTGAGGTGAATGAGGGTCATCACCAGCAGGAATGGCTGGTAAGGAGTCTGTGGCATCACACTGGGCCTGGCCACTTAAGATGTGATTGTCTCGCTGGACATGTGGCTTGTCTTCTTGATCCTGGTTAATTTATTTGTCCTGCTGATTACACATTTGTAATAGTTTGTACATAGCGTTGCAAGTGGAACTCTGATCCTTTCTTACCTCAGATCAAATACCTCACTGTTTAGAAAACATATCCAGTGAGAATTTTCAACAATCTTGCCACCTGTTGTAACAGTTTCAAATAATATTATAAGCAGAAACTCTTTATTCGATTGATGCAGACCCAAATATCACAGTTTCCCAAAACACAATGTATCCAATTGGAGTTTTTTTCTGACTCTCCACCGGCAAAAGTGTGTCAGCTTACTAAAATGTGTTTTCAGCAGAAACAGGTCGCGGGAACCGCCATATGGCCGCTGAGGCCATTCAGGCTTTCCCGCTGGGTTGGCGGGCGACCGCCAGGAGGCCGCCCGCCAGCCCAGCGGGAAACCCCAACCCACGAGGAAGCCGGCTCCGAATGGAGCCGGCGGAGTGGGTATGTGCGACGGGTGCAGTTTGCACCCGTCGCGTATTTCAGTGTCTGCATTGCAGACACTGAAATACACCGTGGGGCCCTCTTACGGGGGCCCCTGCAGTGCCCATGCCATTGGCATGGGCACTGCAGGGGCCCCCAGGGGCCCCGCGGCACCCCCTACCGCCATCCTGTTCCTGGCGGGAGACCCGCCAGGAACAGGATGGCGGTAGGGGGTGTCAGAATCCCCATGGCGGCGGAGCGCGCTGCGCCGCCATGGAGGATTCCCCCGAGAAGCGGAAAGTCGGCGGGAGACCGCCGACTTTCCGCTTCTGACCGCGGCTGAACCGCCGCGGTCAGAATGCTCGTGGGAGCACCGCCAGCCTGTTGGCGGTGCTCCCGTGGTCGGTGGCCCTGGCGGCCACCGGCCGCCAGGGTCAGAATGACCCCCTTATTGTGTAATGAAGTATTTTTGCCTAAAAAATGACTGCACTGTAAATTAGTTAATCAGGATCTATTGCCTGAAACATTTTGCAGCTTCCTGAGACGTTTGAAGTGCATAATTGTGTAGCATTCTGCGAGGAGAGAGGGGAATATTTTGTAATAATGATTCACATAGGATCCCCACCACACACATCGGTACAACTGTATACAATTCATGGTCTTCTTGCCACCTTCATTGTGCTGCCACCCAGCATTCCCCATTTCGTACATAGTTCTATGATTAAGCATGGTCAGTTTCTGTTCCTCACACTCAGAGTGGGCGTTCATCTGATTTAGCTTCCAGTTTTTCAAGGAAAACATCCCATTTCTTGTAGGACCCCCAGCCATCCCAGATTTGCAACTTATTACACAAACCTTTATGCACAAGCTACCACTTCTACATAGTCTACACTGACTGCCATTATGGCTGACCTCCCCACCCGCAGACTGCACCCCGGAAGAGAGAACACTCCTGATAGAGGGTATTACTATAGTGGAGCTTGGAGTGGCTGTGGCCAAAGTACAATATGGCAAGACCCCGGGTCTGAATGGTGCACCAAAAGAATTCTGTAAGAGTGTGGTCGCCTCTAGGAACAGGTTTTGGGCGTATTACAGGAAGCACTTAAGGGTTTTATATTTCCCTCTGATTTGCATACAGCCGGCATAGTCATCATACCTATGTAACACCAACCCCCAGCTCATTGTGCATATTACTGGCCTATCTCCATCCTTAACATAGAGGTGAAAATATGGGCAAGGCCTTAGCAAATTGTTTACTGAAGGTAGTGACATCATTGGTCCAGTCTGATCAATCGGGCTTCATGCCCAAATGGGCCACCAGGCTTAACATTTGGCGCATACAGAATGTCCTAGTCTTGACTAATAAATTGCCAGGTCATAAGATACTGCTCTTGTTTGACTTTCATAAAGCCTTTGATTCTATTGCATGGGACTACTTATTAGCTCTGCTGTCTCAGATTAATTTTGGCCCCTGCTATATTAACCTAGTCAAATTACTCTATACCTCCCAGTCTGCATGGTACATGAAAGTGAGATCAGTGTCAATGAAGAACTCAGTAAGGATGTCTGCTGTCAACTTTACTCTACACTCTCGTCATTAAGCCATTGGCTTAATGGCTGAGGATTGTTGTTCAAGTGAAGCTGTTCGAATGAGCACTAAAGGTCCTGGGTTGATCTTGGTGCAAAACAAAAGAAACCCCTCTCTGGAGTGGACCTGGTTCAACCAAGTGTCAGGGGTTGGAGAGTTTTAGACAATAGGATCTCATAGGGATGTCAAAACTACGGAGGCCACATGGCCGGCACTACTCCTAGATAATTTTTGGTTCAGCAGGAGGAATATAACCTCCATTGTGGGCAGTTCTTCAGATACAAACAGAGCACACACACTCTAACATTTCATATTTCTAATCTTGATGATATCCCAGATCATAGCCTGGAGGAAGCTAAGATATTACTAGCTGGGAGCGGAAAGACCATAAGCTTTCCCTCATACATAAATCCTTTTGGGTTAACACTCTTTTAGCCACTTACACAATGCATAGATTCAAGCTTGTGTACTCTCGGAAGAAGATTGCTGACAGGCTCTGGGCTCCCCAAGGAAGGCAGCAGTTGCAGCCCAATACAGTTTAATTACCTACACCAAGCCAATTTCACTTGGGACAGACTATTAAAAATGGGGGCAATTGGTTCACTGATCTACCTGCGCTGTAGCGGCCAACCAGGAGAGTTCTTGCATTCAGTCTGGAGCTGAGATGCATTTTGGGAGGAATTCTTACATGGTTATAGGACATGTTGTGTTGGAATCTCCCCATAAACCCTCAGTTCAAGCTACTGCATATCACAGATGATGTAGACAGCAATAGGTACAAGAGGGCTCTACTGTGACTTTTCTTGATTGTAACTAAACAAGACATTGCCAAAGCCTGAAAGGATGTTGAGGTCCCACCGGTGGAGAGATGGAAGAATGGACTAGATAGTTGTCTAAGTATGGAACAGGCCATATGTGCTGCTAGAGGGTGGCTGGTCTGCAAAAACGCAGCAAGAGACTGGGGTTGCTATCAGGAGTTCCGTATTCAGCCTTGCAGTGGACGGCCCTGGTCATTGTATAATGAAATACATGCTTTTGAGACCCCTGCGGTCTAGGCCACTGTTGTGTAGGAGAGGAGAAGTAGTAAGGCAAATTGTGGTCCAGATAGTGGAACCTAGCAATAGAGCTCCATGCCAAGTGATATACTTTGTGTCATACAATGTGGTGCACGTATCCGTAAACCAGTGTCTTGTGTTTGAATTCCGTATATGCCAATAAAATGTTATATATGTATATGGGGGACTAGGTTTCAGTAAATTAAGGACCCTGGCACACTATTTAGGGCATGAATGATTCCCAGCTGAATGATATTTCTAAACAAGATGGTTCAGTAAACTGCATGCGTGAGCTTTGTATCTGTTAACGATTTCAAGACACCATTAATTGCAGAAAAATATTTGACACACTTTGTGGGTTTTAAATTGCAGGAAAATGTTACTAGTGATGATTTAACTGAAATGATGAAGGATGGAACATACAACATAACTGTGTTTGGATCAGGTGGCTTAGCTTTGTGGCCAATGGCTACTGAATGCACAGAATGTTGTCAGAAGCTGCTTATCTACTGGCAAACAGACCAGAACACAAAAATAGCATATATTCTCCCATGATTGTAATTACGGACAGTGTTGGAAGGTTGTGTCAGACATGGCTCTCTTGTTCCAGTTTGAATACAGAGAAAGAACACCTATTCAAGCTTAGTGAAGATATGGATTTGAAGGGATTCTTCTGGGACAGCTTCCTGTAAAAAATAAAAGATATATACATACCTTGTTGTCACACTGACTAGGTCATTGGTGCCAGAGGCCCTATAAAACTCATCCGGGGCCATGTTCTGAAGAAGAATTCCAGAAAATGTATCAATGGTGGAAAGGAATTCCACATTATTTAAAATTCACCCATCTCAATCCCAGGTGTCAAATGCTCCTGTGGCTTAATTGCTATTTCTTGTTGATCTTAAAGGGAAGGAGATGTAGCTGTTGCCCAGTCCAGTGGCAAACACCATGTCCTTCTGCATCTGATCCAACCACCACTCATGATACTGTCGTATTGTCCTGCTGGCAAATCTGCCCGGTCATTCCTGATGGCAGGTGTATGTTATGCCTTCAGTGTTAAGTAGTTCTGAATGGGTCATTTCCAGAGGAGCTGTTACGAGGACTGGTCATCATTCCAATGATGCATCCTTAATAATTGTAAAGTGAGCATGACAGAGAATTCTCACCTCTGGCCCTAAAATTCTCAGGAGCCACCTTCTGTTATGGTCTGAACCTGTTTGCCAAAGGAACATATGGTAGCAGCATATGGAGGTGGCAGAATGAAATAAAGGTGATTCATGATGAAATCATCCCTAAGAACAACTTGTACAGACAAACTGAGTGGAGCAACATCCTGTGGTACAATTGCACAATTGATGGACTACTCTATAGGTGCTCTTCGGCTGGGAACATTTTTCCCTATTGCTGTGTCCAGGAAGGCTTCCAGGGGAGATTGGTCACGCGGAGCTCCCGTCATGCTTCGTGACTGAGAGCCCCACAAAGCAGCAAGACGGCGGGCAGATCGTGTTGGCAGATGCGGGTCTGCTGAAAAAAATGACAGAGGCTTGGTGTTGCAAGGTGTTAACGAGTGAGAAGAGGCAAGACGAAGATCCCAAAGATTGCGGCTGACGTAAGGGCCGGACTGTTGCACGCACTTCACTATGGCAAGTACGGGCAAGGAGCGTGCAGGTGTGTGAGGAGAAGCTGCAGTCGGCACTTTACCGGGAATAAGGACAGCTATACTCGCTGGCAGACGCAGACAGATGCTGGCGGACGCAAGGCCCCTATGCTGAGGTAGGTGACACCCGGCTCAGAAAGGGCTGAAAATCGAGTGATTTCTTCTGGGGAGGGAGCCTGAAACAGTATAAAGGGGGAGAAGGGAAAAAAACATTAACAGTAATACAGTGATCTGTAACAGAAAGGCTGTTCAGTAGAGGATGTAAACAGGCTGGGACATATTCTTTTTCAGTGATTATACTAACTATGCTAACTAACTAGGACAAACAGCCCAGGAACAGCCCTGGAACGAATACAAGGAGGAAGACAATTTAGTCAATTAAGTCAACATTATCTACTTATTACTTCTCCTCCATGCAAAAGCAAAAAGAGGTACTCATTGCATCTTCTGAGCTGCAGCCAGCCACATAGCATTGTATATAAACTGACTGCTTAGCTACCACCAGCGCCATTCTAGAAGCAGTATTCTGTTTTTGACTCTATATATATATATATATATATATATATATATATATAAGCACTCCCTTATACGTAAATAAGGCCACCGGCACTCCGTGAAAGTATAAATAGGATTTAATTCAATCCACAAAGGAACGCGTTTCGGCGTCTCCGCCTTTCTCAACCTGTGGGGCCGCCATTTTGGCCCCCTTTAAATATCATGTTTGACATGTCACATGCACTTCATTTAAAGCAACACAGTCAATAAAATATAATACATAAGCTTATACTCGTAAATCATGAGTCAAATTCCAAATATTGTGAGAAGGACATCCAACGTAGGGATGAGCGAGAGCTCCGATACTGATTTTGAGGAATCATCAAGAACAAGGTCTCACACTACACTACAAGAAGAGTTTGATTTTTTAAGGAAGGATCGCAGAACAAATCACAGACCTTGGAGAGGAGGAACCCGAATAAGAGGAAGAGGCAGAGGCAGAAAAGAAGAGGAGATAAAAATAACCCATACCGACGAAGGAAACAAGATGACTCGAAGCAACAAACGATATTAATTGATGAAAAAACTGTGGTTAACTTGTCAGATATTTCATTAGATGAGGAGGACAAAGCCAATCTATCGCTAGGTCTCTCGTATTGTCAACCCAGTGATTTTGACTATGTACAAAGTCGTATAGATTTATTTTTATTCATACGCAAATTAAAACTGTTAAAAATACATACAGCTAAAAGTAAAAGGACAGTTAAAATAGGGGAACCAATCGAAGGAACTGGTACTGACTTAGAAAGAGCTACATGTCAGAATTTATTAGTTGAAGATGTCGCGTTGATGAGAGACCTATGGGAACTTGAAGATAGTTCAATGGAAGATATGAATGAAGAACAACTTATTAGAAAACTAGAGTCGGAAGGAGTGTGTGTAGATAAGGAAGGGGCGTCGGGTTTTAAACCTAAATCCAGAACTGTCCCGTCACCCAGTGGAGACATGATCGATCAATTCTCAGAAACATTAATTAAAGAATTAAAAATCCTGAGAGCCAACTCGTTAAATAAATTGAAGAATAAGAACAGTGGATATTACAAAACATTGAACAAACTTTCTAAGAATCCAGAAATTGTAGTGAGAGGTGCTGACAAAGGAGGCAATATTGTAATTTGGTCAACTAAGCAATATATGGAAGAGGCGTACAAACAGTTGAATGATACGAAATGTTACCAAAGAATTGATTTAGAGTATGTTGAGAATATCAAAAAACAATTTGATTTAAAATTGGTACAATGGAGTGAAAGAGGCCTCATTAGCCAACAAGAGTATCATTTTCTGAAAGTAGATTTTCCCAAATTACCGGTGTTTTACCTGATACCAAAGATTCATAAAGATATACATAAACCTCCCAGGAGACCTATAGTGTCTATTCAAGGCAGTTTGTTTGAATTTGTATCACAATATATAGACAAGTTTTTACAGCCGCTAGTCAGGAATTTATCTTCTTATTTGCAAGACAGTGGTGATTTCTTAAGAAGGATTTTCGATATAGGCTGGGAAAGTGATTTTCTCTTAATGACGCTGGATGTAACAGCATTGTACACAAGTATACCACATGAATTGGGGATTCAGGCGGTAGAGTATTTTTAAAAAATGAGATCTATCAATTTTTATCAACACAGTAAAATGCTGAGCCAGATGATACGATGGTGTTTACAACATAATATGTTCTTTTTCAATAATGAGATATTCGAGCAGGTATGCGGTACGTCAATGGGAACCTGCTTTGCTCCCAGCTATGCAAACTTATTCATGGGTTGGTGGGAAGAACAGATATTAAATAATGTCCCCTTAGAGAAATGGAGCAATAACATAATCTTGTGGCTCAGATACATCGATGATATTTTTGTAATTTGGAAAGGTGATTACAGTTCTGCCAGTAATTTCATCAAAGAGATAAACATGAATGCATGCAACCTGAGGTTCACTGGTAAAATCGATAAGTCAGAAGTTGAATTCCTTGACATCAAAGTACAGATTGAAAATAATAAAATAGAGACTACATGTAGGAAGTTGGCTCTGTATGTGCTATTTCAAAGTAAGGAATAGCATGCACAGAGTCCAAGGGTTCCCCTTAGAGGTAAGATAGTGGCAAAATAGAGATAATACTAATGCTCTATTTTGTGGTAGTGTGGTTGAGCAGTAGGCTTATCCAAGGAGTAGTGTTAAGCATTTGTGGTACATACACATAGACAATAAATGAGGTACACACACTCAGAGACAAATCCAGCCAATAGGTTTTGTATAGAAAAATACCTTTTCTTAGTTTATTTTAAGAACCACAGGTTCAAATTTAACATGTAATATCTTGTTTGAAAGATATTGCAGGTAAGTACATTAGGAACTTTGAATCATTTCATTTGCATGTATACTTTTCAAGTTATTCACAAATAGCTATTTTAAAAGTGGACACAGTGCAATTTTCACAGTTCCTGGGGGAGGTAAGTTTTGGTTAGTTTTACCAGGTAAGTAAGACACTTACAGGGTTCAGTTCTTGGTCCAAGGTAGCCCACCGTTGGGGGTTCAGAGCAACCCCAAAGTTACCACACCAGCAGCTCAGGGCCGGTCAGGTGCAGAGTTCAAAGTGGTGCCCAAAACGCATAGGCTTCAATGGAGAGAAGGGGGTGCCCCGGTTCCAGTCTGCCAGCAGGTAAGTACCCGCGTCTTCGGAGGGCAGACCAGGGGGGTTTTGTAGGGCACCGGGGGGGACACAAGCCCACACAGAAATTTCACCCTCAGCGGCGCGGGGGCGGCCGGGTGCAGTGTTAGAACAAGCGTCGGGTTCGCAATGGAAGTCAATGAGAGATCAAGGGATCTCTTCAGCGCTGCAGGAAGGCAAGGGGGGGCTTTCTCGGGGAAACCTCCACTTGGGCAAGGGAGAGGGACTCCTGGGGGTCACTTCTGCAGTGAAAGTCCGGTCCTTCAGGTCCTGGGGGCTGCGGGTGCAGGGTCTTTTCCAGGCGTCGGGACTTAGGTTTCAGAGAGTCGCGGTCAGGGGAAGCCTCGGGATTCCCTCTGCAGGCGGCGCTGTGGGGGCTCAGGGGGGACAGGTTTTGGTACTCACAGTCGTAGAGTAGTCCGGGGGTCCTCCCTGAGGTGTTGGTTCTCCACCAGCCGAGTCGGGGTCGCCGGGTGCAGTGTTGCAAGTCTCACGCTTCTTGCGGGGAGATTGCAGGGTTCTTTAAAGCTGCTCCTTTGGATAAAGTTGCAGTCTTTTTGGAGCAGGTCCGCTGTCCTCTGGAGTTTCTTGTCGTCGTCGAAGCAGGGCAGTCCTCAGAGGATTCAGAGGTCGCTGGTCCCTTTGGAAGGCGTCGCTGGAGCAGAGTTCTGTGGAAGGCAGGAGACAGGCCGGTGAGTTTCTGGAGCCAAGGCAGTTGTTGTCTTCTGGTCTTCCTCTGCAGGGGTTTTCAGCTAGGCAGTCCTTCTTCTTGTTGTTGCAGGAATCTAAATCTTTAGGTTCAGGGAAGCCCTTAAATACTAAATTTAAGGGCGTGTTTAGGTCTGGGGGGTTAGTAGCCAATGGCTACTAGCCCTGAGGGTGGGTACACCCTCTTTGTGCCTCCTCCCAAGGGGAGGGGGTCACATCCCTAATCCTATTGGGGGAATCCTCCATCTGCAAGATGGAGGATTTCTAAAAGTTAGAGTCACCTCAGCTCAGGACACCTTAGGGGCTGTCCTGACTGGCCAGTGACTCCTCCTTGTTTTTCTCATTATCTCTCCTGGACTTGCCGCCAAAAGTGGGGGCTGGGTCCAGGAGGCGGGCATCTCCACTAGCTGGAGTGCCCTGGGGCATTGTAACACGAAGCTTGAGCCTTTGAAGCTCACTGCTAGGTGTTACAGTTCCTGCAGGGGGGAGGTGTGAAGCACCTCCACCCAGAGCAGGCTTTGTTTCTGTCCTCAGAGAGCACAAAGGCTCTCACCGCATGAGGTCAGACACTCGTCTCTCAGCAGCAGGCTGGCACAGACCAGTCAGTCCTGCACTGAACAATTGGGTAAAATACAGGGGGTATCTCTAAGATGCCCTCTGTGTGCATTTTTTAATAAATCCAACACTGGCATCAGTGTGGGTTTATTATTCTGAGAAGTTTGATACCAAACTTCCCAGTATTCAGTGTAGCCATTATGGAGCTGTGGAGTTCGTTTTTGACAGACTCTCAGCCCTTATGCTCTCATGGCTACCCTGCACTTACAATGTCTAAGGTTTTGCTTAGACACTGTAGGGGCATAGTGCTCATGCACATATGCCCTCACCTGTGGTATAGTGCACCCTGCCTTAGGGCTGTAAGGCCTACTAGAGGGGTGACTTACCTATGCCACAGGCAGTGGGAGGTTGGCATGGCACCCTGAGGGGAGTGCCATGTCGACTTAGTCATTTTCTCCCCACCAGCACACACAAGCTGGCAAGCAGTGTGTCTGTGCTGAGTGAGGGGTCCCTAGGGTGGCATAAGACATGCTGCAGCCCTTAGAGACCTTCCCTGGCATCAGGGCCCTTGGTACCAGGGGTACCAGTTACAAGGGACTTACCTAGGTGCCAGGGTTGTGCCAATTGTGGAAACAATGGTACATTTTAGGTGAAAGAACACTGGTGCTGGGGCCTGGTTAGCAGGGTCCCAGCACACTTCTCAGTCAAGTCAGCATCAGTATCAGGCAAAAAGTGGGGGGTAACTGCAACAGGGAGCCATTTCTTTACACAAGCCCCCCCCAGCCCACAGGCCAGGAGACTCAGCCAAAGCTGGGAGAGTCTTCCTAGTCTGTCAGGCGAGGAAGAGTAGAGGAAATAGGCTGGTTTGTTGCAGGGCCTACTCTGCCTTACATCCTCCTGTTCAGGTCATTCCCTCTGGGGAACTGACCCACTTCCACAGTGATAGGACCTAGTCTGAACTGCCTCTTGTCTGTGCTTTTTATGTCTTCACCCATTCTCTCTATTTTGGGGTTAGAGGTATCCACCTCTGCTAATCTTATCTTAGCCAGGGTCACCCCTAGCTTACCCAAAGAGGTTACCCAGAGCTGGAGTAACCCCACCATGACCAACAGGGTCAGGGGGCCTAACTTGCTATTTGGCATGGGGTCAGACCACCATGCCAAGGATAGTGCAGCCATAAAGGCTAACACCCAGCAGAGGCCACTGACAGCTATCAGTGCCCAGAACCACACCTTTAGCTCTTCACCTACAAGGGAAGGGGCTAAGTTACAGGCTTCTTTGGGTTCAGGGTGCCTGTCTGCTGTATTAGAGTGGGGGGTTACCACATCTTGTAGTAAACACCCTTCTTCCACTCTTTCTTCTGTTAGCTGAGGAGCCACCCACTCAGGCTTAACAGTTGCCTGACTAGCCAGGACTTCTTGTGGGTCAGGTTGGACTTTATCAGAGCCACTTTTGGAGTTCTCCCCTACTGGAGCAGAATCTCCTTGGCTTGCTGGAACCTTGGCTAAAGGTTGTCCACCTTTCCTACTCTGTTTCCTTTTCTTTTTCTTCGGGGGCCTACTTGCATTTACTGCAGAGGCAGGCACTCCAGAATCCTTGGGAGAGGACTGGCACTGGACCAGTTCCTCTCTTGGGCTCTGACTAACCTCTGGGTAGTCATTTCCAAGGAGACAATCAAGGGGGAGGTCTGTACTGACTACCACCCTTCTCCAGCTAAAAGTCCCACCCACTTCTATGGGCACAAAAGCCACAGGCCTATCAGTGACCCTGTCTGGGCTAACTCTTACTCTGGCCATCTCACCTGGGATGTACTGGTTTGAGAACACCAGCCTGTCATGCACAATAGTGTGACTGGCACAAGTGTCTCTCAGGGCAGTGGCTGGGATTCCATTCACCAGTAGGTGGTGGAAGTGTCTACTTCCCTCTGGAATCTCCAACTCACCTGTTGGGCCCTTTTTCCAGTTGAAGGCTATGAAGACCTCCTCATCTGAGGAGTCATCCCCAATGGCTACACTGGTCACCCCTGGGATTTTGCTAGGGGGTTTGTTTTTGAGACAAGAAGTGTCCTTGGTGTGGTGCCCTGTCTGTTTACAGTTATGGCACCATGCCTTAGTGGCATCCCAGCTCTTACCCTGGTACCCACCTTTGTTTTGGGTTGCGTCTCTGGGCCCACCCACCTGGTCTGGTTTTTGGGGGCCTACAGGGGACTCTTTTTCTTTTTCTTTGTTTCTAGTGTCACCCACTTTCTCCTGGGGAGGCTTTGTAACCCCTTTCTTTTGGTCACCCCCAGTGGAAGTTTTGGTTACCCTAGTCTTGACCCAGTGGTCTGCCTTCTTTCCCAATTCTTGGGGAGAAATTGGACCTAGGTCTACCAGATACTGATGCAACTTTTCATTGAAGCAGTTACTTAAAATGTGTTCTTTCATAAACAAATTATAAAGCCCAACATAGTCATACACTTCATTTCCAGTTACCCAACCATCCAGTGTTTTCACTGAGTAGTCAACATAATCAACCCAGGTCTGGCTCGAGGATTTTTGAGCCCCCCTGAATCTAATTCTATACTCCTCAGTGGAGAATCCAAAGCCCTCAATCAGGGTACCCTTCATGAGGTCATAAGATTCTGCATCTTTTTTAGAGAGTGTGAGGAGTATATCCCTACACTTTCCTGTGAACATTTCCCAAAGGAGAGCACCCCAGTGAGATTTGTTCACTTTTCTGGTTTCACAAGCCCTCTCAAAAGCTGTGAACCATTTGGTGATGTCATCACCATCTTCATATTTAGTTACAATCCCTTTGGGGATTTTCAACATGTCAGGAGAATCTCTGACCCTATTTATGTTGCTGCCACCATTGATGGGTCCTAGGCCCATCTCTTGTCTTTCCCTTTCTATGGCTAGGATCTGTTTTTCCAAAGCCAATCTTTTGGCCATCCTGGCTAACTGGATGTCCTCTTCACTGGAGTTATCCTCAGTGATTTCAGAGAGGTTGGTCCCTCCTGTGAGGGAACCAGCATCTCTGACTATGATTTGTGGAGTCAGGGCTTGAGAGGCCCTGTCCTCCCTAGATAGGACTGGTGGAGGGGAATCACCCTCCAAGTCACTATACTCATCCTCTGTGTTGCCATCCTCAGAGGGGTTGGCTCTTTCAAACTCTGCCAACAGCTCCTGGAGCTGTAGTTTGGAAGGTCTGGAGCCCATTGCTATTTTCTTTAGTTTACAGAGTGACCTTAGCTCTCTCATCTGTAGATGGAGGTAAGGTGTGGTGTCGAGTTCCACCACATTCACATCTGTATTAGACATTATGCTTCTAAAAGTTGGAATACTTTTTAAGAAACTAAAACTAGTTCTAGGATCTAATTCAAACTTTTACCAAACTTTTAAACTCTAAAAGAAATGCTAACAGGGACTAACACAAGGCCCTAGCAGGACTTTAAAGAATTTAGAAATCTTTTCAAATTGCAAAAATCAATTTCTAATGACAATTTTGGAATTTGTCGTGTGATCAGGTATTGGCTGTGTAGTCCAGCAAATGCAAAGTCTTGTACCCCACCGCTGATCCACCAATGTAGGAAGTTGGCTCTGTATGTGCTATTTCAAAGTAAGGAATAGCATGCACAGAGTCCAAGGGTTCCCCTTAGAGGTAAGATAGTGGCAAAAAGAGATAATACTAATGCTCTATTTTGTGGTAGTGTGGTCGAGCAGTAGGCTTATCCAAGGAGTAGTGTTAAGCATTTGTTGTACATACACATAGACAATAAATGAGGTACACACACTCAGAGACAAATCCAGCCAATAGGTTTTGTATAGAAAAATACCTTTTCTTAGTTT
Source organism: Pleurodeles waltl (assembly GCF_031143425.1). Classification (NCBI taxonomy): domain Eukaryota; kingdom Metazoa; phylum Chordata; class Amphibia; order Caudata; family Salamandridae; genus Pleurodeles; species Pleurodeles waltl. Next base: position 1,096,271,596 of record NC_090444.1, on the reverse strand, counting down.
ATTTTAAGAACCACAGGTTCAAATTTAACATGTAATATCTTGTTTGAAAGGTATTGCAGGTAAGTACATTAGGAACTTTGAATCATTTCAATTGCATGTATACTTTTCAAGTTATTCACAAATAGCTATTTTAAAAGTGGACACACTGCAATTTTCACAGTTCCTGGGGGAGGTAAGTTTTGGTTAGTTTTACCAGGTAAGTAAGACACTTACAGGGTTCAGTTCTTGGTCCAAGGTAGCCCACCGTTGGGGGTTCAGAGCAACCCCAAAGTTACCACACCAGCAGCTCAGGGCCGGTCAGGTGCAGAGTTCAAAGTGGTGTCCAAAACGCATAGGCTTCAATGGAGAGAAGGGGGTGCCCCGGTTCCAGTCTGCCAGCAGGTAAGTACCCGCGTCTTCGGAGGGCAGACCAGGGGGGTTTTGTAGGGCACCGGGGGGGACACAAGCCCACACAGAAATTTCACCCTCAGCGGCGCGGGGGAGGCCGGGTGCAGTGTTAGAACAAGCGTCGGGTTCGCAATGGAAGTCAATGAGAGATCAAGGGATCTCTTCAGCGCTGCAGGAAGGCAAGGAGGGGCTTTCTCGGGGAAACCTCCACTTGGGCAAGGGAGAGGGACTCCTGGGGGTCACTTCTGCAGTGAAAGTCCGGTCCTTCAGGTCCTGGGGGCTGCGGGTGCAGGGTCTTTTCCAGGCGTCGGGACTTAGGTTTCAGAGAGTCGCGGTCAGGGGAAGCCTCGGGATTCCCTCTGCAGGCGGCGCTGTGGGGGCTCAGGGGGGACAGGTTTTGGTACTCACAGTCGTAGAGTAGTCCGGGGGTCCTCCCTGAGGTGTTGGTTCTCCACCAGCCGAGTCGGGGTCGCCGGGTGCAGTGTTGCAAGTCTCACGCTTCTTGCGGGGAGATTGCAGGGTTCTTTAAAGCTGCTCCTTTGGATAAAGTTGCAGTCTTTTTGGAGCAGGTCCGCTGTCCTCGGGAGTTTCTTGTCGTCGTCGAAGCAGGGCAGTCCTCAGAGGATTCAGAGGTCGCTGGTCCCTTTGGAAGGCGTCGCTGGAGCAGAGTTCTGTGGAAGGCAGGAGACAGGCCGGTGAGTTTCTGGAGCCAAGGCAGTTGTTGTCTTCTGGTCTTCCTCTGCAGGGGTTTTCAGCTAGGCAGTCCTTCTTCTTGTTGTTGCAGGAATCTAAATCTTTAGGTTCAGGGAAGCCCTTAAATACTAAATTTAAGGGCGTGTTTAGGTCTGGGGGGTTAGTAGCCAATGGCTACTAGCCCTGAGGGTGGGTACACCCTCTTTGTGCCTCCTCCCAAGGGGAGGGGGTCACATCCCTAATCCTATTGGGGGAATCCTCCATCTGCAAGATGGAGGATTTCTAAAAGTTAGAGTCACCTCAGCTCAGGACACCTTAGGGGCTGTCCTGACTGGCCAGTGACTCCTCCTTGTTTTTCTCATTATCTCTCCTGGACTTGCCGCCAAAAGTGGGGGCTGGGTCCAGGAGGCGGGCATCTCCACTAGCTGGAGTGCCCTGGGGCATTGTAACACGAAGCTTGAGCCTTTGAAGCTCACTGCTAGGTGTTACAGTTCCTGCAGGGGGGAGGTGTGAAGCACCTCCACCCAGAGCAGGCTTTGTTTCTGTCCTCAGAGAGCACAAAGGCTCTCACCGCATGAGGTCAGACACTCGTCTCTCAGCAGCAGGCTGGCACAGACCAGTCAGTCCTGCACTGAACAATTGGGTAAAATACAGGGGGTATCTCTAAGATGCCCTCTGTGTGCATTTTTTAATAAATCCAACACTGGCATCAGTGTGGGTTTATTATTCTGAGAAGTTTGATACCAAACTTCCCAGTATTCAGTGTAGCCATTATGGAGCTGTGGAGTTCGTTTTTGACAGACTCTCAGCCCTTATGCTCTCATGGCTACCCTGCACTTACAATGTCTAAGGTTTTGCTTAGACACTGTAGGGGCATAGTGCTCATGCACATATGCCCTCACCTGTGGTATAGTGCACCCTGCCTTAGGGCTGTAAGGCCTACTAGAGGGGTGACTTACCTATGCCACAGGCAGTGGGAGGTTGGCATGGCACCCTGAGGGGAGTGCCATGTCGACTTAGTCATTTTCTCCCCACCAGCACACACAAGCTGGCAAGCAGTGTGTCTGTGCTGAGTGAGGGGTCCCTAGGGTGGCATAAGACATGCTGCAGCCCTTAGAGACCTTCCCTGGCATCAGGGCCCTTGGTACCAGGGGTACCAGTTACAAGGGACTTACCTAGGTGCCAGGGTTGTGCCAATTGTGGAAACAATGGTACATTTTAGGTGAAAGAACACTGGTGCTGGGGCCTGGTTAGCAGGGTCCCAGCACACTTCTCAGTCAAGTCAGCATCAGTATCAGGCAAAAAGTGGGGGGTAACTGCAACAGGGAGCCATTTCTTTACACAAGCCCCCCCCAGCCCACAGGCCAGGAGACTCAGCCAAAGCTGGGAGAGTCTTCCTAGTCTGTCAGGCGAGGAAGAGTAGAGGAAATAGGCTGGTTTGTTGCAGGGCCTACTCTGCCTTACATCCTCCTGTTCAGGTCATTCCCTCTGGGGAACTGACCCACTTCCACAGTGATAGGACCTAGTCTGAACTGCCTCTTGTCTGTGCTTTTTATGTCTTCACCCATTCTCTCTATTTTGGGGTTAGAGGTATCCACCTCTGCTAATCTTATCTTAGCCAGGGTCACCCCTAGCTTACCCAAAGAGGTTACCCAGAGCTGGAGTAACCCCACCATGACCAACAGGGTCAGGGGGCCTAACTTGCTATTTGGCATGGGGTCAGACCACCATGCCAAGGATAGTGCAGCCATAAAGGCTAACACCCAGCAGAGGCCACTGACAGCTATCAGTGCCCAGAACCACACCTTTAGCTCTTCACCTACAAGGGAAGGGGCTAAGTTACAGGCTTCTTTGGGTTCAGGGTGCCTGTCTGCTGTATTAGAGTGGGGGGTTACCACATCTTGTAGTAAACACCCTTCTTCCACTCTTTCTTCTGTTAGCTGAGGAGCCACCCACTCAGGCTTAACAGTTGCCTGACTAGCCAGGACTTCTTGTGGGTCAGGTTGGACTTTATCAGAGCCACTTTTGGAGTTCTCCCCTACTGGAGCAGAATCTCCTTGGCTTGCTGGAACCTTGGCTAAAGGTTGTCCACCTTTCCTACTCTGTTTCCTTTTCTTTTTCTTCGGGGGCCTACTTGCATTTACTGCAGAGGCAGGCACTCCAGAATCCTTGGGAGAGGACTGGCACTGGACCAGTTCCTCTCTTGGGCTCTGACTAACCTCTGGGTAGTCATTTCCAAGGAGACAATCAAGGGGGAGGTCTGTACTGACTACCACCCTTCTCCAGCTAAAAGTCCCACCCACTTCTATGGGCACAAAAGCCACAGGCCTATCAGTGACCCTGTCTGGGCTAACTCTTACTCTGGCCATCTCACCTGGGATGTACTGGTTTGAGAACACCAGCCTGTCATGCACAATAGTGTGACTGGCACAAGTGTCTCTCAGGGCAGTGGCTGGGATTCCATTCACCAGTAGGTGGTGGAAGTGTCTACTTCCCTCTGGAATCTCCAACTCACCTGTTGGGCCCTTTTTCCAGTTGAAGGCTATGAAGACCTCCTCATCTGAGGAGTCATCCCCAATGGCTACACTGGTCACCCCTGGGATTTTGCTAGGGGGTTTGTTTTTGAGACAAGAAGTGTCCTTGGTGTGGTGCCCTGTCTGTTTACAGTTATGGCACCATGCCTTAGTGGCATCCCAGCTCTTACCCTGGTACCCACCTTTGTTTTGGGTTGCGTCTCTGGGCCCACCCACCTGGTCTGGTTTTTGGGGGCCTACAGGGGACTCTTTTTCTTTTTCTTTGTTTCTAGTGTCACCCACTTTCTCCTGGGGAGGCTTTGTAACCCCTTTCTTTTGGTCACCCCCAGTGGAAGTTTTGGTTACCCTAGTCTTGACCCAGTGGTCTGCCTTCTTTCCCAATTCTTGGGGAGAAATTGGACCTAGGTCTACCAGATACTGATGCAACTTTTCATTGAAGCAGTTACTTAAAATGTGTTCTTTCATAAACAAATTATAAAGCCCAACATAGTCATACACTTCATTTCCAGTTACCCAACCATCCAGTGTTTTCACTGAGTAGTCAACATAATCAACCCAGGTCTGGCTCGAGGATTTTTGAGCCCCCCTGAATCTAATTCTATACTCCTCAGTGGAGAATCCAAAGCCCTCAATCAGGGTACCCTTCATGAGGTCATAAGATTCTGCATCTTTTTTAGAGAGTGTGAGGAGTATATCCCTACACTTTCCTGTGAACATTTCCCAAAGGAGAGCACCCCAGTGAGATTTGTTCACTTTTCTGGTTTCACAAGCCCTCTCAAAAGCTGTGAACCATTTGGTGATGTCATCACCATCTTCATATTTAGTTACAATCCCTTTGGGGATTTTCAACATGTCAGGAGAATCTCTGACCCTATTTATGTTGCTGCCACCATTGATGGGTCCTAGGCCCATCTCTTGTCTTTCCCTTTCTATGGCTAGGATCTGTTTTTCCAAAGCCAATCTTTTGGCCATCCTGGCTAACTGGATGTCCTCTTCACTGGAGTTATCCTCAGTGATTTCAGAGAGGTTGGTCCCTCCTGTGAGGGAACCAGCATCTCTGACTATGATTTGTGGAGTCAGGGCTTGAGAGGCCCTGTCCTCCCTAGATAGGACTGGTGGAGGGGAATCACCCTCCAAGTCACTATACTCATCCTCTGTGTTGCCATCCTCAGAGGGGTTGGCTCTTTCAAACTCTGCCAACAGCTCCTGGAGCTGTAGTTTGGAAGGTCTGGAGCCCATTGCTATTTTCTTTAGTTTACAGAGTGACCTTAGCTCTCTCATCTGTAGATGGAGGTAAGGTGTGGTGTCGAGTTCCACCACATTCACATCTGTATTAGACATTATGCTTCTAAAAGTTGGAATACTTTTTAAGAAACTAAAACTAGTTCTAGGATCTAATTCAAACTTTTACCAAACTTTTAAACTCTAAAAGAAATGCTAACAGGGACTAACACAAGGCCCTAGCAGGACTTTAAAGAATTTAGAAATCTTTTCAAATTGCAAAAATCAATTTCTAATGACAATTTTGGAATTTGTCGTGTGATCAGGTATTGGCTGTGTAGTCCAGCAAATGCAAAGTCTTGTACCCCACCGCTGATCCACCAATGTAGGAAGTTGGCTCTGTATGTGCTATTTCAAAGTAAGGAATAGCATGCACAGAGTCCAAGGGTTCCCCTTAGAGGTAAGATAGTGGCAAAAAGAGATAATACTAATGCTCTATTTTGTGGTAGTGTGGTCGAGCAGTAGGCTTATCCAAGGAGTAGTGTTAAGCATTTGTTGTACATACACATAGACAATAAATGAGGTACACACACTCAGAGACAAATCCAGCCAATAGGTTTTGTATAGAAAAATACCTTTTCTTAGTTTATTTTAAGAACCACAGGTTCAAATTTAACATGTAATATCTTGTTTGAAAGGTATTGCAGGTAAGTACATTAGGAACTTTGAATCATTTCAATTGCATGTATACTTTTCAAGTTATTCACAAATAGCTATTTTAAAAGTGGACACACTGCAATTTTCACAGTTCCTGGGGGAGGTAAGTTTTGGTTAGTTTTACCAGGTAAGTAAGACACTTACAGGGTTCAGTTCTTGGTCCAAGGTAGCCCACCGTTGGGGGTTCAGAGCAACCCCAAAGTTACCACACCAGCAGCTCAGGGCCGGTCAGGTGCAGAGTTCAAAGTGGTGTCCAAAACGCATAGGCTTCAATGGAGAGAAGGGGGTGCCCCGGTTCCAGTCTGCCAGCAGGTAAGTACCCGCGTCTTCGGAGGGCAGACCAGGGGGGTTTTGTAGGGCACCGGGGGGGACACAAGCCCACACAGAAATTTCACCCTCAGCGGCGCGGGGGAGGCCGGGTGCAGTGTTAGAACAAGCGTCGGGTTCGCAATGGAAGTCAATGAGAGATCAAGGGATCTCTTCAGCGCTGCAGGAAGGCAAGGAGGGGCTTTCTCGGGGAAACCTCCACTTGGGCAAGGGAGAGGGACTCCTGGGGGTCACTTCTGCAGTGAAAGTCCGGTCCTTCAGGTCCTGGGGGCTGCGGGTGCAGGGTCTTTTCCAGGCGTCGGGACTTAGGTTTCAGAGAGTCGCGGTCAGGGGAAGCCTCGGGATTCCCTCTGCAGGCGGCGCTGTGGGGGCTCAGGGGGGACAGGTTTTGGTACTCACAGTCGTAGAGTAGTCCGGGGGTCCTCCCTGAGGTGTTGGTTCTCCACCAGCCGAGTCGGGGTCGCCGGGTGCAGTGTTGCAAGTCTCACGCTTCTTGCGGGGAGATTGCAGGGTTCTTTAAAGCTGCTCCTTTGGATAAAGTTGCAGTCTTTTTGGAGCAGGTCCGCTGTCCTCGGGAGTTTCTTGTCGTCGTCGAAGCAGGGCAGTCCTCAGAGGATTCAGAGGTCGCTGGTCCCTTTGGAAGGCGTCGCTGGAGCAGAGTTCTGTGGAAGGCAGGAGACAGGCCGGTGAGTTTCTGGAGCCAAGGCAGTTGTTGTCTTCTGGTCTTCCTCTGCAGGGGTTTTCAGCTAGGCAGTCCTTCTTCTTGTTGTTGCAGGAATCTAAATCTTTAGGTTCAGGGAAGCCCTTAAATACTAAATTTAAGGGCGTGTTTAGGTCTGGGGGGTTAGTAGCCAATGGCTACTAGCCCTGAGGGTGGGTACACCCTCTTTGTGCCTCCTCCCAAGGGGAGGGGGTCACATCCCTAATCCTATTGGGGGAATCCTCCATCTGCAAGATGGAGGATTTCTAAAAGTTAGAGTCACCTCAGCTCAGGACACCTTAGGGGCTGTCCTGACTGGCCAGTGACTCCTCCTTGTTTTTCTCATTATCTCTCCTGGACTTGCCGCCAAAAGTGGGGGCTGGGTCCAGGAGGCGGGCATCTCCACTAGCTGGAGTGCCCTGGGGCATTGTAACACGAAGCTTGAGCCTTTGAAGCTCACTGCTAGGTGTTACAGTTCCTGCAGGGGGGAGGTGTGAAGCACCTCCACCCAGAGCAGGCTTTGTTTCTGTCCTCAGAGAGCACAAAGGCTCTCACCGCATGAGGTCAGACACTCGTCTCTCAGCAGCAGGCTGGCACAGACCAGTCAGTCCTGCACTGAACAATTGGGTAAAATACAGTGGGTATCTCTAAGATGCCCTCTGTGTGCATTTTTTAATAAATCCAACACTGGCATCAGTGTGGGTTTATTATTCTGAGAAGTTTGATACCAAACTTCCCAGTATTCAGTGTAGCCATTATGGAGCTGTGGAGTTCGTTTTTGACAGACTCTCAGCCCATAAGCTCTTATGGCTACCCTGCACTTACAATGTCTAAGGTTTTGCTTAGACACTGTAGGGGCATAGTGCTCATGCACATATGCCCTCACCTGTGGTATAGTGCACCCTGCCTTAGGGCTGTAAGGCCTACTAGAGGGGTGACTTACCTATGCCACAGGCAGTGGGAGGTTGGCATGGCACCCTGAGGGGAGTGCCATGTCGACTTAGTCATTTTCTCCCCACCAGCACACACAAGCTGGCAAGCAGTGTGTCTGTGCTGAGTGAGGGGTCCCTAGGGTGGCATAAGACATGCTGCAGCCCTTAGAGACCTTCCCTGGCATCAGGGCCCTTGGTACCAGGGGTACCAGTTACAAGGGACTTACCTAGGTGCCAGGGTTGTGCCAATTGTGGAAACAATGGTACATTTTAGGTGAAAGAACACTGGTGCTGGGGCCTGGTTAGCAGGGTCCCAGCACACTTCTCAGTCAAGTCAGCATCAGTATCAGGCAAACAGTGGGGGGTAACTGCAACAGGGAGCCATTTATTTACACTACATTGTTTAGAAAAGTCACAGCAGGGAATAGCATTCTTCATGCCAAAAGTTATCATCCCCAACCTTTGATAAATAACATTCCATTTGGAGAGTTCTTGAGAGCAAAAAGGATTTGCAGTAAAGAGGATGATTATCTAAATGTCCAATCAGACATGATTGAGAGATTAAAACAGAGAGGATATACAAGTGATACATTACAACAAAGCGCCGTGAGAGCCAAATCCCGATCTAGGGACCAGTTGCTTTTCACTTCCGGACATAGGGGTAATGACTTGAAGAAGAATAGTCATACCCATAAGGATAATACTAATGTGAGATACATAACTACTTTTAATACGGCACATGAATCTATCAGAAAGATATTACAGAGACATTGGCACATGTTAAAAAGTGATCCTGTCATTGGCATGAATTTAAATAAAAGACCCATGATAACGTATAGAAAAGGGAAATCCATGAGAAGTGTCCTGGTGAAAAGTGACGTACGACAAGATAAAATTTCCCAAATTAGTTGGCTCACATCGTTAAATGGATTTTTCAAATGTGCCAAATGCAAAGCTTGCAAAAATGGGGAGAATATTAAAACCATCAGACAAGGGGACAGAACGATACACACAATAAAAGGCAGATATGACTGCAAAAGTGAATATGTCATCTACATTTTGAAATGTAGCTGTCCTAAGATATATGTAGGGAGCACTAAGCTACAGGTACATAAAAGAATTCTCCAACATTTCAGAGCCATAGCCAATAAAGACAATTCTTACCCAGTCGCCAGACATGTACATGAGGTCCATAGTGGCAGAATAGAAGATGTCAAATACAGTGTAATCGACGGTGTAAGAAAAGATGTCCGTGGAGGGGATAGAGAGAAAAACTTGAGGAAATTGGAGTCCAAGTATATTCATACGCTAGATTCTAGGGAACCAGCGGGATTGAATTCCAGTGAGGAATTATATAGCCATCTGAGTTAATATATGCAGTTGCTATTATTTTCTCTCGCAAGTGAGTTATTTTACCCACCCCTACAGTCCGGGCCCCCCGCTTTCTAAACAATGTATACCTAAAAAAATGGATATAACTGTAAAAAAATGGATATAACAGTAAAAAGTAAAAAATATTACATTTGCTGAATAAGTGGGGGATATAGATATACTCCAGGGTATAGTGCTCCCTTTTTGGAATCATTTATTTATATGTTTAATTCATATTTTGAAATTCAAGACTAGTTCTTGTGTTCCTTGTAACTGAATGAACCTTGGCATTACTACACATTATCCATTTATTATTCATTGCTGGCATTCATTAATATTATTTTTCACAGTTACTGTTTATTGTTAGTTTTCCGAATTTTGAAAGTGGGTTTTTGCAGCAGATGACCAAACTGTTAGTAGACCTGGAATTTATGATTTATGAGTATAAGCTTATGTATTATATTTTATTGACTGTGTTGCTTTAAATGAAGTGCATGTGACATGTCAAACATGATATTTAAAGGGGGCCAAAATGGCGGCCCCACAGGTTGAGAAAGGCGGAGACGCCGAAACGCGTTCCTGTGTGGATTGAATTAAATCCTATTTATACTTTCACGGAGTGCCGGTGGCCTTATTTACGTATAAGGGAGTGCTTGTATTACAGACGTGGTGGCGCGCGTCTACCGGGCACCATTGGCGGTCAGGAGCAACAAGGGTATTGCCAATTACAAGTGTGAATATATATATATATATATATACTAACTTCATCGAAGTCAACAGAACCAGAGCAATAGCGGGGAGGGGAGAGAGAGGGGGAGGCAGAAACACAAGGAGATACGAAAAGGGGAGTAAAAGAAGAAAACTCCCACAACTCTCAACATATAGGCTCCACTATCTAGAGGGAAACGAGCGAACAATTCAATACCGTGCAATAGGGTAAAGGGAGAAATAGAGCCAGACTCTAATTTGTTAATGGAGCCAGAATAACCCTTTACGGCAGCATTAGGCAGTAGTGGGGGACAATTGTGGAGCTAAGGGCGCAACGGAAGCGGTTTGTGCTATTACGGATGCGGCTTGTTGCCCCCTTGGCCCCTTCCTGTGACTTCTTGATAGTAGCATCCTCCATAAATTTGCTAGGCTCTGCGGATTCTGCAAGCACCCGTTACTTCGTTTCGCCTCATAATGAAGCACATGGCCTGTGATGTGGGGTCTAAGACACGGATAGCTGGAAAATTACCTAAAAGATCCAAATCTAAATCGGTGACACCTCCAATATGAAGACAAAGGCATGGCTCGGGCCCACAGGGTCTAGGGGGTGTCCCAAGAGACTTAAAAGACTCAAGAGACTCAAGGGATTCTACAGGGCTGCAGGAATTGTTAACTACCCCCAAGTACTCCAAGCCCTCCCAGCATCTCTGGTGTGTAGCCTATTAGAGAATCAAGATCAAGAACCAGTCATATCGCCACCAATACAGACCCTCGATTCTTTATCGCAACCTTCCACTCCTGTGTTGAGCAACCAGATTTGCGATTCGCAGGTGACCTTGGCCTATTTGGTAGCATCTACTACTCTCTCCCTCACCGTACCGCTCAGGGCTCAGCAGCTCAAAGATAAGCCTGCATACCCTCTCTTCTCTACTATTGTCGGCATGGCCAAGGGGACATCAAAGGAAACCAAAAAGGAGAAAATAAAACAGAAAAGGAAGTTGAAAGAAGCTTCTCTGTCTAAAGAAGTACTACCTGGGAGTAAACTACCCCTCGTATGGCATCAAGCGCTATCTCAGAAGACTCCTGCTTTACAGCTTCATACTCGGTATCTTCTAATGAAAATAATATCTCACAGACTCTCTGCTCTTCCCCGCACACTCACTTGCCAATCAACACTTTTGGCAGGGCGATTGCTGTCTCCTCAATGGAGGATATGATGGGTCTGATCTTAGAAGAACTCCGGGCAATAAAACTATCCCAGGAAGAAGCACACAAGGAAACTAAGGATCAATCAGCCAGCTAAATGCACATCTAACTCTTCTCTCTGCATAGGTAGCGCAAGCTGAACAGAAGAGGGTATCTGATCTGGAGGATGATAAAAAACAGCAGGAATCTACAATCTCCCAGGTCCAGTCAGAATTGGAGGAACTTCAATTCAAGCTCAATGAGATAGAGAACAGATCTTGGCACTCAAATTTGAGGTTTATTGGGGTCCCCAAAGAGATTGAATCATCTTCATCCAGGACCAAGATAGTCACTAACCTCATCTACAGATGTATTCTACCAGAGAAAGCCACGACTAAAGAGGATCTCTTGATTATGCGGGTGCACAGAGTTCCTTCAAAGCGCGCCTCAAGTTCTAAATTCCCACATACCATACTGGTCAATTTGGGGGATTACAGGATTAAGGAGCAAATTCTGTCTCAGGCTATAAGAACGAGAAACTTGAATTCTGGTGATAATTTTAGCTTTCACGTTTTTTGGATGTCTTTTGCAGCTGCGCAGCAGCAGTGTGAATTTGTGGGTTTTATAGACGATTTTAAGAGATTGGCGGCCCCAGCTGGCATTGTGCAATTAGCTAAACTGAAGATACAAGTCCATATTTTTCAGGGTGTGCAGGACGCAAAGAACTTCCTTGCAGTATTAAAAAAGCAATGACTTGGTATTGACAAAATGTGCTAGTAGGGAGAGATAAGCCTATCTGCCTTGATGTATTTTTTTCATTCATGTTTTGCCTTGCAGTCTTCCCTTCCAATTGAAGCTCTACGAGTGCCATTTCAGTGCGCTCTAAATTTTGGGTTTTGGGCGGAGGGAATTGCGGGTGGGAGGTGGTTCACCATTGGTGGGGCCATAATGGGTGGGACCCTTGGGGGCAGAGCGGGGAGCTATCGCCCCTCTGCTGGGGGGGTTTATTCATTAAGTGGGAAAAAGAGAAAATAACAAGAAAAAAAGAAAACAGAGAAGTGTACTGGGGCTTGACTATTACTCTCTTACATGATCATGTCATCGGTTGGGGGGATGGGAAGCTGCTAAGGGTTATATCTTGTAATATAAATGGGGCCAACAACCATGTTAAGTTTATTGCTATTCTTAACTGGTTTAGGGCTTTGCAATCACAGATCTTTCTTTTGCAGGAGACACACTTAAAAAGCCAAGGCAACCAGCCTAAACTCCCTAGTTTGATTGCACATGCTTACTATGCATCGGCTAATGCTGCGGTCTGAGGGGTGGCCGTAATGGTGTCTCGGGAATTTTCTGGGAAAATCTATCAAATTCATACAGACCCACAGGCACGATGGGTGATAGTCAGTACACTTATTTCTAATGAACATATCAATTTTGCAAGCTTCTATGGTCCAATAGAAGATGATCCAAGCCCCCTACAGGATCTCTACAAGGTGTTGAGTTCACTGCTTGGCCTTTTTATTATCGGTGGGAACTTTAATGTTATTCCTGATACCAAGATGGATACTTCTCGTAAGAACAAAATGCAGCATTAACCTAAGGTCTTTCGGTGGGTGGGCAAGATTAGGTCTGATTTAGCACTAGTAGACGCATGGAGGGTTGACCACCCTCAAGATTATGACTACACCTGCTTCTCAAAAAAATATAATACAGCTTCTAGAATCGATTTTATACTAATTTTGTTCTTTCTTACCAGGAGTGGCACCAATATTTATGCTAACCATTTTCAGATCATGCAGCATCTCAGGCTAGTATTGTTTTGCCTGCTGAGATATGTGCTCGCCCACGCTGGTGTCTTGACATATCCCTCTTAATAGATGAAGGATGGGTACAGACCCTTAAAACCTCAGTTACCAACATTTTAGAAACTAATAAAGATTCTGCTTCCATATTTTCAATTTGGGAAGCTCTTAAGACTCACATAAGACGAGAAACAATATCCCATAAAGCTTATATGGTTAAGGCTGCTAAACAAAAAGTAGAAGAGCTTCAGCAGGCATGTAACCAAGCACAAAAAGCCCAGCAGACCTCCTATAACTCCGAGGCCGCCATAAAATCAAGAGAGGCTCAGTTTAATCAAAAGGACTATTTTTTATCTCACGAGATAGTCAATCAACATACAAGCTTTCAGAGATGTTATGAAGAAAGTGAACATGTGGGTACATTTCTGGCTGGCACGGTGAAAAAGATAAAATCCAATAGAGAGACTATCAAAAGCATATTGAATATAGGGACAAGGTATTCTTGTCAATCACTCTGAAAATATTGAAAGGGTGTTTCTATCCCATTATGGAAATATCTACACATCCTCTCTTCTAACCAATATTCAGCAGATTTCTCAATATCTTGATGCATTGCATCTTCCTGAACTAGATGAGACATCGAAGGCAAAACGTTTCTCTCCTGTTACATTTATTGAAGTTAGGGAGGCAATTATGGCCGCAGCGAATGGGAAGGCATGCGGGGAAGATGGCCTCCCAGCAGAAGTCTGCTAAATTCTGGTTGATCAATTAGCTGGGTGCTTGGTTTCTCTTTTTAATAATATTCTTCAGGGGGAGAGATACCTGCATCCTTTACAAGGACCACTGTTATTAGCTTTCTAAAAAAAGATAGGCCACCCCAACAACCTGACTCATATGGTCTGATTAGCCTACTTAATTCTGTCTATATATTTCTAGCAAAGATTTTGCCACAAAGACTAACCAAAGTAGTACAAGACCTAATTCATGAAGATCAATGTGGCTTTATGCCAGGTAGGGTGTTAGCAACAAACACTGATCTTTCTTATCCAGGCGATTGATTATTATTCCCATAATACTACACTGGCTGCCATTATAATGTTTGATGCACAAAAAGCCTTTGATTTTGTTCAATGGGAGGTGCTTTTCAGGATTTTAGCAAAATGTAACTTTCCAAGATGGCTTATTAAAGTAGTCAGAAATCTTTATTCTATGGCCCAAGCCAATATTCCTGTTAATACGCTTATTGCTGGAACTTTACAAATTCAGCGTGGTACGCACCAAGGATGCCCTCTCTCACTGGTCCTATTTGTGCTGTTTATTGAACGGCTGGCTGCAGCAATACGTCAAGATATCTCTATTCTCCTTCTCGTTCTGCTCGCACCCAAATTGAAATTGTTTGCAGATGATATGATTTTATTTCTTTCAGCAGAGACTGCAAATATTGATAGGGCTTTGGAAAAAATAAAGATATTTTCAGACTTGGGGGATATAGGATCAATCATGCTAAGTCGGAAACTCTGCTATTTAATACCTCAGATAATATTCTACCTTTGGATATGCGGGCTCAGTTTCATCTTTCACGCCACATTAGATATTTAGGCATATACGTTTCGCATAAATTCTTGGATCTTTTTGATTAAAATTATGCCTCTATGTTTAAGAAAGCTCAACAGCTACTACAGAAATGGCAAGCTTCACTGTTGTCAATTATTGGACGTGTAGCATTGGTCAAGATGATGATCCTTCCCCTCTTTCTATTCGTTTTCTCCAGTGTGATTTTGAAAATTCCTCAAAAGTTTTTTAAGGATCTTGATACGCTAATTCTGCAGTTTATATTGGCTAATAAGAAACCAACAGCGAAACTTGAAGTTCTCTCTCTTTCTGTCAAAGAGGGAGGGCTATCTCTACCGCATTTCAAGATGTATTATGAAGCTTCACTTATGGACTGGTGTAGTAGAGCAGCTTCCTCTCCTAATCTCAACTTCTACCTGAAAGCTATACTAACAGAACATGGTTGCCAGCTTGCACCATTTCTTAAACTTCTGCGACAGCCCAAACTTACCAGATACATAGTCCCTACTCCCATCTGTGCTAGGCTTCTGCAATTTTTGCAGAACTACCAAGTCACCAGGTTTCACCCAGCAATATCGCTTGTCGATTCAGGGATGATGGGGCTAAAATTGATTCTATGCAAGGTTAGGCAATGGGCAGAACTGGGGTTTACCAGATTTTCTGATTTTTTTAATTGAGCAACAAATTAAGACTTGGACACAATGTCAGGGTGACGTACCAATTCCAGACACTCTTAGGCCCATATTTATACTTTTTTAATGCCAAATTTGCATCGTTTCTTGACGCAAAATGGGCACAAACTTACAAAATACTGTCTTCCTCCACAATATCTCAGGCATTTTATTGGAACCAGAAGGGGATAGGCAATTGGTAATGGATTTTGAGCTCCCAGGGAGCATTGCGAGTAGTCCCTTGTTTTCTGACTAAAATCGAAAACACCACTGGGTGCAAAATAGATATGCAAACATGGAGGAAGTACAATAGTATTTCATATAAAGCTATAAAGGGGGCAGATTTCAAGAGAATGGCTTTCTTTTCAAAATGGATGCTATATCTCACTCCAGCGGAGATCAAAAAAGCCTACCCTGATACTTCAGGTGTCTGTCCAAGTAACAACAATATTCAGGGGGACTGGCTTCATATGGGCTTTTTATGCCCCAAGCCTATACAGTTTTGTGATAGAATCTTTCAGTGTATCAGTGCAGAGGTACGAGTGGTATTTGCCCTTGACTCTATGAGAGTCCTGTTTGGTACTTCTTGCCACTCTGAGCTAACCATTCGGGGGAAACATAATTTATTTATATCATCACTGATTGCCAAATCTCGAATTCTACATGCATGGAAATCACCTATTCTCCCTACCTATAGGGCTTGGGAGATTAAAATGAAAGCTATACATTTCAAACAAAAACTTTATGCGCAGCGAATAGGGGCATGCTGCAAGTTCAAGGGCCTGTGGGGTTCGACTTTCGAAATAGAATAATCAGATCTGGTAATATAGGATGTTTTAAAGATCATTGTAGTATCATAAGGTGAAAGGCTGGCTTAGGAACATAACTCAGGATAATGATCAATGTTAACATGGCTCAGCTGACAGGGCTTCTTTTTTTCTGTCCTTTCCTTCATTTTTTCTTCCTTTCTTTCTTTTTTCATAAATGTACTTTGGGCACCCAACATTGTTATTATCTATTTGAATATATCATCTTGCTTTATTTTCACACTGTATACTTGCTCAATAAAAATTAAAATTTAAAAATGTTTAAAAAAAGGCTTCCAGGAACAAGATGCAAGTAATTCGGTGGAGGTAACTTACCTTCATCATTCAAGGTCAAATCCTTCAAGCTGTGAAACAGTCAATGGAAAGCACTTGTAAACGCTTCTGCCATGTGCTTTGATTTTGCCTTTGACCAGTTAATACTTTAGGTAGGATAAGATCAGATGGTCTTGCTGTCTCTAAAAGGCTGCTACAGGTTTCATGCAATTGTGAAAATGTGTGGAGTGGATTTTGGCCTGAAGGGTACGACTTTGAATTGATAATGTTCTTGGATAGAAGATAACAACATACTGTCCCAATTTCAAGTGGGTTTCTGTCCAAAAATGAGTCTGTCAATCAAGGTTTTAGATTCCAAATGCTTAGGTGGAAAATAGCAAACATAAACAGAGAGAGACTTTATGTAGCATTTGGGGACCTCAAGGCTGCATTTGATATGGTCCCCAGTGATAGATTCTGGATGGTCTTAAGAAACCTGGGCCTTCCCCTTACACTACTGAAAACTATAGTGTGACTCCATACCAAGAATTTTGCTCAAATTACATAGGGCTGTAACGGACAGACAACAGACCGCATACCGGCGATAAGGGCATTAGACAGGGATGTGTACTTGCCACAACTCTTTTTTTAATTATTTATAAAGAACAGTGTTGAGTTCTTAGTGGACTGTGAAAATAACTCCCCGGTTCTAGGTGGTAACAAGATCTCTGCCCTGTTGTTTGCAGACAACACCCTTTTGGTGGTGAATACCCCAAAGTGTTTGGAAACTTTCCTTGACAGATTTAGGGCCTGATTTAGAATTTGACAGAGGGGTTACTCCATCACAACCGTGACAAATATCCTGTCCGCCGTATTACAAGTTCCATAGGCTACAATGGAATTTTAATATGGAGGACGGGATATCTGTCATGTTTCTGACAGTGTATCCCCCTCTGCCAAACTCTAAACCAGGCCCTTAGTCTTTTCTATTTGAACTAGGGTCTATCTATAAATGCCAACAAAACAAAATTTATGGCAATGCATCATTTTCAACAATTTTGTGGAATGGTGAAGCTGGAGAGAGTAAATCTGGAGAAGATAGCAGATTTCAATTACTTGGATATTCGATTATCTGGTACCAGTTTGTGGAACAGCAAGATCATCAAGAGTGAGCTTCTCCTTAACCACAGAGTAGCACCCATGCTGAGCTGTGAAAAAAATACTACTTTTCGCCCAATGTTTCCCTTGCCAGAAATTTGGAGAACCCAGGCCGTGGCTGCTGCTATCTACAGCTCAGAACTCTGGGGCTACTGTATTACAGATGGTCCTTGGGGTAGCCAAAAATAAGATTTTGAAGGCTGCACTAAAACTCCCCCAAAGTACGTCCCTTGTCTTTTTTAAACTGGATTTGGATATTCAACTGATTACTGCCATAGTTAGCTAGAAATCTGTTTTATATTATCTAAGACTATGGCTGACCCCCGAACTGGAACCCTGTAGGAATGGGCTGAAGGATCTTCTTAGCTTGCCAAGGAGTGTTGCTACATTACCAAGGCTGAAGTATGTTAAACAGACCCACTACACATTAGGATTGCCTGACCTCTGGCAACAACCTGAATCCATCAACTCTTTCTCTATTAAAAGGGCAAAAATTGTCTTCCAGGATTACGAATGGTTGAAATTACTCCAACTAACAAGCCATGGTAGCGTGTCCAAGTACCTTTTAAAATAAAAGTGTGAACCAAAATTTGAAAAATTTCTTGATGAGATTGACCTGCCATTCACCAGATCACTGTACATAAGATTCAGGCTGGGAATCCTACTGCTTACATTTTTCACTAGCAAATGGAGGTGTCACCCAGAAGGCAGCGCACTGTGCCCAGCTTGCATGGAAACTGATGAAATGGATAATCATTTTTTTTTCTTTTGCTCGATATATGAGCAACAACGAAGGCACTGGAATGTGCCCTTGTGAAGATCACTGGGAATACGTCAATATATATTGGCCTTGAGAGTCTGCAGGCCAAATACTGGGTCATGTATTGTTTTCCCTGTTGCCAAATTCCTTGAATCGGCGTAGCCTATCCTCACCAAGATTGTAAAACAAGTAGTAGCTGCTACCATTCAACCTAACCAAGAGCTAACCAACTATTTGGACAAGAGCAAATGCTAGCTCTGTTATGCTAGATAGCCTGCTCTTGCATTCTTACTGATCTATTACTAAGGTAGAACTACTAGGGCCATGAATTTCACAGAACTTAGCTGTTTTAAGCACGCTATTTTTTATGTATAAAATGTGGCCAATATCTATACTCACTTTGCGTCGGATTAGCGTCATTTCGTTTTACGATAATTCGGCACAAACTTAACACCATATTTATACTTTGACGGTAGACCTGTCTTACGTCAAAAAATCCCAGTGTGTGCCATTTTCTGGATGTGTGACACCTCCTTGTGTCAATGAGATGCAAGGCAGGCGTTCCCGTCTAAAAAATGACTTAAACACCTGTGTGCCATATTTATCCAACCGTGCAAAAATGGCGCACGGCTGGGAGGCAGAGCCGGAAAATGGCACAAATCCCGATTTGCACCAAAATCTAACGCCTGGGTCAGGACAGGCGTTAAAATGGGGCAAACACACCACTACTTAAGGAAAACTCACACAAGCAACATCATAGCTCAAAAAGGAAGAAATGGAGGTGATACTCATGCAGCATGCATGAAGACGCAGAGCACAGGAATAACAGCAGCAGCTACCACCACACCAACATGGACCCCAAAGGCAACGCAGAAGGCAGGAGAGGATATTAGGGACCAGGACAACCCTTCAGCGCCTCAGGGAACATAACATCATCCAGAGGTACAGACTAAACTGGCAAGCCATACAGCAGCTGCTGCGCCACACTGAGCCACAGTTGGCACCCAGCTTGCAGACACCCCACATCATTCCACCGGAGACCAAGCTGCTAGCTGTCCTGCACATGTTGGCAAGTGGCTCTTTTCAAACCACTGGTGCCCTGGTTGCCGGGATCTCACAGCTCTCATGTTCTGCCTTCCTTCCCAAGGTACTTGATGCCATCATCTCCCTCACACCCCGCCACATCAGCTTCCCCAACACACAGCAGAAGCAGCAGGAGACCAAACAGGGGTTCTATCAAATTAATGGCCTCCCGCACATGCTTGGTGTCCTTGATTGCACACATGTTCGGATAGTGCCACCTGCTGCAATCGAGCACCTATACTGCGACAGGAAGCACACACACTCCATCAATGTGCAGGACATTGTGGATCACCGTGGATTGTTCACCAACATCATGGCAAAGTATCCTGGGAGTGTACATGATTCATTCATCTTCCGCCACAGCACCATCAATCAGCACTTCCAGGATGGACGATATGGCAATGGCCTACTTGTTATTAAGTACAGAAACCTAGTTATTTGCACACAGCACAGCAACTCTGTAGGACACCCAACACATACACCACTACATCAACACATGGGCAGGAAGACACTGAGGTGTGACACTGGTAGTCATGTTTGATATCCTGACCCAATGGGATACACACCTATGGACAAATGACCGATGCAAATAACAAGAGATGACACTCTAGAGCCACACAGGACCAATATAAAATCACACAGTGACAATGACATGTCCTTAACTGGCAGTACAACTTGGAAGAAGAACCTTTCAATATCACATCAATAACACTCAATCCCACACCCTTCCAAGCAATACGTCCTGTGTAAGGTGTGTGTAATGTGTGTTGCTGCAGGTCAAACACCATGAGACACATAGCATGATGACGCTGACTCTAATGAAGGTGACATGGAATCATTGAGGCAGCACCAACATCTCACATTACTCCCGGGGTGACATTGCCAGCTAGCAATAAGGAAGTGGACTGTGCTATGAAAACATGTGGATGTGACACTAATGCAAAGTGCACACTGCTACACATATGGATTGAGACAATTCCCCACATACATAACAGATGTACAGGCAGATGGACCTTCAGACACTAAAACCTTCACCACCGCAACCAAGTTAGCCAGCTTACCTGGAGCAAGTTCAGTAGTGTAGGTACACGTTTGCACATGAGCCAACTCGGTGAGGGCACAAAAGTAGGTTGGCATAGAACTTGTCACACATGGGATAATTGTGCATTGTCAATTGTGAACACTTCAGTGCTGCCAACTTATGGTGATGTGTTTTGCATTGTCACCTAGCCAAATCAAAGGGCCTCCCTGTTGCATTTCACCTGCAATTATATATGTCGAATTGGATGGAATGTTCAGGCCATATAGAGCAACCATGTTACCACCACAGTGGAATCGATTGTGTGTGCGGAAGTAGCATGTCACTTCCAGTGAAGGCCCACGGACACTTCTTTCACATTACATAACGCATGGGAGATACACACTGAACTGCAAGTTTCTAAATATACCACTGATATCATGTCAATCAGCCAAACACCAGTGTATTTCTAAATATACCACTGATATCATGTCAATCAGCCAAACACAAGTTTTGATAGTTAAACAAGCCAATGCAGAAATAACATCACAGAAGCCTAGGATCCCACACAATACCACAAACACAGATGAGTCACAGACGACACATGATAACAACTGCAATGCAAAGTGACAATCATGGTGCAACCAACAACAAAATACTTACCCTCATTTTCTCTTTCAGCTGATCAGGGTTACGGGATCCAGCCATGGATCATGACTCCAATTGCCAACCCAAGCACAGCAGCAGAGCGTGCCTATAATGAGGCACATCGTAGGACACACACCATAGTTGAGAGGACTTTTGGCATCCTGAAGTCCAGATTCAGGTGCCTGTACATCACTGGAAGCAGCCTCCTATATTCCCCTGAACTGGTCTGCAAGATCATTTTGACCTGTGCCATCCTACACAACATTTGTGTGAGGAGGAACATTCCCCTCTGTGAACCGGATCAACAAATGCCTGAAGAGGAGGAAGAGAAGGATGCTGTCCGTGAAAATGAGGGGGAACATCCAAACAAAGCTGCAGGATTGCGTTGGAGACAACACATCGTACAAAACTTCTTCTAACTATAGTCACCATCACCACTTTGTTATCATATGTAATTAAACACCTCACTTCATCACTAGATCATGCTCTGGGTAATTATTTATACATCACAAGATCATTAGGAATCATAATCAGAGTTTTGCCTCATGGAGCATTGCAGAAATACAAATTTGCATACTGAAAAAGCCACATCACATTTGATGGGTATGAATGTACAGCAAACATCACACACAGGCCCACATTACAACATTGGCGGTAAAAGCCGCTTACCGCCGTGCAGAAGTCCGCCAACACACCACCACCGCCGCGGAATTCCGCCACAGCTATTATGACCCACATTTCAGAATCTGCCAAAATTCAGACACCCACACAAGTCCGCCACACCAAAGGTCAGTGATAAACTGGTGAAAACAAAACCTCCACTGTCACGGCAACAGTAAAACGCCCACACTATCACGACACATGAATCCACGCGGCGGTCTTTCAACCGCGGTATTCCATTGGCGGTACACACCGCCACGCTCAAAATACACACACTCTTACAAAACACAGCCACATTGGACAATTTGAAATACACACACCTGATACACATACACACACCACTCCCACACACCCATTACAATATAAAACACACACCCACATCACCCACAAACCCCTACGACAAAAAATTCCAAAAGAAGGCCAGAGAGAGACAGCACCAGCAAGAACAACAGCATCAACAGGCACACAACACCATCACCCACAGAACTTCCACGCACCTCACACAACACCCCAATACATATCAGCACACTTATCACCACACACTCCACCCCACACATCACCTACACCACCCCATGGCACGGCAAAGACACCCCAGGTTCTCGGAGGAGGAGCTCAGGGTCATGGTGGAGGAAATCATCCGGGTAGAGCCACAGCTATTCGGATCACAGGTGCAGCACACCTCAATAGCAAGGAAGATGGAGCTATGGCGAAGAATAGTGGACAGGGTCAACGCAGTGGGACAGCACCCAAGAAATCGGGAGGACATCAGGAAGAGGTGGAATGACCTACGGGGGAAGGTGCGTTCCGTGGTCACAAGACACCACCTGGCGGTTCAGCGGACTGGCAGCGGACCCCCACCTCCTCCTCCACAACTAACAACATGGGAGGAGCAGGTCTTGGCGATTCTGCTTCCTGAGGGCCTCGCAGGAGTAGCTGGAGGAATGGACTCGGGTAAGACAAATCTTAATTATTACATCCCCCACCCTACCTGCATGCCAGCACATACCCCCACCCCCATCCCCAGCACCCCAACTCCTCCCATATGTCCCAACATCACAAACCACCCATCCCAACACCAAGCCCTGCATGCAACAACAAAGCATGGACACACATCACTAAAGCATGCCCACTTCACATACCCATACAACCCCCTAAACCATCATCACACAAGGTCCCACCCAGGAATGCAAGCACTGGGGTACACGGTCACCCACCCATTGCACACCATGACACACACAGATGTAATAGCCATCCTTTTATACCCCTGCAGGACCCCTACCCAACGTCACCGGACAGGAGGGTCCACACATGTCCACACCACCAACAGAAGAGGCCCACAGTGATGACAGCAGCTCTGTCCAACTGGATCTAGATGACCAGCCCGGCCCACCGGGGACCTCAGGACAGTCAGTTCCCCTCACCCAGTCACAGGCCACCACAGACCTTCCCCCCTCTGGAAACACCAGCATAGCACCCACCCAGCGGGCCTATACCTCCGTCCCCAGGACACGTCAATCAGCTGTGTGTCCACCACTACAGGGAACCCAGGATAACCCACCACCCCAACAACAACCGGGACCTCGGGGCAGTGGCAGTGGGCACACAGTCCAAGGGACGGAGGCCCAGGAACAGAGGGGAACTGGGAGGGCTGCTGTGCGACAGGGGGCGGACTGGCCACTCTCCACGAGGCCCTCTCCTCCATCATGGGAGCCTACCACCACTCCCAGGAGACAATGGCAACGGTACTTGCCAAGTTTCAGGAGACCCAGCGCCTGCAGGAGGAACAGTATATGGGCTTCAGGGAGGAACTCAGAACCATCAGCTCCACCCTGGGCACCATCGTAAGGGTGCTGAAGGAAGTACTCAACACCAGGAGGGACTCTGTGGCACTACAAGGGGCCCCTTACACTAGCATGGACGATGAACTGTCCACAACCTCCGCCGGCGCTAGTGGACAGGACGCCCCGCCACAGGACCACCACACCAGCACCCCACCCCCTGCAGAGGGAGAACCACCCCGCAAATGGTCCCTGAGATCTAGGACAAAGACAGAGCATGATGCCAAGACCCCCGCCAAGAAATGAGACCACCCTGATTGTCATCCTACTGTCCCACTTTGTCACCTTGTCCATACTTAAACTGCCCCAGCTCCACTTCCTATGCCCATATGGGCAATGCACCTGTGAGACTAATAGACTGGACTCTGCCATGGACATTCCTCCGCCATCACCCCTCACCATTTCACTACCCCCTCCAATATTGAGCACTTAAATAAACACCCTTGAAGCACAAAACAATCTGGAGTCTGTCTGTGATTTGGAAATAGTGTATTAGCAATTACATTGACAAAATGCTCCTTCAATAGTAGTGTCAACATATCTATGTCACACAGCTCTAGTCCATGAGGAATCTAAGCAGATGTCACACAGTGGGACCCACATCTGTGAAATCGTAAGGGAAAGTGACAACTCAGTGACCATACACTGGGTGAAAATGACAGACAGTAGAGAGGTAGTAGTGTTAAAGTACATGTAGTAGGCAGGTCTGTACTCTTACCTGTGTCTCACTGGAAATACTGCTGGATCACTGTGTCCCTGTTGTTCATGTCTTTTTCCTCTGCTTCCTCGTCTTCACTGTCCACAGGCTCCACAGCTGCCACAACACCGTCATCTGGACCATCCTACTGCAGAAAAGGCACCTGTCGTCGCAAAGCCAAGGTGTGAAGCATACAGCAGGCCACGATGATCTGGCACACCTTCTTTGGTGATTAGAATAGGGATCCACCTGTCATATGGAGGCACCTGAACCTGGCCTTCAGGAGGCCGAAGGTCAGCTCGATCACCCTCCTACTTCGCCCATGGGCCTCATTGTAGCGTTTCTCTACCCTTGTCTGGGATTCCTCACTGGGGTCAGTAGCCATGACAGGTTGGGGTAACCAGAGTCACCTGCAAATGGTGAGGGACAACTGTTAGACACGCACTAGCCTGGAGGGATATCCCCAGACCCAGACAACCATTCCCACTGACTTGCTTCCAGGTGCTCACCTAATAGCCACACACGGTGCTTCTGGAGTTGACCCATCACATAAGGGATGCTGCTATTCCGCAGGATGTAGGCGTCATGCACTGAGCCAGGGAACATGGCATTCACATGGCAGATGTACTGGTCTGCCAAACATACCATCTGTACGTTCATCGAATGATAACTCTTTCGGTTTCTGTACACCTGTTCACTCCTGTGGGGGGGGGACCAAAGCCACATGGGTCCCATCAATGGCACCTATGATGTTGGGGATGTGTCCCAGGGCATAGAAATCACCTTTCACTGTAGGCAAATCCTCCACCTGAGGAAAAACGATGTAGCTCCGCATGTGTTTCAGAAGGGCAGACAACACTCTGGACAATACGTTGGAAAACATAGGCTGGGACATCCCTGATGTAATGGCCACTGTTGTTTGAAAAGACCCACTTGCAAGGAAATGGAGCACTGACAGCACCTGCACTTGAGGGGGGATTCCTGTGGGATGGCGGATTGCTGACATCAGGTCTGGCTCCAACTGGGTACACAGTTTCTGGATTGTGGCACGGTCAAGCCTGTATGTGATAATCACATGTCGTTCCTCCATTGTCAACAGGTCCACCAACGGTCGGTACACCATCTCCTCACATGTCCCAGTGGACGGTGCCTATGAAGGACAACAGCGAGCACAGTCAAACAACTCAGAGGTACGTACCCACAGTTTACACAGAACACCATTCCTACACAAAAGATGGCCTGTATGTGTGTAGAGTCTAGGCCTAGGTATGTGTGATGCAGTTGAAAATGAAGCCATGTGGGCCCCTGAAATGGCGGCTGCCTGACCTGTAAAGTGGGACAATGGGATGTGAGGTAACTGCGCTGGTGTTGTACACCGCCGCGGTAGGCGGTCGAAGACCGCGGCGCAATGCTGCATTGGTTAACATTGGACCCTATGGGTCCCAGGAGCCAATGACGATGTACGCCGGCGGTGACGGTAGTCATCGCCGCGGACGTGACCGCCATTTTCTATCTGTTCAATCACTAGATACCTGATCTTCGACAGGAGAGGACCTACACTGCAAGTGCTGCTGTGACCTCGGGTTGGAAGAGACAATGGCTTGAGTGTCTGGGGAAAGGGCCCCTGCCTTCACATCGGAGGAGTTGGAGAAGCTCGTTGATGGTGTCCTCCCCCAGTACACGCTACTCTACGGTCCTCCAGACAAACAGGTAAGTACACAGGGAGCATGTTGTATGGGCTATGCCTGTGTGGAGAGGGCTGGATGTAAGAAGGAAGGGGGGAGAGTGCTGCGTGAATGAAAGACGGTGAATGCATGTACCACATGGCAAGGGGAGGGATGGGGGCCAATCAGTTTGACGGTGCAGTTGGTAATAACTTCTCTTTTTCCCCTGTACATTTCATGCAGGTCAGCGCCCACCAGAAAAAAGATATTTGGCGTGCCATCGCCAAGGACGTCCGGACCCTGGGGGTCTACCACAGACGGAGCACCCACTGCCAGAAAAGATGGGAGGACATTCGCTGCTGGAGCAAGAAGACGGCGGAGGCTCAGCTGGGGATGGCCTCCCAACGTGGGGTGGGTGCCCATCGCACCATGACCCCCCTGATGTTCAGGATCCTGGCGGTGGCCTACCCGGAGTTGGATGGGTACTTGAGGGCATCACAGCAGCCACAAGGGGGTGAGTACACTCTCATTCTGCTGACTTTGCGCGCAGTGGAGGTGTCTGGGTGGGGAAGGTGGGCTGTGGGTTTCCCCAGGCCAGGGCGAGTTCCGTAGGCAAGGCCCCTCCGTAAGGCAGGCCATGTGGCACCCCACCCCACCTCTGTAGAGTGCCAAGTACACCTAGTCATGCCCCTGTGTCATCTATGTGTGCAGATGTCGTCCATAGCCTTGTAGGCCATTTCCCAGGAATTGAACAGTGGACCCCAAGAGCGCGGCGTAGTGCAGGGGGCTTCTGTGTCCGTCGTGTCTGCCAACGGTAGCGGTAATGCATGCACTCAACATGTCTTTCTTCTGTCGTCCCCCCCTTTTTGTGGTCTCCCTGTTCTTGTGTGTATTAGCATCATCAGACGGAGGAGCAGTGGCACCGGAGCACGAGGGAGCTGCATCCCACATGGCCCTGGAGGGCGAGACTACGGACTCAGAGTTCACACGTGAGACGGAGGGCGAGGGGAGCTCCACGGCAGGGACTGGAGCTGACACCAGCGACACGGACTCGTCCTCTGATGGGAGCTCCCTTGTGGTGGTGGCAACATCTGTGCCCCCCGCATCTACAGGTACAGCCGCCACCCTCCCTACCAGCACCGCCCTCCCAGCAGCCCCTCAGCCTTTACCCCGTGCCCGCTCACCCAGGAGGATGGGCATCACCTTCGCCCCAGGCACCTCAGGCCCTGCCCCAGTCACCCCTGCTGCCCTCAGTGAGGAGGCCATTGACCTCCTCAGGTCCCTCACTGTTGGGCAGTCTATCATTTTGAATGCCATCCAGGGTGTAGAGAGGCAGTTGCAACAAACAAATGCATTCCTGGAGGGCATTCATTCTGGTCAGGCGGCCCTTCAGCGAGCTTTTCAGACTCTGGCCTCAGCACTGATGGCAGCCATTGTCCCCGTTCCTAGCCTCCCCCCTCCAACTTCCTCCACCCAGACCCAATCCCCGGTACCTCAGCCTATCCCAAGCACACCTACAGACCAGCATGCACACACGTCAACACACAAAGGAAGCTCTGGCAAACATAAGCACCACACATCCCACAGGCACTCACGCAAGCATCACACACATGCAGACACACCAACATCCACTGCCTCCACTGTGTCCCCCTCCTCCTCGTCTCCCTCCTTTCTCCCAGTCTCGTCTACACTCACACCTGCATGCACTACCTCTACAGCCACTATGTCCCTCTCCAGCACACCCACCACCACACCCCGCTCACGTGCAGTCACCACCCCCACTACCATTCACACGTCCCCTGTGTCCTCTCCCAGTGTGTCTGTGACGCCCCCTCCCAAGATACACAAACGCAGGCACACACCCACCCAACAGCCATCCACCTCACGACAGCCACCAGCGCATGCACCTTCACCCAAAGTCACCAAACGTACACCTCCTACAACCACCACCTCTTCCTCCACTCCCAAACCCCCTCCAGCTACCCATCCCAGTGTGTCCAAAAAACCTTTCCTGTCCACCCTTGACCTCTTTCCCACACCTCCCCCACCCCGTCCGTCTCCTAGGTCCTGAACTAGCACCTCAGCCACAACATCTCCAGGACCAGTGGTGCCTGTAGTCACCGTAATATGGAGTGCACCGGCCACCAGGGCAGCCAGTGTGGCACGGAGCCACAGCACAGACAGTCCCCCACCTGTGAAGCATCAGAAGTTGGCCAGTGCCCGGCGGGAGAGGGGGAATACTCCAGCCACCAAAGCCGCTCCCAGGGGTCCTGGTGAGAGTGTGGAGTCAGCTGTGACACCTTCCAAGGTGGGGAAGAGCAGCACAGCGGAGAAGACCGCCATCATCCCCGATGCCCCGGAGCCCACCTCCAGCACAAGCCCTGCTGCCCAGGACAGGACCGCCAGCACTAGCCCACCTGCCCAGGAGGCCACCGCCAGCACCAGCCCACCTGCCCAGGAGGCCACCGCCAGCACCAGCCCAACTGCCCAGGAGGCCACCGCCAGCACCAGCCCACCTGCCCAGGAGGCCACTGCCAGCACTAGCCCCGCTGGGCCATGAAGGACTGGCAGCAAAAGCCCCACTGGGCCACGGAGGACCACCAGCACAAGTCCCACTGGGCCATGAAGGACCGCCAGCACAAGCCCCGCTGGGCAATGAAGGACCGCCAGCAGCTGAGACCCTGCAATGGAGACCGCCATCTCAAGCACCGCTGCACAGGGCACCGCCATCTCAAGCACCGCTGAACAGGGCACCGCCAACTCAAGCACCGCTGAACAGGGCACCGCCGTGTCAAGTACCGCTGCACAGGGCACCGCCATCTCAAGCACCGCTGAACAGGGCACCGCCAACTCAAGCACCGCTGAACAGGGCACCGCCGTCTCAAGCACCGCTGAACAGGGCACCGCCATCTCAAGCACCACTGAACAGGGCACCGCCGTCTCAAGAACCGCTGCACAGGGCACCACCGTCTCAAGTAGCACTGCACAGGGCACCGCCAACTCAAGCACCGCTGAACAGGGCACTGCCATCTCAAGCACCGCTGAACAGGGCACCGCCGTCTCAAGCACCGCTGCACAAGGCACCGCCATCTCAAGCACCGCTGAACAGGGCACCGCCATCTCAAGCACCGCTGGCCCATGAGCGGCAAGGGCACTGACGCAACTGAGTTCGTCACGGGGTGAATGATGCACTCTGGGCACCATGCCCCCTCCAGAACCAGTGGAGACTGTCATCCACTACCTCTGTCCTTAGCAGGATGAAGCACTCTGGGCACAAGGCCCCCTCCAGAACCAGTGGAGAGATGCATCCACCACCTCTGTCCTTAGCAGGATGAAGCACGCTGGGCACCATGCCCCCTCCAGAACCAGTGGAGACTGTCATCCACTACCTCTGTCCTTAGCAGGATGAAGCACTCTGGGCACCATCCCCCCTCCAGAACCAGTGGAGACTGTCATCCACTACCTCTGTCCTTAGCAGGATGAAGCACTCTGGGCACAAGGCCCCCTCCAGAACCAGTGGAGAGATACATCCACTACCTCTGTCCTTAGCAGGATGAAGCACTCTGGGCACCATGCCCCCTCCAGAACCAGTGGAGAGATACAGCCACTACCTCTGTCCTTAGCAGGATGAAGCACTCTGGGCACCATGCCCCCTCCAGAACCAGTGGAGACTGTTATCCACTTGTGAGACTGTGGCTTTGCACTCCCCAGGATTGAACAGTGGGCAAACCACCCACTGTAGAGACTTGAGAGACTGTGGCTTTGCACTCCCCAGGATTGAACAGTGGGCAACCCACCCACTGTAGAGACTTGTGAGACTGTGGCTTTGCACTCCCCAGGATATGGCAGTGGGCAACCCACCCACTGTAGAGACTTGAGAGACTGTGGCTTTGCACTCCCCAGGATTGAACAGTTTGCAAACCACCCACTGTAGAGACTTGAGAAACTGTGGCTTTGCACTCCCCAGGATTGAACAGTGGGCAAACCACCCACTGTAGAGACTTGAGAGACTGTGGCTTTGCACTCCCCAGGATGTGGCAGTGGGCAACCCACCCACTGTAGAGACATGAGAGACTGTGGCTTTGCACTCCCCAGGATTGAACAGTGGGCAAACCACCCACTGTAGAGACTTGAGAGACTGTGGCTTTGCACTACCCAGGATATGGCAGTGGGCAACCCACCCACTGTAGAGACTTGAGAGACTGTGGCTTTGCACTCCCCAGGATTGAACAGTGGGCAAACCACCCATTGTAGAGACTTGAGAGACTGTGGCTTTGCACTCCCCAGGATGGAACAGTGGGCATGTGGCCCCCTCGTGGATTTGGCGTCGTGCACTCAAGTGGCTGAGGTGCCCCCCCCTCCCTCCCCTGAGGTGCCTGTTTAGTTGCTCTCTGATGCCCCTGCAGTGTTCTCTCCGTCATGGTCGGGGATCTTGGTTGGGCCTCGCCCATACCGTGTGGTCCCAGTGTTCCACGGACTTTCTTAGAGCACTACCTGGACTACTATGCTTGGTATATATTATGTACATGGTGTATATATATATTTCTGCCTACTTGCTTTTAATATATTACAATGGTTACACTCATTTTCTATTGTCTTTGCATTCTTCCAGGAGGTTTGGGGGGGTGTAACTGTGACTTATTGATATGCATTAGTGTGTATGTTGTAGTGGGTGAGGGTGGGGGTGTTGCGTGTGTGTGTCCCTGTTTTTTGCCTCCCCCCTCCCCTGTATTGTAGGTGCAGTACTCACCGTGGTCTTCGCCGCCGGCGTTCGTGCTCCTGGTAGAGGAGCAGCAAGACTATTGCAGGTAGAATTTGGATTTCCGGGTCCATGGCGTCCTCGTTCCTCGTGGGGTGGGTAGAGGTGAGCGTTTTTCCTTCGGGATTCCTGTTTCCGCTGTTTTTTTATCCGCAGTGAATCCGCCCCAGAAAAGGTGGCGGATTGGCCTGTCATAATAGTGTGAGCGGTACATTGTCTCCCGCCTGTCTCTTGGCGGTGACCACCGTGCTGTTTGTTTGTACCGCCGTGGCGGTTGGAGTGTTAAAGTGGCTGTCTTTATTGGCGGTTTCCGCCACAGTCGTAATTGCAAATTGTTTACCGCTGGCCTGTTGGCGGTCTTACCACTGCTTTAACACCTACCGCCAGGGTTGTAATGACTACCACAGTGTTAATGACATATATCCTGTCTATTTCACATTTGAAGGGCAATATCAGAGCACCACAGCTATGAGATACATTCATGTTGCCAACATGGTCCATTGCAGCATATGACACACAACTAAGACACCATCAATCATGAGGTAAAAAAGCACATCTTACATGAGGCAGTGGACGTGCAATTGCATTGGTAAGAGGAATGTATGACCAGACCCTTGACAGCAGTAAGTGTGACATCAACTATCTCTGCAAGGAGCATGTGTGACAAGAAGTGCATCAAACATGAAAATGGATAGCACAAGTGCCCCAGGTATGACAAGCATTGCTCACAAGACATGCCCTGCGCAGTCCATCCCAGGTAATAAGTCCTGCCACTGCCATGTTTAAAGTCTCTGCCCACCCTGAGAATCTTCATCTACACACTCCAAGACTCCCATTCTGACTCCTGTGTGCTTCCCTCTTCAGTATGGCGTGCCATAGTCATACTGTAGTTCATCAGTCTGCACAGGCTTCAGGTCCGATAATGCACTGCCTGGTAGTCGGTAGGACCTGTAATCAGCTGTCCATTGCTTCCCATGTGAAAGGTCCAGTTGGCTCTTTGAACTTGATTCTCAACTCCAGGACTTGTGAGAGACTGAAGGTGCACACACCTGTGAGCACTTCCATGCAGACCAGCCATATCAACCTGCCCTGCCCTTGCTGCTGCCTGGAACTGCTTAGAAGCTGTCATTTTCTGAATCTCCTTGTTGTGCATTGGCGTACAAATCACTTGTGTACCAGAGCCATTGGGGGATTGTGTAACGTTGCAGACCACAGCACAAACTATTTTTAGTTCCCACAGTGTTGTTCCTGCTTGTTCCAGTCAGAGTCTGCTCACTGTGTATTTGCCTTGTTCATGTTTGTTCCTGACAGAGCCTGCATCCTGTTAGCCAGACTGGTTCCAGTCTTTGCGTTACACATAGAGGTTCCCTGTGCCTACATTTTTCTCATAGTCGCTTTCCATGCCGTCTGTTCCCTCCTGGGGTATTGTGTCTGGTAGGTCTACGATGAATCCTCAAATGTATAGTATAGTTTAATCAGTTTACTTATCGTATTCTGTTCTGGGACATGTATTTGAATGGCCTAATCCAGCCCCCATCCCTTGTCTGGTTTTGCATGTATTCATTAGTGCCAAACAGTGACAGTGTGCTATGGCTGTATGAATGGATTTGGTACAGTGCCTACAGCACAACAAATAAGGGTTGCTAATGTGTATGTAAGGACCAAACATTTTTGTGTCCTGACGGTCCACACACAGATTCACTTCTGACGCCACCTTTTGATGGGGCTTGCGTGGTGACTAGCTGTGAGATTAATCAGCACAGAGGCACTAATGTTCCCGGTTGCAGTGGGACTTTTAGAGCCCACCCTGTGTACAAATGTTGTGATGAAAACTGCCTGTTTCCTATTACTGATCCATAAAGTTTTTGAGCACACCAAGGTTGCTCTGTCATCAGCCTTATAAAAGTTCTGCAGTGCCATAGCTGGACTATCCCCATGTGTGCCGTTAGTTGATCTTTGGCTTTAGGTCAATTCTGCTTTGAAGGATACTCTGTTAATTCAGGGATTGGCTCCACAGACTCATGACTATACCTGCACGTAACTGTGACAACATGGAGGCCAATACTGACACAGGGTACACATGGCCACACACTTGAACTGGACACCTTTGTGCAATGAACCACTGGAAATATGTGAACACATGCAGCATGGTCTGCTGGTCCTCCACAGCCGCAGGAGAAACATAGGTCATTTACATGACTCAAACTGTGGTGTACATAACAATTTTAGGATTGGATTTGCGACTCTGTATCACAAACACTATACCTACCTAGCATGTTCAAATGATGGACTCATGGGTAGTATACACACAAGTGACCATGAAGTGGTATTCAACATTTCATTAAATGTGATGGGTTACATATCTGACATAGCCATTATCAACCGTCCTCTATCTATCCTGTGTATAGTTCGTCAGGGGAAATGTTTTGTCCTCAAAGTCAAGGAAGCACACACAGCATAAGACGCAACAGATATAACAAACACATATCATGACTGATGTACCTCAATGAATGGCATCTGATGGTTATACACAATTATAACAAATTCATACAGTTCCCTTAGAGACACAACAACAATTTGAGGAGCCAATTCACAGACATAAACACACAGGCCATGAGTCTATTTGTTCAGTTGCGTAGCCTTGCTATCCTCTATTGATCCAACACCTGCTCAAACTAGGAAATACCAATTTTATTCCAAAAGTTTGTGTTGCTGTTGCGTCAGTTAAGAGAGCTAATTCTGCACAACAACATGAGTATTATGGTCTGCAGTAGTATGGCCTGCCACATGTGCCCAAACACTAGAACACACACTGCAGGTCATACCATCCTATCTTTGTATAGTTATAGGCTGCATGCATGTAAAAAAATGAAAAATCACAGAAACACAGTTTAAGACAGATTTTTTGACGCAAAAAAGATGCATATGCCTCAAAATATAACGCATATGCGTTAAAAAATTACGCTCACGCCCATAGTACATCGATTCCAACACCGCACCCCAGGAAATCAGTTATCCATTAAAAATTTATTGATCCTTGAATGCGGGGGAATTTTCATGCATATGCGTCAAAAAATATTGACGCAAATCCCGTGTCATGAAATTACACGCAATATAAAAAAAACGCCCGCAATTGAGACAGGAAGTGATGTAATAGGATATCCTGTTTACAGAAATGGTACAGTGTGTGTACTTTCACTTTCACTTTGCAGTCTGTGATTATTCTAGGCTGTGTGGCTATGTCTTGAGTTGTCTCTGTGAATATTGTGCTTTTGTCCTCTGTGTGCTATTGCTATTGTAGTCTGTTGTTTTGTAAGTGTCTGTGTTAATCTGTGTAAGTGTTTTTTTGTCATTTATTGTGATTAGATTTGTCTTTGTACTGTTGGGAGTGTGTTTTTGGGTATTGTTAGTTGGGGTATTGTTGGGCTGTCTGTGGGTAAGTTAAGTTCCCTTTTCATACCTCCTTTCGTTGTTTTTCACTCCTTACCCTTTCCTATCCTATTTTGTTTGAGATGGTGGGAAGGCCACGTCTGGGGCAAATGGGTGAGGAGATAGGGGCTTTTGAATGGCTGGTGTGCCACTTCCTCCCTCTGATGTTGGAGGCTGGGGGCCAGGTGATACAGGGGTATCACACAGTGGCAAGGAGGCTCAGGTGGGAAAGGTGCTGTTCCACCTAAGAAGAATCTTCAACAGCCAGCGCAACGACCACCAATTGAAACATCGCTGGGCTGACCTGGTGGCCTGAGAGCAGGACCTACTGGACCACCTGGGTGTGATGATTGGTGGCCCTGTTGGTGAGTACAAATTTGACTAATGTGTACAGTACAATGCTCTGGAGTGACAGTAGCAGATTTTGTGACATGCTGCATGCAATGTTTGTGGACATGTGGAATGCAAGTTGAACAAGCTGTGGCCCTGATTTATACTAATTTTGCAACGCATTACCATCATTTGTTGACGCTAAAGCTGCACAAACTTACAAAAGGCAGCTTTATCTTGTAAATTAGTGCCGCTTTGGCGTCAAGAGATGATGGTAATGCGGCACAAACAAATTAATGATTCAGGGCCTGTGAGTGTACCAGGAATGGGATGTATTTCACATGCTAATACACGGAGCCAATGTAGTCCCCAGTTTTTTTTAAACCTTGTTTGAACAGTATTCATGGCCATACATACAAAGCTCTTCCTAACCTCTGCTAATATCTTAGGCCGATATTTCTACTTTGTTTGTGTAGCATTTGCATTATTTCTGGATGCCAAAGTATAGCACACTTGCTACAATAAAATGTATTGTGCTAATTTCCATAGCTGTAGCGTAAACAAATGAAGCAAATGCAACATAAAAAAAGGCACGTCTGGCCCTAAGTTCATTATTTCTGTGTATTTACATCTGGGTAGATAATCTTTCACATGGCCAGCCCCCAATTGTGCCCGGATGCTACCAGACTGCAGTAGCACAAAACAGGTTCATCGCGTGTCTTTTCGGAGTAGCTGTTGAAATCCTATCATTGTGTAACATGGCCCAACAACATTTTTGCTTTGGGCGCAATTGCTGGTACAGAGCTGGTGAAGTTACCATCTGTGTCACTTTATAGCCAAACAATTTTGTAAAGTGAATGGGTCATCATGGGATCCCTGCTCTTTGTGAATGCATGGTCACAAACTATTTATTTGAGTGATGTTGTGCAAGGGACCACTGACTGCTTCCATTATACAATTTAAGTGCCGAAATAGGTTGTTATTTTACTTTTGGTACACCCCTGCTGATATAGTGCAGCATATGTACAATTATTAACTTCTCAGTATGAAGGCTATCACAGACATGGTGGTATGCTAAGATCAGCAGGCCAGCATTCCTGTGAGTGCCGCCATTCCCAAGGTGCTTTCAAATAGAGACCTACCTCATCAAGCTTGCAGAAGTAGTACATTTGCTAACCCATGTTTTAATTAGCGGACAGTGTCAGTTTGGTTATATTACCACATATCACCCAACTTGGCAATTCTATGTTAATGAATGTGGCAAAGTGTGATTTACAATACTTGATATAGGTACACAGGGCCCAGAGTAACACATTTCAGGTGCAATGACTACACTTGCGCCCATGCATTCTGTCACGGATGGTCAAATTAGACACTGTCAGCATACATCTTTTTGTTGTTTTGAATCAGATAAATGGCCAATCCATGTTTAGCGTAACATTGTCATCAAGTAACACACATTATTCTTGCCATCATGTTGTCATAGGGGGCATATACGGCTCTGGGTACACTGCCACTGTGGCATATGTAACCTACATACAACAATGGTACACATATAATGGACCATTGAAAGCACAATAATTCCTTAATGCAAATCAACCCACATGAGCATCACACAGTAACTCATTGTCCCTTGATGCACAAGCCACAATACCTGAGTCACTGGTATTGCAGTGCACCAGGAATGTGGCATTGCATGTCTCTCATAATAATAAATGATTAAATGGAGTACCCTCTAGACTTAATTAAGCACAAAATTGAGTAATCATGTTTGGCACCACCCGATTGTTAGGGACAGTGCATTTGTGCATATGTGTGTCTATCACTCACTGGGGTGAGAGTGTCAATGCATGTTTGCAGTACTATGTCTGTTGGTGTGTCTACATGCCTGATGTGCAGCTCTATCATATAAAATGTCACACACAGTAATTTGTTGTTCCACGTTTTGTACAGTGAGCAGACATTGAGCACATATCACCCTTCCATGTTTTACAGGTGGACCCGCCCACTATACAATTGGTGAAGTGGCCCGATTTGCAGACCAAGACATATCCAGTAAGTGTTAATATGTTTGTCCTGTGTTGTGTTTGCAGCTGCTGTGTGTTGGACTCATTGCAAGGTATGATGTGCTGGCACGTGAGCTGATATGTGACTTGACTGGAGGTGTTCCATGTTTGAGTTAGACATTCTGCGGCAGAGAGTCATATATTGGGAGTCGAGTGCTGTGCTATAGGCATGGGCAGGTAAGCTGGGAGATTTGTTGCTACATGTATGCCAATAATTAATTTGTAGGTGGCCAGTGTCATAATTTAGTCAGCAAGTCATACCCTGATTCACACAGACCAGTGATGCATACATTTTACACACAGACCTGAGCATCCCTGTTAAGTAATGAACATGTAGGACTGTATAGGTGACTTTCCAGCAGCATCTAGCTCCACATGTTGTACTCCATTTATGCTGAACTTGAGTGAAATCTCATAAGCGTGCTTGCAGGTCAAAGCCAGATGAGTGCTTGCATCAATGTGCTTGATTTTGGAAAGGTGTCAGTGAGATCTAATGATGTTGACGATTGTCCGCAATTAGAAAAATAAATGTGATTATCCAATGGTTGACTCAATCCTAGTTGGCAGCCCTCCTTACCTGTGGTGGACTGACTAAACCCATGGACAGCTGTCCAAAGCTTTGTGGTTGTCCTTGATGTTTGAAAGTATGTGTGGCATGTCCATCGCCCCCGATGCACAGGGTTAGGTCTAGAAAATATGTGTACCTAGGTGTGATGATCCCAGTGTAGATGACAGACATGTAATTCAAACATTCATGTATTCCAAACTACAATGCCCCCTCAGGATTACCAACTGCATACCGTCCTGGCTGTTCCATGTACAAATCACAGGTCTTGTGTGCCTTTATTGTCATCCTGAAGATAGTTATTAGTGGGCCTGGCACATGTAGAGTACTTGCAGCATTTGTTATGTGACTAATAGCAGTACAAAAATGTACAGATCATTTAATTAAATACACAACTTGTTGTGCATTGCTGTGCTGTTAGATAGTTGATGGGTAGGCTGCGCTGGCATGTCATTCCTCAGGGGCATTCTATCATCTGTACTGTGATTTGGACTGTATGTGCTATTTATGATGAAGTGTCAGAATATCATTTTTACAGCTGCCAACATGCATGCCCAGGAGATTCGGGAATTCCAGAGGCGGGCAGTGCGTTACCACCACATACTCGATGTGGAGGCTGTGTTCCACAATATGGCACGTAGATATCGCCATGAGAGAGCCACAGGTGTATGGATGGCATTTGCCCAAGGGGGGCCAGCATTGCCCACAACTGCCACCACCACCACAGCTCAGACCACAGTGGCCCCTAGGGAATACAGCCAGTGTAGCAGGTCCCTCGACTTTGTCTGCTCCGGGGCCACAAGCAGCACCTCCTGCACCTCCCCCTCCTGCCACTGCACTGGCACCAGCAACAGCTTCTACAAGTGGTACCCAGACAACACCAGCAGCTGTGGTAGACAATCAGGATTTACAGACACTGAAACGTGACATGCAAGGAATGTTGCGCAGGATGGACAGGCTGCAGCAGGAGGTGTCCCGCAATAGTAGGAGACTGCGGGGTATTAAAAAGATCCTGCGGGGGGCCAATTTGTAACTTTTGGATCCTCATCCATGATTCCCTCCCCTCCCTCCTCTTTCCTCGTTCTTTTCTTTAGTGGATTTAGGGGGCTTAGTGTTAGGTTAGAGTAGGCTGTTAGTTTAGTTAGTATAATTGGGTTGGGGGGTGGAGGGTCTTATATTATTACATGTTTTTTGTGGGTGGTGGATGATGTTGTGGTTTATGTGTATAAAAAAAACACAAAAAATGAAGAAAAAAAAACAACAACAAAATATATATTTGTTTAGGATAAGTTAGTATGTATGTAGGTTAGTATATGTTGTCCTACATGTGTCCTGTCATATAAGTGGGGTGGGGGGGTTGATGTTTAGAGTGTTTAGTTAAATGTGGTAAGTACGTTTAGCTTAGGGTAGTTAGGGCCAGTTGTGGGTTATGTATAGTAAGGATAGGTTAGGTTAGTTAAGGTGTTTCCCCTAGATTGTTTCCTTTATTACTGTAAAATAAAGTTTTAGGTACTCCTTTACAGTATGTGTCATATGCTTGGGGATCAGGGCCTTTGCATGGGTGTACAGTGTCAATTTAGTATTTGCATTTGTGTTCCATCCTGCATCAGAATCCCATTATTGACATGGGTATTCCCAATTCCAAATGAGCTGTCACATTGGCAGCTACAACAAAGCTACTTCTCTATGCATATGCCATCCATTGCACCCACCGCTCAAGGTTACTATGGTTCCCAATGTGTTGTAAAGGTTGGTATGTTTTTAAATCTGTCATCGGTTGAGTCCTCTATCGGATTCTTGGCCACTGTGGGACGTCTGCCTGCAGCCTGATGTTCATGTGAACCCTGATAAGCTGAGTGATGTTATAATCTTATGAAGTTCTCTATACATAACTCACACCTATCATTTATTACATTGTACTCCCAGGTTACACAATTGTCCATACACTTGTACACATCCATTCCTGATGTATGGTGTGTGTGTTTGTGATTAAAGTTTATAGTCAGATGTCACATACATAAAGATTGTCTTGAAGGGAATGTTGGCCTCATTGAATTTCATCTTATACATACTTTGGAGCTGACTTTTTCAGTTCTACACAGCATTATACTGTTTGTTCTCATTTAAGTTCAGAAATAAGCCTAAGGAAGCACAGATGATGATAAAATCCAGACCACAGTGCATAGTTATCAGCCCACATTCTTTCTACACTGTTTTATTGTCATTCTATGGCCATTGACATGTTACACACATCACAAATCTCCTACACAGTTGATGTGTCACATTACACAGAGACAAAGTGGTTGGGTAAGTGCTATTTATTTGTAAAGTGCTGTAGTGCAATATTTACATAGTCCAGGATTGTAAGTCCATTAGTGTGACGCCATCTATTGTGATGCAACACAAGTGCAATGGTGAGGGACATGTCATTGGACATGCTGGGGTGAAGTGTCATTCTGTGCAGAGGAACATGAATTGCCAATGAGGTAGTGAGAGACAATTGCAGTGCATAGTGGTAAGGTAAACAGTGTGCTGGAGAACAGTGCATGTTACCAACTGTAGCAAGACTGGCATGTTAACAAGCACAGGACCTAGGAAATCAGTGCCCATGTGGCATGGACTTGTGCTACAGGGTACTCCTACGGGTGAAGGTGATCTGTTCCACGTCTTCATCTTCTGATGTGTGTGTTGTCTCCTCTGCCCTTGGTGGTGGTGGGTTTGAAGGGGCAACACACACTTCAGTGTTTAAAGACGTGGAGTCAGAATTCTTGGTAGCTGCCAACTGTGGGGCTATTAAGGGCATTACTGCAGCAAGTAGGAGCTGCTGGTTCTTGAGTATAGCAGCTACATTACTGTGGTAGGCAGCCAGGTCGGCCCTGAGGCGGTCATGATTGCATTCGTGCACGCAGTGAAAGGTTTGGGATGCCAGATGTTGTGGCAACTCCCTAACTGCTGTGGTGAAATCCCTCACATATTGTTGTAGTCCTTGCAGGAGGGATGGTAGCCCTTGCATGGCTGCTGCCTGTTCTGCAGATGACATCATGCACATGCACATCCCCTCAAGGCTGGCTGCCATATTTTGCATCCCCACCGCAAATCCTTGGCCAGCTCCCGCTGTACTCCCACTACTGTCCTCTCAAAGGTGGTACCAGTGTCATCAGAATCCTCATCTGGGTTGGAGCTGGCAGGTCGTACTAATCGGGTGGTGGGTGTCTCCTCTGTGATGGCTGCTGCATCTGCACCCCTCCTTGTGACTGAAGGTGGGATCTGGAGGGTTCCAGGGACACCTTGGAGGGTCTGCTGGATAATGTTTGTCAGCTCGTCATCCATGTCATCAGGGAAGTCCAGGACAGGCATATCCACAGGAGAGCCATCGTCCTCTGCAATGAGATATTGTACAATTAGTGTGTCTGTGTTGTGGCAGTTGTAATGTGACATCACTGACTTCCTATTAATGAGACATTGTAATCTTGGTTCCTGTTCATTGTTCCTGTCATTAATATTAGCATTCTCACAGGCCTATGCCCCGCCTGCATGCCACATGTAGTGTGGGCATTTTGGGGAATTGTCTGCATCAGATCATCTAGGTGTAGGTTCTGTCCAAATTGTATGTTGCCACCTTCTTGTCCTACTCAACCCTCCGTCTACTTCCATTAGCATAGTGAGGCCATGCAATGGCTGTGGGTGTTCTGATGCCACTTGCTCCACACTTAACAATATGGGACTGACCCAGTCTCTGATATTTCACATACACCTATATGTTGCTGAGACTAAGCACATAATATGTATAGCATTGGCATGGCACGATACAGGTGTCAGCATTGGTAGTGTGTCATGTTGATGTGTGGGAATGTGTGCTACATTGGATTGCACTGATGGGCCTGGCAGTGTTCAATTTCCTCTTATGACTGTGCGGGTGTGTTTAACTAGCTAGACACATATGTCCTCCCCCTCAATGCTGTTGTCTTAGCAGTATGACATTTGGGATGTTGCAAGGTGGCATTGTAGCTATTGTAACACGGGCACGGGGTAGACCCTGAATGTGCAGCATGGGTATGACATTACTGCTGGGTACTTCATAATGTAAGTAACAATACCTGATGTTTATTGCGCCTATAGACATGAGCATTTGACAGGATTTACACTTTGTTAGGAATTACAGGGGATTGATAGCGTCTTCATCCTGAACCCTCTATTCTGGGTGTGTTTGATCCATGGGCACCTAACTGCCATTTGCTACTTTACCAGCACACACAGCACAGGTGGTAGTGGCAACTGTTGTCAATGGTACATGCCACTTGCGGAAATGGCCTGAGACTGGAAATTGAGCCCTAGTTCATGTTGTGACAATACCAGCTGTCCTGTGACAGCAGGCCAGGCTAACGTTCTACCCTACCCTCCTGGACTGGCTTGGCCTTTCCAACTGCCTTGGCATGGCAGAGTATCCCATACAAAGGTTGTTAGTGTAGTGTTGTGCTGTGCCCTGGTTTCCCCTGCACAGCCCATGCACCCATGCCGTGCCCCTTTGCCCTTTCCAGTGCCTGATTTCCATGGCTGACATGCATTGTGTAGTAGGTATGTCCCTTCCGCTGCTTGCAGGTAACATTTAGGCATTTTTGTCCCCCAGGCAACTTACCCTGCATCTGTGTTTTTTGTCCTGTAGTCTGCGCTGTCCTGTCCTTGAATTCCTGTGACGATCTCCTCTGGGATGACGGCTGCCACCATCTCCTCCATCTGGTCCAGGGCCTCCTGCAGTGCTGGACTCCCACCTCCAGTCTGCAGTGCTGCCTTCATGTTCCTTGGCATTTTTTCCTTGGTCCTGCGCTTGCAGTCATGCCAGCGTTTCTTGCACTCAGTGACTGTTCTTAGTACTTGTGCCACACTGTTTATCTTGTCCACAACTTGTTGCCAAATTGCCTCTCTACTCCCAATTGGCAATTTTGAGGTGACAAAAAGTTGATGCTGGTGTTCCGTCACCTCTTTCACCAGTATTTCCTGCTCCTCTGCACTGAAACAATACTTCCTTTTCTTCTTCTCCCTCTCCTGGGTCTTGTCTGGGTCCTCCTGGCTGGTTCCTAGTCGATTGGGGTCATCCTGGGGTCTCTCCTGGCTTCTGGGATCCATTTTGGGGCTCCTTAGCACATGTTGCTGTGTTTGCGCCGCTTTTTGACGCAATTGCGGGCAGCAATGGCGCATATCCGGCTTGCGATGTCGTAAACCAGATTAAAGTCATTTTCTCTTTGTTAACGTAATTTTGCTTTACGACATGGCGCTATGGTTAGAGTAAAAAAAAATGACTCTATACCGTGGTTTGTCCCACGGAGCGCCAAAGTATAAATTTGAGGCCCGTTTGGCGTTAGCCGGCGTTAAACTTTTTGACGCAAAACTGCTTGCCGCAGTTTTGCGTAAAAAAGTATAAATATGGCCCATAGTTTTTTACTCGGATGAAATTAACATTTTTAAACATGACTGTATCATCTTTTAACTTTCTTTTTAAAAACTTGTATATGTAGTCAAAATTTTGAATACTGTATGGGACAAAAAATCTTTTAAATCACGTTTTCCAAGACTGTTGCTGTGAATTGATAAATACGTGATGTAATGTTCTTATTTTTTATGTTGCTTTCAAGGTCTCTGACCGAAATAAAGTATTCAGAGCTAGAACTGATAATGTCAACTGGCCACCTGGAACCTAGGATTTAACAGTGCTTTGCTGTATGAAGATAAGAAAGTATGTATTTTGTATGTTCATTGATATCCTGAATCCTTCTAGGTACAGGTTACTATAATAAAGGACATCTTTTAGGAGTGGTCGCCACACTTTTTGGATTTTTGGATTGATTTTGCTGGCATTAGGACTCTAAGTGCAGTGACACTGCCATCCAATGTCACTGTATGTGTACTTTTTCAGTATAAAAAGAAAGTTAAAATGGGAACCCAAACTGACCTATTTAACTGTCAAATAAAATAAATGCTTCCAGAAAACAGCAATATATTCTGGCTGGCAGCAGTTTAAAACCACTGCAGTAACACGTCATATTGCTCACTCATGTGGAAATACCTACTTTAATACATTGCTATGTTATGCAGATTTGTAGAGCATACTATCACCTGGTGGTTGGGGGTTCCTGACGCTGAGCAGATGTGGATCTACCCAAACCTTTGGCCTAATGGAATTATTCAAAAAGCCAGGTCTTCAGCTTCTTGTAGAAATCAAGATGTGAGGAGGAGGCTCTTATGTGTAATAGCAGGTTGTTCCATACGTTTTGAGTGACATAGAAGAAGCCTTGACTGCTAGATCTTGCTTTTCGTATGCATGGGATGTGTACAGGTCAGATTCTGTATCAGTGGAGGTGTCTGGAAGGTTTGTGAAAGCAGATGCAATTGTTGAGGTATGCTGGGTCAGTGTTATATAGAGGCTTGAAGGTGTGGGTAAGGCATTTGAATTTTGCTTGTTTGCATACGGGGAACCAGTGCAGCTTCTTCATGTGTGGTACAATGTGAGTGCACCGTGGGAGGTTGACAGTAATTTTGGGTGCCATGTTCTCAATGGTCTTCAGCCTTCTGGTGAGTTTTTTGTTGAACTCTACAGAAAGGGTGCTCCTGAAGTCCAATATGCTTGTGAAGTGGGCATGCATGGCAGTTTAACTGGTGCTGATTAAGAGTCATTTGAAAATCTTTCTCATCATCATCAGTGTATGGAAGCATAAGGCAGTGATGGTGTTGACTTGGATATACATGTTGAATTTGCTGTTGATAACAATCCTGATGTGCTTTAGGTTGGCTGGAAGTGGGTGGTGGGTGTCTGTCCTAGCTCTGTAGGCCACCAGTTGGGAATCTCACAGTGATGTGCTCTTCCTGAAGATCACAATCTTGGTATTATAGGTGCTTCGATTCAGACAGTTGGCCTTCATCCAGGGGGCAATTTCAGTCATGCAGGCATTGAACTTTATCTGGGAACTGGGTGTCTTGTCTGTGAAGGAGAGAATGAGATGTGTGTTGTCGACGTAGGAGAGGAAGTTTGAAGTTGTGAGAGCAGATGATGCTGGATCGAGAGGTCATGTATGCATTGAAGAGGATTGGGCTAAGAGAGGATTCATGTTGAACTCCGCAGATAAGGTCACAGATGTCCTAGATATACAGTGTGAGGTTGACTGACTGGGTCCTTCCACTCGGGAAGGAGAAGATCCATAGGAGTACATGTCCTTGGATTCCGATCACATGCAGGTGTTGGATAAGGATGGAATGGGAGCCCATGTCAAATGCTGCAGAGTGCTGGAGAAGGATAAGGGCTGCTGTGTCTTCTCCGTCCAGAGTCATGTGGATGTCATCTGTGGCAGCTATAAGGGTAGTTTCCGTGCTGTGGGTGGATCTGAAATCAGACTGAGTAGCGTTGGTGGTCATTGAGGTATTTGGTGAGGCGTCTGTTGATGATTTTCTCTAAACCTTGGCCGCGAATGGTAGTGGAGAGATCTGCCAGAAGTTCATGAGCGTTGAAGGGTTCCAGAGAGTTTCTTCAGCAATGGGAGGACAGTGCATTTTTCCAAACATGTGTGAGGGTCACGGAAGAGGTGGAGGCATTCAGAATGGGTTTGATCATAGTGCTGATGGGATGTAGTATTGTGTAGCATCCGTGATGGGAGCAGAGATCAGATGGGGCCCCTGAGTGGATGGACTTCATGGTGGCTGTGGTTTCTTCTCTGAGGGATGATGGGGCATGTGTTTAGCAATGTTTCTGTGGATAAGATCAGGAGGTATTTGGTGAGGGGTATCAAGTCTGGTCGTGAGTTGAAACTGCTGTAAATGGCTGTGATTTTGTTACTGAAGAATTCAGAGACCCTGTTGCAGAGGTCATGCAAGGGGGTGATTGAGTTGGAGGCATCTGCTGGTGAGGTGAAATCATTCACAATGACAAAGATTTTTTTGTTTCTATTTGTGCTGGCATTGATGGGGTCCGCAAAAGATGCATGTTTGGTGATC
This sequence comes from Pleurodeles waltl, assembly GCF_031143425.1. Lineage (NCBI taxonomy): Eukaryota > Metazoa > Chordata > Amphibia > Caudata > Salamandridae > Pleurodeles > Pleurodeles waltl. The sequence goes on along the minus strand of NC_090444.1, from coordinate 1,096,227,042 downwards.
TGGATCATTTAGTGGTAGCGTCTCAGGGCTGTTTTGATCATACTTCATTGAGGGCAATGTGGAAGTCCATGCCACTGATGCTATTCCAGTTTTGGCAGGCTGATCTGACAGTGGTGCAGTTCATTGGACTGGGACATGGATGCTGAACCTGATGAGGGCCTAATATGTCGATAGAGACAGGTGTGACTCGGATATTGTTGAAGGTGGCCAAAATAGGGTCCAGGAGGTGTCCAGCAATGTGGAGAGGTCCCTTTTCCCATTGGGCGAAGCCCAGGCTTACAAAGCCTTTGATAAGTACTTTTGAGTTGTGATCTAAATGGTCTTCGAGGTGGAAGTTCATGTCTCTGAGTAGGATGTAACTGTTACCATTGAGGGTGAGAGTGAGTGTTGACACGATGTCCATGATGGTGTTGATTGAAGTTGATGAATATTCCTGGTGGTCTAAAGATGAGCGTGTACTTAGGATGAAGTTGGCGGTGACATGGAGCTTGAACAACAGGTGTTCCATGTCAGAGGATGAACTGTCCATGTCAGCTTGTTCAGCTGGTGGTGTTATTGTGGATGATGGTGATTCCGTCTATGGGCTTGTGAAGTGTGTCTTGCCTTACAATCGTGTAGTGGTGGGTGATGGCTGTACAATGTCAAGTGCTGATGCTGGGTTTAGCCAGGCTTTCAAGGGAAAAATAGGTCCAGGCATTGTCATGCAGCAGGTCCCAAATAGCAGCAGGCCATAAGTATTGTGTTGCCACACAAAGTTGCTCCTTTTTGGCTATGACAGTGGAGGTGCCTTGGCCAAAATACCAGAAGATTTGGTTGGTGGTTGCAGCATGGGTGGCAAAATGCAATATTTCATGGGCCTGGGGCACAGCGATTCCCCCACCCCGAGTCGATGACTGGGAGGTTAGATTTGGATTGGTGCCAATACGGGCTACCCTAAGAAGTGGGAAAAGGTGTGGGGCAACTGGGGCACGTTTCGAGGTTTTATTGATTAGGAGCGTGGTGCTGGGGAGGGAAGGGGTTTACTACATTTTTGGTGTGTTACCTGCTGTGGGCTAAATATTTCAAAAGCCATAAAGGCTCCATTCCAAATGTATAACCATGTCATATTTCTGATGCTCTTTGCTCTGATCAAAATATATACTAAATAACTCTTCACTTACTGTAGTCACTGTATTCTGAGCAATGTGTCATGAAAAGAGTTTCATAAATAAATAATAAACAAGTATTGTGCTGCTATGAATCAATACACTAACTTCTGAAAGCCTTATGCCTTTTGCAGATCAAGCACAGCCTCTTGACTGACATTTGCTGTTTTGGAGTGATAAGAACATATGGCATCACAAAGGACTAGAGTAACACCCTTTCTTTTCACAAGGGGATTTCTAATGTGGACTCAAAGGATAGAAGTCTTTGAGCCACAGGGCTATGTCAGACAGTCATCTCTGCCCACAGTAGGAAGGGAAGTCGTTCCCAGGTCAAGAAGGGAGTGGTGCTTCATTTACATATTGTAGAGAATCTGCCTTTTCTGCATGGTCACCCTGGACTTTTCACCTTTGCTTGACCCTATGTTTGTTTGCTAGCTTTAGAATTCTGTACACTTTCCTTTGTTAACCAGTAGTAAAGTGCCTGTGCTCCCCTAGAAACATGATGTAAATGTCTTATTCCTGATTGACACATTTAACTTGCGTATAGGTCCCTAGTATGTGGTGTAAAATGTACCCAATCTGATGGAGGTTAAATGACACTAGTGGACTGAAGCACCCATTGTGCCATCCATTATAGTGGCAATGCAAACATGACTTCATGCCAACCACTGTAGCCTGCCGGATGCAGTTTAAATCTGCACTATAGCTGCTAAAGTAACCATTTTTTACAGATAAAAACCTCCCTTTTAGATATAAGTAAGTCACCCCATGTGAGCCTACTAGTCCACAAGGTATTGTGCATGGTATTTAAAAGTAGGACATATTAAAATTAATATTACCATGTTCTTACATTTATAAGGGCCTAAAAGCCATTTTACTGTGACAAGCCTAGATGTAGAAACCCAGAGAACCGATTAAAATGCTAATATGTATCTTGGAAATAGGACAAGCTCGGAAAATAAATGGACTAATATTTTTAATAGTTATTAAAAACCCAATTTAATATTGAAGTTGAAACTGTAGTAAATATTAAGGGAATGTAACTTTTAGAAAGTTATCTTTTATCTACCTGAGCTGTCATAAGGCTAATTAGCCTCTGCAAGCTCTCAGCCTATGTTTAACCTTAAATAGGTGTGAAGTGTCTTACAGAAGAAAACAATAAGCTTACCTACATTGCCAGAGATGACTCCTCTGCATACCACACAAATTGCTGAGTGGGAGCTGTCAGCATCCTTTCTAACACTAGAGTGTTAAATCCTGTTTGACCGGTCGGTTGAGCCACGTCTAATACTTGGGGAACAATTAAAAGGGAGAGAACAGAATACCAAGACAACTTTTGTGGAACCCTGTCTGGTTGCTGAAGGACCCTGCTTTTGTCTTACCAGACGATTTGCGCTGGGTTTGTTGTGGGTACAGTACCTGTATCAAACTGGATTTTAGTGTTAGATGTGGGAGGACACTATGATTACCTTGATACACTCCCCACACACACAAACCAAGCACTCAGATCCTAAGTTAAGTGTGGCATAAGGCTTTCGCAACCTTGAAAATGCCCCTACACAGGGTATTTTAGGCCTGTTTGTAGTAAGGCAAACAGGAACTACTGCAAAAGTAGGTAGGTCATACCCTGGAAACGTTTAACTCATTGGCTAGGGAAGGGCCAGGAGTCACTGCCAACTTCTAGCTAATGCCAGCCATAAATGTGTCATTCCCAGTCACCCATCTTCAGAACATTTTCTGGACATGCTGAAGATCAGACGACTGGACCTGCTGTCTATCACTTACTGACTTTGTCCTGAAGGACTAAACCTGCTCCATCTTTTACCTAGAAGAAAGAAGTAGGCTCAGTTGGCTGACCACCTCAGTGGCTACAAAGAGACAACAAGTTGCAAGAGGACTTTTCTTGGAAGTGTAGAGCTAACCAGTGGCTATGGGACCTGGACTGGACAATGCTGTTGGCACCTTCCTAATGCCCTGCAAGTCTCTAAGAGCCTCCTCTGAGGTTCTGGGGAGTTTTAGATGTGTACAATTGTGGTGTATAGTGACTTAAAAGACTAAGGGGGTGATTTATATGTGGGCAGATAGCCCAGCTGTTCTGCTATGGGGATGGAGTAAATTACTCTGTTCCCATGATGGAGGGACCACCTGCCCAATTTATAAATGTCCATTAATCAGACAGTCATTTATAAACACATTGCCTGGAACTGCTGTCACTGCGGTTCCTGTTAATGCATTTTACTTTTTGCTAGAGGACTGCGTCAGAAAGAGGCAGTGCTGTAGCATACTGTCATTTGTTTTCTTTACAAAAAGAAAATTCTGAAATGGGATTTTCTTTTTGTAAAGAAAACATATAATGCCTCTCTCACCGTGGGAGTCTTCTCCCATGGCTGGGGGAGCATTATAATGTTTTTACTGTTCCTTTTCTACCAGGCTCTACCTAAACAATGACTACATGTTCGCCCATCTCAATTGAGCAGGCAGACATGTAGCCATTTTTCTGAAGGCCCTTACTCTCCAGGGCTATTGGAGATGTTTGGCTATGGTGGGGACAGAATATTCTCAGCCATGGCCAAACTTAAGGTCCAACCACATTAAAATCAGAGCGAACTTCAACAGACCCAATTCCAATTCAAGACAACCAGGAGGGGAGGGAAGAAACATAGACCAGGGCAGAAAAGAAGGCGTGACTAAACGCTCAGCTACACGCAACCAAAGACCATGAGTGCAAGTTCCATATCACCTCCGAATCCATTGACCAGTATAAGTCCCAATCCTGATACTGTACAAGTTGTCAACCTATCCACTACTGTTCTATCACGGGGCGAAATAAATGTACTGAACAAAGGTCTGGGCTTTTGTCCTGTTTCAAGACCAAACTACGACATACACATGGGGGGTCATTATGACCCTGGCGGAAGGCGGAGAACCGGCGGTAAGACCGCCAACAGGCTGGCGGTCTTACTTTGTGGAATTATGACCATGGCGGTAACCGCCATGAAATCCATGGCGGTAAGCACTATCAGTGCCAGGGAATTCCTTCCCTGGCACTGATAGGGGTCTCCCCCACCCCCACCCTGACTCCCTCCCCTACCCCCCCACCACCCCTGCCACCCCCGAAGGTGGCAGGGCCCCCCACCCCACCCCGACCCCCAACATCACTTCACCCATACCCACATGAAACGCATGCAGGCACCACCTACATACTCACATGCACACACGCCAACATACATGCCTACATCCACACACACAGTCATACACACACACCCACATTCAAACATACACGCACACATCCATACAGACATACCCATAGACATACACGCACTCATTCCCATACACACAACACCCCCGCAGGCATACACGCACTCACACACCCCCTCTACATACACACACGCACACCCCCATGCAACCACACAACTCCCAACACCCCCCCCCCCTCCCCTCACGGACGATCGACTTACCTGGTACGACGATCCTCTGGGAGGGGACGGGAGCCATGGGGGCAGCTCCGCCGACACCACACCGCCAACAGAACACCGCCATGGCGAATCACAGGACGTGATTCGCTGGGCGGTGTTCTGTTGGCGTGGCGGTGGAGCAACCTCCACTTCCCCACCTCCCGCTAGTATGGCTGTTGGCGGCTCTCCGTCCGTAAAAGGACGGAGAGCTGCCAACGGTCATAATAGGCCGAGCGGCAAACAGCCACCACTGGCAGTCTTCTACACGGCGGTCCCTCAGCAGTCTTTAAAAAAGACCGCTGAGGTCAAAATGACCCCCATAGACCTATTTAAATGTATACGTCGTCTCAAACTTAAGAAATTCTTCTTGGACAAATCAAACACTAGTTCCAACACCACACAACCCTTATGTAACAGAACCATCAAGGACATACAGGATATTCACACGATATTATCATTAGACACTACATCCTGCCCTAGTCCAAGTTTTGATGACATCCTCAAACACCTAGACATACAGTCCAACCTAGAAATAGAGAGTAGCCTTAAACCCAAATCATCATTCATGCCCACTGTACCATTGGACAACCATATTGATATGTTTTACAAAGCGGTCAGTACAGATCTGTTTGCCCTTGAGGGCAAACAGAAAACAGAAAATCACGGATTTAAGAACAACCTGGTTCCCTCTGAAATCAGAGCACTAAACCGATTATCCACTGTGCGGATATTGTAATCAGGGAAGCAGATAAAGGGGGTAATGTGGTGATCATGGATAGAAAAGACTACATGTTGAAAATCAACAGACAACTTGATGACACACAGGCCTACATACGACTGCCAGACAACCCTATCACCAGGGTCACCGACCAAATCAAAACTAGACTTTCTTACTGGAAAAATATTTGTCTCATCTCAGATTATGAATTCAAATACATGTATGTTGCCACACCACGAGCACCATGCATTTACATACTTCCTAAAATCCACAAACCAGGCATTTTTCCTCCAGGTAGACCTATCATTTCTGGCATAGGTTCCCCAACGGAACATATCTCAGAATACATCGACTCTTTCTTACAACCTCTAGTACGCAATTTACCGTCATTTATCCAGGATACTAGAGATTTACTATGCCAACTAGAGGATATTGACTGGACCAATTACTGTTGTTTTGTGACCCTTGATGTTAACTCATTATACACATCCATCTCACTGGAACGGGGTTTGGCGGCACTCTCTTCCACCCTTTCCAACAGAGATGCTACCCTGTATGAACATACCAACATGTTACTAGATCTCACACGTTTGGTTTTGGAAAATAACGTTTTCCTACATGAGGGCAACTGGTTCAGAAAAGCCCAGGGAGTAGCTATGGGTGGCAAATTCTCGCCATCATATGCTAACCTTTACATGGGCTTTTTTGAAAAACATCATCTTTGGACAGACTGTCCCACTACGATTACACAACACATTCTCTTTTGGGGCAGATATATTGACGACATACTTGTCATCTGGACTGGCTCCAAAGAGGATCTATCCATCTTCTGTGACCATATGAACAGGAACACTTTCAATCTGAATTTCACACACAAGGTGGGCAAGGACCAAATTGAATTTCTAGATGTTATACTTTACATAACTGACAATAAGATATCTTCAAGAATTTACAGAAAACCAACTGCTTGTAATTCTATACTACATGCACGTAGCGCACACCCTAGCGCTCAGATTAGAACTATCCCCTTCGGAGAAATGATAAGAACAAGACGTAATTGTAGCAATTATGAGATTTTTTCCCAGGAAATAGAATTATGAACACTTTGTTTCCAAAACAGGGGTTACTCTGACCAAATTATCTCCGCGGTTAGGCAACGTGCTATATCAAAACCATGCAGCACCATATTGACTAGAGGCTACAAAAAATCCAAACAAAATTATAGGAGGACCATCTCACTCATTACCAGATACAGTCCTGCCAGAAGTTCTGTCTACCGTATACTGAAAAAACACTGGCATTTGTTGCTCTTGGACTCTGGTCTAAGCTCATGTTTGGGAAAAACACGATCAATCACACATAGTAGAGGACATACACTAAGAAACATCTTATGTCCCAGTTACATCATACCCCTGGCACCAATTGATTCTGAGATGTGGCTGCACAATAAACCGATGTTTTTTTTTAAATGTGGAGGCTGCATTACATGTCAATTCGCACTTAACAAAACCCGTGACCTCTTGTACAACATAAGAGAAACCTTTCACATTAAACTGTTCCTAAACTGCAAGACGAGATTCACTGTTTGTTGTATCAGTTGTATCTGCAGACTGATTTATGTGGGCATCTCAATGCGCCCGTTGAAAGAACGAATTCAAGAACATATCAGAGCTGTTAGAAATTTCAATAGCAACTATCCCCTAGCTGTTCACTTCAACGCATTACATGATGAAACTGATATTCGCAAAATCAGATTCCACGGCATCGCCCAAGTCACTAGCCACCCTCGACTAGGTGACAGGACAGAAGAACTCAGAAAATTTGAAGCAAGGTGGATACTTAAGCTATGAGCTGTGGAAAAAGGTTTGAATACAGACAGGGAACTACACGTATTTCTGACTTGAAAGTACTCTGATCTACCTATCTATAACCATACAGCATGTGTAATTACTTATATCACCTTTTGGAAATGTTAACTTAAGGCCACACTTGTCTAAGTTCTTCCATATTATCATGTAAACATTACACACACCATTGTAATTATGTTGTTCTATGTACAATGTGTCACATCACATTATTTACTGCCTCCTGCAGTCTGATACCCATTAGCATCTTTTGAACTCACAATCTAATGTACTGTATTCAGATTTGTCCCATGGTCTCTGGCCTTGTCTCCTTTTTCCATGATTACTCTCCTCACACACTGTATACATTCTAACATATGTTTCCTTCTTCCCTTCTCATCTACAATATGGGCTCTCAAAATGTAGAGGTATGCCCGATCTTATTGTACTGTACTATATTATATAATTACATATATGTATTACGTTAATATTTATTTCTCCACCGTATTCACTTAAATTGCATAACTACTCAAAATGTATTTTTATACTTATCTGTCTCTATACATATATTCCACTTTTTTGGGTCCAACTTTGTCTTTTTTATGTCGCTACAATTTTCCAACTTGCATGCATTATAGGCACCACTCTGCGCATGTAGACCTTTTCAACTGTTTTAGCTCCATAAGAACACCCATTCTTTCCCCAAACAATATGGCCGCTACTTTTTCCGGCTCATATCTATTTCTGGACAGTTCGTTTTCAGTTCTGCCTTCATCTCCGCAAATAAAATGGCCGCCACCTTTTTCCGGCCTTTACCAACTTCCGGACTTCTCTCTTGCCGGTCTAGTCTTCCTCTCGGAACAGCCGAGCACAATCTTACTATTACAACAAATGGGACGCATAAACCGCAACGTTCCAGGCACGTATGCGGAGTCCGTTCTCTATTTGGTTTACGAGAAGCCATTTAAATAGCTCCGCAATAAAAAGAATTCTAGCATTCGCGTTAAGAATTTTTCAATTCTATTAAGGACACGGAGGCGAGGATTATGCTTCTCTTTCCATGCTTTATTTTTAACAGCAGCCAATGAACATCATGGAAAGTAAAAAACTACATCACCCAATATTAGTCATAACACGTGATCAACCATAGAGGAGGAAGCCTATAAAGTGTTGAATCACACCAAGCCACTCCTCTTTCTTTGTAAAAAAATTCAAAATTCAATATCAAAATCCAAAATTCGCAACAGAAAAATCCAAAGTCTAATCAAAACTTGTAAACGAAATCTCGAAAACAGACGAATCGGCATCCCACTTGACCGGAAGAAGAACTAAATCCTGGCCGATCGCATTACTTCTCATCATTTCCTAGAAAAATGAAGAAAAATCTAGGCCATAAAAACTGAATAGAATAAGAAATACTTATATTATTAAACCATAGGGTGGGATAGCACTGACGTACAGAAATTTGCACATGAAATCAACAAATACCATGACATTCTGGCATCATATATATACAGTGCGGTGGGATAATCCTCGCCTCCGTGTCCTTAATAGAATTGAAAAATTCTTAACGCGAATGCTAGAATTTTTTTTAATTCTATGTCAGGACCGGAGGCTCAGATTATGCTTGTTCAAAGCTGATTCACAACAACAGATGCTATATCAACAATAGGTTTATAATAAAAAGTTTTAAACATAGAAGGCGAAGACCAATCTGCTGCCTTTAAAATGTCCTCTAAACGAGAACCTAAAACCAAAGACTTTGATGCCATAGCTCCTCTGACAGAATGTGCCCCAAATTTAGAAACATCAACACCTGCCTCACTCAGCAACCAACGCATCCATCCAGCGAGAGTGGCTGAGGAAACTGGGTGATATGGTTTAACTAATTAAATGAGTAATTGACCCCCCATATCAGAACGAAATTCTTCTGTACTTACCTCGTAAGCTTTAAGACATTGTACCTGTAAAGAAATGGCTCCCTGTTGCAGTTACCCCCCACTTTTTGCCTGATACTGATGCTGACTTGACTGAGAAGTGTGCTGGGACCCTGCTAACCAGGCCCCAGCACACGTGTTCTTTCACCTAAAATGTACTTTTGATTCCACAATTGGCACACCCTGGCATCCAGGTAAGTCCCTTGTAACTGGTACCCCTGGTACCAAGGGCCCTGATGCCAGGGAAGGTCTCTAAGGGCTGCAGCATATCTTATGCCACCCTGGGGACCCCTCACTCAGCACAGACACACTGCTTGCCAGCTTGTGTGTGCTGATGAGAACAAAACGAGTAAGTCGACATGGCACTCCCCTCAGGGTGCCATGCCAACCTCACACTGCCTATGCAGTATAGATAAGTCACCCCTCTAGTAGGCCTTACAGCCCTAAGGCAGGGTGCACTATACCATAGGTGAGGGCACCAGTGCATGAGCACTATGCCCCTACAGTGTCTAAGCAAAACCTTAGACATTGTAAGTGCAGGGTAGCCATAAGAGTATATGGTCTGGGAGTCTGTCAAAAACGAACTCCACAGCTCCATAATGGCTACACTGAATACTGGGAAGTTTGGTATCAAACTTCTCAGAATAATAAACCCACACTGATGCCAGTGTTGGATTTATTAAAAAATGCACACAGAGGGCATCTTAGAGATACCCCCTGTATTTTACCCAATTGTTCAGTGCAGGACTGACTGGTCTGTGCCAGCCTGCTGCTGAGAGACGAGTGTCTGACCTCATGCGGTGAGAGCCTTTGTGCTCTCTGAGGACAGAAACAAAGCCTGCTCTGGGTGGAGGTGCTTCACACCTCCCCCCTGCAGGAACTGTAACACCTAGCAGTGAGCTTCAAAGGCTCAAGCTTCGTGTTACAATGCCCCAGGGCACTCCAGCTAGTGGAGATGCCAGCCCCCTGGACACAGCCCCCACTTTTGGCGGCAAGTCCAGGAGAAATAATGAGAATAACAAGGAGGAGTCACTGGCCAGTCAGGACAGCCCCTAAGGTGTCCTGAGCTGAGGTGACTCTGACTTTTAGAAATCCTCCATCTTGTAGAAGGAGGATTCCCCCAATAGGGATAGGAATGTGACCCCCTCCCCTTGGGAGGAGGCACAAAGAGGGTATACCCCCCTCAGGGCTAGTAGCCATTGGCTACTAACCCCCCAGACCTACACACGCCCTTAAATTTAGTATTTAAGGGCTCCCCTGAACCTAAGAATTTAGATTCCTGAAACCTACAAGAAGAAGAAGACTGCTGAGCTGAAAAACCCCTGCAGAGGAAGAACAGAAGACACCAACTGCTTTGGCCCCAGTCCTACTGGCCTGTCTCCTGCCTTCCAAAGAAACCTGCTCCAGCGACACTTTCCAAAGGACCAGCGACCTCTGAATCCTCAGAGGACTGCCCTGCTTCAAGAAAAACAAGGAACTCCCGAGGACAGCGGCACTGCTCCAAAAGAACTGCAACTTTGTTTCAAGGAGCAGATTTAAAGACCCCTGCAACTCCCCGCAAGAAGCGTGAGACTTGCAACACTGCACCCGGCGACCCCGACTCGACTGGTGGAGAACCAACACCTCAGGGAGGACCCTCCGGCGACTCCGAGACCGTGAGTAACCAAAGTTGTCCCCCCTGAGCCCCCACAGCGACGCCTACAGAGGGAATCCCGAGGCTCCCCCTGACCGCGACTGCCTGAAACTCCATTTCCCGACGGCTGGAAAAGACCCTGCACCCGCAGCCCCCAGCACCTAAAGGAACGGAACTCCTGTGCAGGAGTGACCCCCAGGAGGCCCTCTCCCTTGCCCAGGTGGTGGCTACCCCGAGGAGCCCCCCCCTTGCATGCCTGCAACGCTGAAGAGATCCCTTGATCTCTCATTGAAAACCATTGTAAACCCGACGCGTGTTTGCACACTGCACCCGGCCGCCCCCGCGCTGCTGAGGGTGTACTTTTTGTGCTGACTTGTGTCCCCCCCGGTGCCCTACAAAACCCCCCTGGTCTGCCCTCCGAAGACGCGGGTACTTACCTGCTGGCAGACCGGAACCGGGGCACCCCCTTCTCTCCATTGCAGCCTATGCGTTTTGGGTACCTCTTTGACCTCTGCACCTGACCGGCCCTGAGCTGCTGGTGTGGTAACTTTGGGGTTGCTCTAAACCCCCAACGGTGGGCTACCTTGGACCCAAACCTGAGACTTGTAAGTGATTTACTTACCTGACAAAACTAACAAAAACTTACCTCCCCCAGGAACTGTGAAAATTGCACTGTGTCCACTTTTAAAACAGCTTATTGTGTTTTATGTAAAAAGTATACATGCTAATGTAATGATTCAAAGTTCCTAAAGTACTTACCTGCAATACCTTTCAAATGAGATATTACATGTAGAATTTGAACCTGTGGTTCTTAAAATAAACTAAGAAAATATATTTTTCTATAACAAAACCTATTGGCTGGATTTGTCTCTGAGTGTGTGTTCCTCATTTATTGCCTGTGTGTATGTACAACAAATGCTTAACACTACTCCTTTGATAAGCCTACTGCTCGACCACACTACCACAAAATAGAGCATTAGTATTATCTCTTTTTGCCACTATCTTACCTCTAAGGGGAACCCTTGGACTCTGTGCATACTATTCCTTACTTTGAAATAGTGCATACAGAGCCAACTTCCTACAGTACCACACAAAGCTTGGGGTTGTCACTGACTTCAAATTGCATTTGGTCCTACGCGAAATGGCGAAAGAGACTCCTTCAGGAGAAAAAACTCTCCCCGCTAGATCTAGAGCTCTAACATCTGACACCCTCTTACATGATATCAAACATAATAACATGGTGAGTTTAGCTGATAACTGTTTCCTGGACAAATATCTATTAGCAGGCCAGTATTCTAAAAATCTAAGAACAACATTAACATCCCAAAGGGACGAATAACGGGGACGAGGAGGATTAGCTAACCTGATACCCCTCATTAATTTATACACAATAGGAGACTCACCGATGGGTTTACCCTCTACCAGTAAATGCCCTGCTGAAATGGCGGACCTGTAATTATTGATAGAACGGTAAGCCAAACCTGACGCAGCTAAGGAGGAAAGGAAATTCAGAACCAGGCAGGTACCTGCTGAAGAAGGAGTTGCACTCCTAGAACTACACCAAGCACACCATAGCTTCCATGCCGAAGCGTATCTCTTGTGAGTACTGGAGGACCAGGAACCTGCAATGAAGTCGGAAGACTCCTGCGAAAGTCCTGGGATGACCCATCTTTGTCTGAAAGACGTCATGCCATCAGGGATAGCTTGCCCGCCAGGATTAATGGATGTAACAAGCCCTGAGGGTCCTGGAGGAGATTCTCTCAGAATGGAAGAAGGATCGGATGGTCGCAACTCAGTTCCATTGCTATTGGAAACCAAGCTTGCGATCTCCAAAGGGGCATCGCCAGAACTAACTCCGCTTGCTGACGCCTGATCTGGGCCAAAACCTTGGGAATCATCAAGAAAGGAGGAAATCCATAACTCCGCTCCTGAGACCAGTCCTGAAGGAACGCATCCGTCTTTGATGCCTCTGGATCTGGCCTCCAACTGAAAAAGCGTTTCATCTGCCGATTGAGGCGAGATGCAAACAGATCTATCGAAAAGGGACCCCACTTCGCAGACAGAGTTCGGAAAACTCTGGGGTGTAACCTCCAATCGCTGAAGTCTCTCAGGTGACGAGAGTTCCAATCGGCCACTAAGTTGCTGGCCCCAGGGAGGTACTCCGCCACCACAGATATCCTGTGTTGAAGACAAAAGTGCCAGAATTCCTTGGCTATTTCTGCCAGAATGTGGTAACGAGTTCCCCCCAACTTGTTGACATATCTCACTGCCGAGATATTGTCCATGCGAAGAAGAATGCAACAATTCGCTCTGATGGGGGAAAGACTCTTGATTGCAAAAGCGCCTGCTAGGAGTTCCAAGCAATTTATGTGGAGATTCAACTCCGAACTGGACCATCTGCCCCCCGTGGACACTGACCCGCACCGGGCTCCCCAGCCCCAGCGGCTGGCGTCGGACTCTATCACTACATCCGGGAGAGAGCTGAATATGGCTCTGCCGTTCCAGGCTTCCATATGATCAAGCCACCAATGCATCTCCGCACGGGACTCCTCCGACAAGGGAACCTGATCTGCATAACTGAGACCCTTCTGAAGATGAGAAATCTTCAGACGTTGAAGGGCTCGTTAATGCAAAGGACCCGGGAAAATTGCCTGAATCGAAGAAGATAGCAGGCCCACCATGCGAGCAATCGCCCTCAAGGAAACAGTCTGTCTGGATAATAGAGACTTCAATTCTCTCTTGATTGACCGGATCTTCCCCGAAGGAAGAATCAGAAGAGACTGTAATGAGTCTATCTGGAACCCCAGAAAGTCTATCTGATGCGAGGGGACCAGTACAGATTTCTGGGCATTGATTACGAAACCCAGACTCTGAAGAAGGGACACTGACCAATTGAGGTGATCTAACAAAAGATCTCGATCCTGAGCCATGATTAAGATGTCGTCTAGGTACACAATAAGTCTGACCCCTTGGGAGCGAAGGAATTCTACTACTGGACTCATGACCTTCGTGAAACACCAAGGGGCAGAGGACAGGCCAAAGGGGAGGACCTTGTACTCGTAACATTCGGTCTCCCAATAGAACTGAAGGAACCTCCGATGTGGAGGAAAAATAGGAATGGTCAAGTAAGCATCCTTTAGATCTAATCGAACAAACCAGTCTCCCTCTTGGAGAACATCTCTTAGTGAATGGATACCTTCCATTTTGAAATGACGATATAGCAAAAAAACTTTGAAGTCTTTTAAATTTAGAACTAGGCGAGAGCCGCCCCCTTTCTTGTCCACTAGAAAGACTGGACTGACAAAACCTGAAGGGTGAAGGGGAACTTTGATAACGCCACCCTTCTTGAGCAGAGCCGCAATTTCTGCGGAAATAAGACTGTGTTCTTGATGGGAAAAATATCCCTGCTTGGGAAGGCATGTTTGATAAGGGGTCTTGTAAAATTCCAGTCTGAACCCCTGTACGGTTTCTAAGACCCAAGCATCCGCTGAAATTAGATGCCAATTCTCCAAAAACCTCTGAGTTCTGCCCCCCAACATTACTTCTGAACTCAAGACCAAGCTCACCTGTGGCTCCCGAGTCCTGGGAGAAAGATTGTTGTCCCTTGGCTCTTCCTCTGCGGAATCTGCCTCGACCATACCTCGGCCTTGACGGGTAGAAGGTAGACGAGGATGAGTCGTAGCTCTGGTAACCCCCTCTTCCTTGCTGGAAGGATCCACGATGGGGGCTTTGCTGATTGAAACGGCCGAAGGCTAACTCCGGAGTCTCTGTAACCTTAGATGGAAAGTCAGGTCTGGGGCATTCAGACCTTAATCTAGATCGAATATCTTTATCAAACCCGTGTCTGATATTGGCTTCTACATATTCCGCCACCTCAGGAGGTGGTAACCACAGAGAGGATCTGGGGTGTACGATGTCCTCTGGCTCGAAAGTCAACACCTTAGGGGTAGGGGCCTCCTGGTGGTGTGCTTTCTTCTGCCGTTTACGTGGAGGAGCGTCCTCCTGCTCGGAAGAGTGATCAGATGAAGCGGAGGAAGAGGCTCCACAGCTTTCTTTAGCGATCCCGCATTGTAATCATGCTCTTTTGCCATGTTCCTTAACAGTGATTGGAAATCCGCAGCATGCGGGTTAGAAGTTTGTTTTGGAGTCTGTTGCAAAGGAAGGATCTCCCAATGAGGGGGCGCCTACGGGCGCTTTCCAAGTCTGTTGATCGACCAAACCCAAGAGATGATGCTTAATGGGCTGAATGGCCTGAACCAAGGCCTGATTGACTGAATGACGCACCCCGCGTCTATAGCATACACCAAATCCTGGTCAAAAGAGCCAGAAGTATCATCAAAATAGTACAAGTCCTCTGCTTGGTCATCATAACCAGCCATACTGAAAACAGCAAAAAGGGGAGCTCTCGAGGAGCAGTAACACCAATAAAAAATAAATCAGGGCAGAAACAAATTTCAACTATTTCAGATGTGGAGGGAGCTGCCCTGAAGGGGTTAAATGCCCTTTAAACCAGGCCCAGCCTGAATAGGAATTGTTTCAACCCCAGTGTCCAAGCACTGGGGCGTAGTGGGAGCTGAGCCGGTGGAGATGTGTGTTAACAGGGGCTTAAAGTGCTGTAGCACTTAAGAAACACAAGGCAGAGCCTCTGATAAAAATCTCCTCTTGACGAGGGGTCACATGGCGCAGATGCGCTGAATATCGTGGAGGCAGGGCCTCTATAATGCCCTCACAAAGGTAATTAAGAAATTAAAGATAAAATCAAGAAAGCGCTCCGCGCAGAGCGCTGAGGGACCGGAGAGAGGAAAAAACGATAATGATCCACTATTTGGATCAACGCTCCGATGAGCGTGAACAATTCACAAATAGCGCTCTGAGCGAGCGTTATCAGAATAATAGCCCCGGGGGAGAGGAGGATCAATAAAACAAGGATTCTAATGAGCGCTCGGCGCGAGCGCTAAATGCCGTCATCCAGGGGGGAAGCAATTAGCTTACACTCTCTGTCGAGCGTGAGAATATCTTCAAACAAATAAACGCTCCGAGCGAGCGTTGCAATCGGGGAAATATTTCAGCGGCCGGCAGCAGCGATCGGGCATAGACAAAGAGAGCTCACAAGTGCAGCTAGTACGGGGAAAAGAAGGGGCAAACCGACGTGGGTCCCATAAAACGCGCTCACGCAGAGCGCGGATCGTAAAAGTTAAATAAATGTAAAACTAGACAAGGCATCTCCACGGCATGAAAAAAGGACTGCGCAAGGAGCGCGAGTCATGCTCCCTTGCTCCCACTCCACGTATTAAAAAGCGTCCATGGACGCTTATAAGGAGGGGAAAAGCCCGCTCCTAACACGATTTAAAATATCAATAGAAAGAAAATATCACACTTATCTGGCTGCGAAGCAGCAAAGAAAGAGGAGTGGCTTGGTGTGATTCAACACTTTATAGGCTTCCTCCTCTATGGTTGATCACGTGTTATGACTAATATTGTGTGATGTAGTTTTTTACTTTCAACGATGTTCATTGCCTGCTGTTAAAAATAAAGCATGGAAAGAGAAGCATAATCTGAGCCTTCGGTCCAGACATAGAATTCACTGCGTCTCTACCATTTACTACTACACGGACACTTTGACGTAGGCACTACGATCACGCAGGTAAAGAATTTGACTTGCTCTTTATCCTTGGCTATACATAGGGATATTCTTAACACTCTAAACTAAATAAGCTGATACATAATTGTTTCTGGCATATGCTAAATTCCCTAAACAGATTTCTGTTCTCTGGCAAACTACACCAGTTACAGTTTGTTGAAATGGGAGAATACTATTTGGTTTTTACTTTTATTCTTATGTTTATTTATATTTTACTGTTGATATATATGTGATACCAGAGTTCACAATACCCCTAATACAGACTCCTGTTCCTAAATGACTCTATTGATCACAAACATTTGGTAAACCTTACCCTAGCAATAACACAATATGGAACGGGTCGCCTCTTCTCTTCTCTTACTAACTTATTAAACTAGCACTACGTTAATTTTTACAAATTCCAGTTAAAATATATTATATTTTATGCTCTTAAAATAGGACTTATCATGGCCCGCTGACCTACAACTTAGTGAACTACCCTTTGACTCAATTCACGGAGGATATACTCACTACAATTACCATTACCTTTCGTGCTCTACCCACACATGGGTCACTTAGTCCTATGTGACTAGATAACAGGCACTCTTTAGGATATTATTAATATATATTTGTGTATCCAAAATCTATGGATATTATTATTACTCAGATTTATCCAATATTTCCGACCATTACTCACCACATTTTGTCCCCTCCTTCCCTTTTTTTTTTCTTGTTCCCTTTTCCCCCCTTGTTTACTCTTTTTCAGTAAATTACACCACTATTTAGATGGACATGGTAAATGTTCATGCATTATTTAGGTAGGTCTTGCGAATGTGGGGCGATTACCTTACACACTGTGCATCTTCTTTAGCCCTTCACGGTTCTTGCATCTCTATGGGGGTCATTCTGACCCTGGCGGTCAGTGTTAAAGCGGCGGCCAACCCGCCAACAGGCTGGCGGTCCAAAAAATGGAATTCTGACCCTGGCGGGAACCGCCAACACAGGCCGCCGCTTTAACACTCCGACCGCCACGGCGGCACAAACAAACAGCGCGGCGGTCACCGCCAACAGCCAGGCGGCAGACAATGTACCGCCCACCCTATCACGACTCACCAATCCGCCACCTTTTCCGGGGCGGGAGCCCCGCCGATAAAAACACGGCGGAAACAGACATTTCCAATGGAAAACGCTCACCTCGACACACTCCACGCGGAATCGGGACAGCATGGAACCGGAACTCCACATCCTCCCAGCCATTGCCTTCCTGCTCTTCTTCCAGGATCACGAACGTCGCCGCAGACGACAACGGTGAGTACTGCACCTACGACACAGGGGAGGGGGGAGGAGGAAAGGTTACGGGCATACACATACGCCACACACCCACCCCCACCCTCACCCCCACCGAAATACCTACACACCAATGCAGATTAAAAAGTCAGAGTGACACCCCCAAACCCCCAAAACAAAAATGCAAAGACAAAAGGCAATGATTGTAAAAATAGAACTATCTTATAGCAATAATTAAGTATAGCGAACTTAGCAATATATAAAGAATTATTACACATCTAGAACTATATATATACAAGTAGCAAAAGTCCGGCACAGTTTTGCAAAGTTCAAATGTCCGTGGGCCAATGTGCAGCAACACATGGGCAAAGCCCACACACGAGATCGAGTCCATTGGAGAGAACACTGCTGGGGCATCACAAAAATAAAATACTGGCACCTCAGGGGGAAGGGAAGGGGGGTCACCTCAGCCACATGAGTCCACGTCGCCAGATTCACGAAGGGCCTCAATGCCCACTGTGCCATCCTGGGGAGTGCAAAGCCACAGTCTCTCAAGTCTCTACAGTGGGTGGATTGCCCACTGTGCCATCCTGGGGAGTGCAAAGCCACAGTCTCTCAAGTCTCTACAGTGGGTGGATTGCCCACTGTGCCATCCTGGGGAGTGCAAAGCCACAGTCTCTCAAGTCTCTACAGTGGGTGGATTGCCCACTGTGCCATCCTGGGGGGTGGAAAGCCACAGTCCATCAGGTGGATTACAGAGTCCACTGGTCATGGAGGAGGCATGGTGGGCAGAGTGCCTCGTGAAGCCCTGCCCGACACAGAACCGGGCCTGCCAATGGGCCAGCGGTGCTTGAGATGAGGGCCCAGCAGAGCGGTGCTTGAGATGAGGGCCCAGCGGAGCGGTGCTTGAGATGAGGGCCCAGCGGAGCGGTGCTTGACAGGAGGGCCCAGCGGAGCGGTGCTTGACAGGAGTGCCCAGCGGAGCGGTGCTTGACAGGAGGGCCAGTGGAGCGGTGCTTGACAGGAGGGCCCAGCGGAGCGGTGCTTGACAGGAGGGCCCAGCGGAGCGGTTCTTGAGATGAGGGCCCAGCGGAGCGGTGCTTGACAGGAGGGCCCTGTTCAGCGGTGCCTGTCTTGGCGGGGTCCTGTTCAGCGGTGCTTCTCACGGCGGGCCCTGTTCAGCGGTGCTCCTCACGGCGGGGCCCTGTTCAGCGGTGCTTCTCACGGCGGGACCCTGTTCAGCAGTGCTTCTCACGGCGGGCCCTGTTCAGCGGTGCTCCTCATGGCGGGGCCCTGTTCAGCGGTGCTCCTCATGGCGGGGCCCTGTTCAGCGGTGCCTGGCTTGGCGGGGCCCTGTTCAGCGGTGCTTCTCACGGCGGGGCCCTGTTCAGCGGTGCTCCTTACGGCGGGGCCCTGTTCAGCGGTGCCTGTCTTGGCGGGGCCCTGTTCAGCGGTGCTTCTCACGGCGGGGCCCTGTTCAGCGGTGCTCCTCACGGTGGGGCCCTGTTCAGCGGTGCCTGTCTTGGCGGGGCCCTGTTCAGCGGTGCTTCTCACGGCGGGCCCTGTTCAGCGGTGCCTGTCTTGGCGGGCCCTGTTCAGCGGTGCTTCTCACGGCGGGGCCCTGTTCAGCGGTGCTTCTCACGGCGGGGACCTGTTCAGCGGTGCTCCTCACGGCGGGGCCCTGTTCAGCGGTGCTTCTCACGGCAGGGACCTGTTCAGCGGTGCTCCTCACGGCGGGGCCCTGTTCAGCGGTGCCTGTCTTGTGTTTCGAGTGAACCACACCTGGCCAATACTTCCCGCTCAGTCAGCATCGGACCTTTCCGTTGCGGGGCCCTCCCGTGATGGAGTCCTGGGGCCCTGGGTCTCCTCCGATACCCCCGGAATGGGGCTGGTGGGGCCCTCATGGCCAGGTCGGCTGCTCCCTGCCTTTTGCGCTTTGCTGCCCTTGCCCTCCTTGGCAGACTCTCCGTGGCCCTTGGCTCCCTTACCCGATGTGGCAGGTGACGGTGCAAGGCTACCCTCCTTGGGGGCAGGCGTATCAGGCCTGTCGCGCCTTCCCTTCAGTTTTTTGCTCCTCTTCCCAGGGGGGGGGGCTGGCTGTGCCTTTGCTGCTGGCCGATGTCCCTGCCCAAGGAAAGGGCGGACTCCAAAAACCAGGCACGACGTTCTTGGGAGTTGCTGGGCTGGTGGTGGCTGAGGTGTTTTTGGAACTCTTACGAGATGGAGGGGGTGGGTCAGGTGAGGAAAAGAGGTCCAGTTTATAGAGGAATAGTTTTTTAGGAGCAATGGGAAGGGTAGCTGGAGTGGGTATGGGAGTGGAGGAAGAGGATGTGGTTGTAGGAGAGTCAAGTCTGGTGTCTTTGGGTGCAGGTGCTTGGGCTGGAGGCTGACGTGAGGTGGATGGCTGTTGGTTGGGTGCCTGCCTGCGTTTGTGTGGTTTGGAAGCGGGGGTGACAGACACACTGGGAGAGGACACAGGGGACGTGTACATGGCAGTGGGGGTGGTGACTGCACGTGTGCGGACTGGTCTGGAGGGTGTGCTGGTGATGGGTGTACTGGCTGATGGTGGTGTGCATGCAGGTGTGAGTGTAGACGTCACAGGGAGGGAGGAGGGAGACGAGGAGGTGGGGGACACAGAGAAGGTAGTGGCTGTTGGCATGTCTGCATCTGTATGTTGCTTGTGTGAATGCTTGTGTGTTCTGTGGTGCTTATGTCTGGATGAGCTTCCCTTGGGTGTTGAGGTGTGTGCAGGCTGGTCTGTAGGTGTGGATGGGATAGGCAGAGGAACAGGGGAGTGGGACTGGGTGGAGGGAGTTAGAAGAGGGAGGCTGGAGACCGTCAGTGCTGAGGCCAGAGCGTTGAACGATCGCTGCTGGGCAGCCTGACCCGAATGAAGGCCCTCCAGGTATGCATTGCTTTGATGCACCTCCCTCTCCACACCCTGGATGGCATTCAAAAGGGTAGACTGCCGAACAATGATGGTCCTCAGGAGGTCAATGACCTCCTCACTGAGGGCAGCAGGGGTGACTGGGGCAGGGCCTGAGGTGCCTGGGGCGAAGGAGATGGCCGCCTTCCTGGCCGTGCGGGCACGGGCCGAAGGCCGAGGGGCTGCTGGGAGGGCGGAGCTGGTGCGCTGGGTGGCGGCTGTACCTGTAGTATCGGTGGGCACGGATGTTGCTGCCACCGCAAGGGAGCTCCCATCCGAGGACGTGTCGGTGTCACTGACGTCTGCACGGGTCCCCGTGGTGGAGCCCCCCTCGCCCTCCGTCTCACTGGTCATGTCGGAGTCCGTTGCATGGCCATCCGGGGCCATGTGAGATGCAGCTCCCTCTTGCGCCGATGCCACTTCTCCTCCGCCTGATGGTGCTAATGCACACATTCACAGAAAAACAAAGAAAATGGGGGGGAGGGTGGAGAAATAAAGACAAGTTGAGTGCATGCATTGGGGACACCGTTGGCGGAGAGGACAGACACAGAAGCCCCCTGCACTACGCTGCGCACTTGGGGTACACTACTCATTCACTGGGACATGCCCTACAAGCCTATGGGCGACAACTGCCCACACAGAATACACAGGTCCATGAATAGCATTACTTGGCACCCTACAGAGGTGGGGGGCGGGGGCACAGGACCATACCTCACGGAGGGGCCTAGCCTACAGAAATCACCCTGGCCTAGGGATACCCACAGCCCTCCTCCCCCACCCAGGCACCTCCACTGCGCGCAAATATAGCTGAATGTGCTGGTACTCACCCCCTTGTGTCTGCTGTGATGTCCTCAAACGCCCATCTAGATCGGGGTAGGCCACCGCCAGGATCCGGGACATCAGGGGGGTCAAGGTACGACTGGCACCCCTCCTAGGTTGGGAGGCCATCCCCAGCAGAGCCTCAGCGGTCTTCCTGCTTCCGCGGCGGATGTCCTCCCACCTCTTGCGGCAGTGGGTGCCCCGTCTGTTGTGGAGCCCCAGGGCCCGGACGTCCTTGGCGATGGCACGCCAAATATCGATCTTCTGATGGGCGCTGACCTATGTGACATGTACAGGGGGGAAAAGAAACATCATCACTTTTCTGCATGCTCGATGTGAGTGGCCCCCCCTCCCCAAACTTGCCACGTGGCACATGCTCTCATCTGTCGTGCCATGCATTCGTAATTCGCTCCCCTCCCCTCCATCGTACATCCACCCCACTCATCACAGGCATTGCCCACTATGCATTGGCCCCCGTGTACTCACCTGTTGGTCTGGAGGACCGTAGAGTAGCGCATACTGGGGGAGGACCCCGTCCACGAGCTTCTCCAACTCTTCGGAACTGAAGGCGGGGGCCCTTTCCCCAGTCGCAGCAGCCATTGTCACTTCCAGACCGAGGTCACAGCAGCACTTGCAGTATAGGTCCTCTCCTGTGGATGCTCAGGTCTCGTGTGATTAAGCAGAGAGAAAATGTCGGTCACGCCCGCGGCGGTGCATACCGCGACCGCCGGCGCACATCGTCATTGGCTCCTGAAACCCATAGGGTTCAATGTTAACCAATGCTGCTTTGCGCCGCGGTCTTCGACCGCCTACCGCCATGGCGTGCCACGCCAGCGCAATGACCTCACTTCACATTGTCACACTTCACAGGTCAGGCATCCGCCATTTCAAGGGCCCACATGGCTTAATTCCTACTGCGTCACACATGGCTAGGCCTTGCATCGACACTCATACAAGCCATTCAATCCAGAGAGATTCGTGTACTGTGCAGGCTGTGGGAACTTACCTGTGGGTTGATTGACTCTGTGCTCCATGTTGTCCTTCCTAGGCACCGTCCGCTGGGACTTGCGAGGAGACGGAGGAATGTTCCCGTGTACAGACCGCTGGTGGACCTGTCGACAATGGAAGAACGACATGTCATACTCACCTACAGACTCAACAGTGCCACTATACAGGAACTGTGTGCCCAGCTGGAGCCAGACCTGATGTCACCCATCCGCCAACCCACAGGGATTCCGCCTCTAGTGCAGGTGCTGTCAGTACTCCATTTTTTGGCTAGTGGATCATTTCAAACTACAGTGGCCATTTCATCTGGGATGTCTCAGCCTATGTTTTCAAGGGTATTGTCCAGAGTGTTGTCTGCCCTGATGAAATACATGCAGAGCTACATCATTTTCCCTGAGGTGGGTGACTTGCCTACAGTGAAGGGTGATTTCTATGCCCTTGGACACATTCCCAATATCATTGGTGCCATTGATGGTACCCATGTGGCTTTGGTCCCCCCAAAAGACAATGAACAGGTGTACAGGAACCGAAAAAGTTATCATTCGATGAATGTCCAGGTGGTCTGTTTGGCTGACCAGTACATCTCCCATTTAAATGCCAAGTTCCCAGGGTCAGTGCATGACGCGTACGTCATGCAAAATAGCAGCATCCCTTATGTGATGGAACAGCTACAGAGACAGCGTGTGTGGCTAATTGGTGACTCTGGTTACCCCAACCTGCCTTGGCTATTGACCCCAGTGAGGAATCCCAGGACAAGGGCAGAGGAACAGTACAATGAGGCCCATGGGCGTACTAGGAGGGTGATCGAGCGGACCTTCGGCCTCCTGAAGGCCAGGTTTAGGTGCCTGCATATGACAGGTGGATCCCTAATGTACTCACCAAAGAAGGTGTGTCATATCATCGTGGCCTGCTGCATGCTTCACAACCTGGCTTTGCGACGCCAGGTGCCTTTCCTGCAGGAGGATGGTCCAGATGGTGGTGTTGTGGCCGCTGTGGAGCCTGCGGAGAGTGAAGAGGAGGAAGACGAAGAGGACGACACAGACAACAGGGACAGAGTGATACTGCAGTATTTCCAGTAACACACAGGTAAGAATCTACTCCTGCATTTTATTATATCTGTAACAGTACTGGCTCTCTACTGTCTGACCTTTCACCCCAATGTATGGTAACTTAGCTGTGAATTTGCCTTCCTATTTCCGTGATCTGGTCCCCACGGAGTGCCCTCTGGTTTATTTCCCCATGGACTACCGCTGTGTGACACTGGTATGTTGTCATCACAATGTAATTGGACATTTTTGGTTGGTTATATCGAATACATTTGGTTTAAAAAAATTAATAGCAGACTCCAGATGTTTTTTGTGCAATAATTGTGTTTATTGAAGTGCAAAAATTGGTGTATAGTTCAAAAAGGGTGATGGTGGAGGCATGTCCATGGCAGAGTCCAGACTCTCGTTCGCACAGGTGCATTGTCCATATGCCTGTGGAAGGTGGAGCAGGGGCAGTTCAAGGTTGGACAGGGTGAACAAGTGGGACAGTGAGATGACATCCGGGGGGATCCGTGCATGGCGGGGGTCTTGACATCCTACTCTGTCTTCTTCCTAGATCTCAGGCCTTTCTTGCGGGGTGGTTCATGTTCTGCAGGGGGTGGGGTCCGGGTGGCCCGTTGCTGTTGTGTCGGGGCCTCCTGACCACTAGCGCCGGCGGAGGTGGTGGGCGGTTCTTCCTCCATGCTAGTGGCAGGGGCCCTTTGGGGGGCCACATGGTCCCGCAATGTGGTGACAATCTGGTTGAGTGCCACCACGATTGTACCCATTGCGGAACTGATGCTGCGCAGTTCTTCCCGGAACCCCATGTACTGGCCCTCCTGCATGGCCTGGATCTCCTGGAACCTGGTCAGGACCGTCGCCATCGTCTCTTGGGAGTGGTGGTACGCTCCCATGATGGTGGTGAGGGCCTCTTTGACAGTGGGTTCCCTAGGCCTGTCCTCCCTCTGTCGCACAGCAACCCTCCCAGTTCCCCTTTGTTCCTGGGCCTCTGTCCCCTGGACGGTGTGCCCACTACCACTGCCCCCAGGTCCCTGTTGTTGTTGGGGTGGTGGGTTGCCCTGGTTGCCCTGTAGTGGTAGACACACCGCTGCTTGACCTGTCCTGGAGACAGAGGCATGGGCCCGCTGGGTGGGTGCTGTGCTGGGGTTTCCAGAGGGGGGTAGGTCTGCTGTGGCCTGTGGCTGCCTGAGGGGAACCGACTGTCTAGAGGTCCCCGATGGTACGGGCTGGTCATCAGGTTCTAGGTCGACAGAGCTGCTGTCATCACTGGGGGCCTGTTCTGGGGGTGGGATGGACATTTCTGGACCCTCCGGGCCGGTGTGTTGGAGTTCGGGCCCTGCAGGGGTAAAAGAGTATGGTTATTGCTTCTGTGTGTGCCATGGCGTGCGATTTGTGGGTGCCCTTGTCCCCCAGTGCTGGCATTCCCTTGTGGGAGGAGTTGTGAGGGTGGTTTGGGGGGGGGATGGGTATGTGCAGTGGTGATGCTTAGGTGATGGGTGTCCATGGTTTGTGTTGGCATTCAGGGGTTGGTGTTGGTTTGGGTGGGTTGTGCTGGTGAGACATTAGCAGGGAGGATATGTGCTGGGGGGTTGGGGGTGAGGGTGGGGGTGTGGGTTGGCATGCTGGTGGTTGGGGGGGGTGAAGTAGTTGAGATTAGACTTACCAGAGTCCATTCCTCGGCCTACTCCAGCGAGGCCCTCAGGATGCAGGATGTTCAAGACCTCTTGCTCCCATGCTGTGAATTCGGGTGGAGTGGGTGGGGGTCCGCCGCCAGTCTTCTGCACAGGGATGTTGTGTCTTGACACCATCGTCCGCACCTTCCCCCGTAGGTCGTTCCAGCGCTTTCGGATGTCTTCCCGATTTCGGGGATGCTGTCCCACAGCGTTGACCCTGTCGACGATCCTTTGCCATAGCTCCGCCTTCCTGGCTATTGTGGTGTGCTGCACCTGTGTGCCGAAGAGCTGGGGCTCTACCCTAATTATTTCCTCCACCATGACCCTGAGTTCTTGGTCCGAGAACCTGGGGTGTCTTTGGGGTGCCATGGGGTGGTGTGGATGAGGTGTGGGGTGGTGTTTGTGGTGATGAGTGTAGTGGTGTGTGGTGTTTTGTGCGTAGATGTAGTGTGGGGGATGATGTTGGGTTCCTGTGTGTGTTGTGGTTTGCGTTCCCTGTGCTCTCTCTCTGTGTATTGCGCCTTGTCTCTGAATTTCGATTTGTGGGGGTTTGTGGGTGATGTGGTGTGTGTTTTATATCGTATTGATTGTGTGGGAGTGGTGTTTGTATGGGTATCAGGTGTGTGTATTTGTAATTGTCCAATGTGACAGTGTTTTGTAGATGTGTGTGTATTTTGAGTGCAGCGGTGTGTACCGCCAATGGGATACCGCGGTTGAAAGACCGCCGCGTGGATTCGTGGGTCGTAATGGCATGGGTGTATTTCTATTGGCGTGACGGTGGAGGTTTGGTCATCTCCAGTTTATCGCTGACCGCTGATGTGGCGGCCTTCAGTGGAGGTCGGGTTTTTGGCGGTTTGGCAGTTGTGGGTCAGAATGACCCTGGCGGGTTACCGCAGCGGTGTTATGGCGGTCTTCTGACCGGCGGTAACTGCCTTTTACCGCCAGGGTCAGAATGACCCCCTATATGTCTGACTATTCAGGCACTGTGCCCTTCTCACACAGTTAGGTGAATTATACACTATGGGGGTCATTCCAACCCTGGCGGTCGGTGTTAAAGCGGCGGCCAACCCGCCAACAGGCAGGCGGTCAAAAAAATGGAATTCTGACCCTGGCGGAACCCGCCAACACAGACCGCCACTTTAACACTCCGACCGCCACGGCGGGACAAACAAACAGCGCGGCGGTCACCGCCAACTGACAGGCAGGAGACAATGTACCGCCCACCCTATCACAACTCATCAATCTGCCACCTTTTCCGGGGCGGTAGCCCCGCCGATAAAAACACGTCGGAAACAGACTACAAACGGGAAAACGCTCACCTCTACACACCCCACGAGGAATCTGGACAGCATGGAACCAGAACTACACATCCTACCAGCTATTGTCTACCTGCTCCTCTACCAGGAGCACGAACGCCGCCGCAGAAGACAACAGTGAGTACTGCACCTACGACACAGGGGAGGGGGGAGGAGAAAAGATTACGGGCACACACATACGCGACACACCCACCATCACCCACAACTACCTACACATCAATGCAGGGCAACAACTCAGAGTGACACCCCCCAACCCCCCCGGAAGAATGCCAAGACAAAATAAAATGATCATGAAATTCAAATATATTGTAAGGCTAAGTAAAAAATTATTTCCAACATCTATAACTATATACACATATGTAAATTGTCCTGTCCAAATTGGGTTTCAGTCATTGTACGTGGGCCAATGGGCCTCAACACATGGGCAAAGCCCACACAGGAGACCCAAATCCATTGGAGAGAACACTGCAGGGGCATCAGATAGAAAAACTACAGGCACCTCAGGGGCAAGGGAAGGGGAGGCACCTCAGCCACATGAGTCCACAACGCCAGATCCACGAGGGGCCTCCATGGCCACTGTCCCATCCTGGGGAGTGCAAAGCCACAGTCTCACAAGTCTCTACAGTGGGTGGATTGCCCACTGTGCCATCCTGGGGAGTGCAAAGCCACAGTCTCTCAAGTCTCTACAGTGGGTGGATTGCCCACTGTGCCATCCTGGGGAGTGCAAAGCCACAGTCTCTCAAGTCTCTAAAGTGGGTGGATTGCCCACTGTGCCATCCTGGGGAGTGCAAAGCCACAGTCTCACAAGTCTCTACAGTGGGTGGCTTGCCCACTGTGCCATCCTGGGGAGTGCAAAGCCACAGTCTCTCAAGTGGATTACAGACTCCACTGGTTCTGGAGGAGGCATGGTGCCCAGAGTGCTTCGTGTAGCCCTGCCCGACACAGATCCGGGCCTGCCCCTTCTGCCAATGGGCCAGCGGTGTTTGAGACGGCGGTGCCCAGCGGAGCAGTGCTTGAGATGAAGGGCCCAGCGGAGCGGTGCTTGAGATGAATGGCCCAGCGGAGCGGTGCTTGAGATGAAGGGCCCAGCGGAGCGGTGCAGAGACGGCGGTGCCCAGCGGAGCGGTGCTTGAGATGAAGGGCCCAGCGGAGCGGTGCAGAGGCGGCGGTGCCCAGCGGAGCGGTGCTTGAGATGAAGGGCCCAGCGGAGCGGTGCAGAGACGGCGGTGCCCAGCGGAGCGGTGCTTGAGATGAAGGGCCCAGCGGAGCGAAGCTTGAGATGAAGGGCCCAGCGGAGCGGTGCTTGAGATGAAGGGCCCAGCGGAGCGGTGCAGAGACGGCGGTGCCTAGCGGAGCGGTGGTTGAGATGAAGGGCCCAGCGGAGCGGTGCTTGAGATGAAGGGCCCAGCGGAGCGGTGCTTGAGATGAAGGGCCCAGCGGAGCGGTACAGAGACGGCGGTGCCCAGCGGAGCGGTGCTTGAGATGAAGGGCCCAGCGGAGCGGTGCAGAGACGGCGGTGCCCAGCGGAGCGGTGCTTGAGTTGAAGGGCCCTGTTCAGCGGTTCTTGAGACGGCGGTGCCCTGTTCAGCGGTTCTTGAGATGGCGGTGCCCTGTTCAGCGGTTCATGAGACGGCGGTGCCCTGTTCAGCGGTTCTTGAGACGGCGGTGCCCTGTTCAGCGGTTCATGAGACGGCGGTGCCCTGTTCAGCGGTTCTTGAGACGGCGGGCCCTGGTCAGCGGTTCTTGTCTTGAAGGGCCCTGGTCAGCGGTTCTTGTCTTGAAGGGCCCTGTTCAGCGGTGCTTGTCTTGAAGGGCCCTGTTCAGCGGTGCTTGTCTTGAAGGGCCCTGTTCAGCGGTTCTTGACATGTGTCTCCAGGGCACCATATCCGGGCAATATATGGAGTTCACTCGCCATCCAACTTCTCGCTTGCGGGGCCCTCCTGTGCTGGAGTCCAGGGCCCGTGGGTGTCCTCCTTCACACCCAGAATGGGGCTGGTGGGGCCCTCCTGGGCAGCTCGCCTGCTGGCGGACTTGTCGGCCGTGCTGCCCTCGCCATCCTTCCGTGATTCTCTGTGGCCCTTGCCTTCCTTTGTAGATGTGCCAGGTGGCACCCCACTTCCTGACGGTGCCAGGGTAGTGCCTTTGGAGGCTGCCGTCTCTGGCCTCTCGCGCCGGCCCTTGCCTTTCTTGGATTTTTTCCCAGGGGGTGGTCTGGCTGTCCCTTTACTGCTGACCGATGTAGCTGCCCCTGAAGGTGGTGGACTCCAATATCCCTGTACTATGGTCCTTGTAGGTCCAGGGGTTGTGGTGGCTGAGGTGCTGATTGGACTCTTACGAGATGGAGGGGGTGGGTCAGGTGATGGAAAGAGGTTAATTTTGGAGAGGAAAAACTTTTTAGGAGCAGTGGGAAGGGTAGGTGCAGTGGGTATGGGAGTGGAGGAAGAGGATGTGGTTGTAGGAGAGTCAAGTCTGGTGT
The DNA here is from genome assembly GCF_031143425.1 of Pleurodeles waltl. NCBI lineage: Eukaryota > Metazoa > Chordata > Amphibia > Caudata > Salamandridae > Pleurodeles > Pleurodeles waltl. Next base: position 1,096,198,142 of record NC_090444.1, on the reverse strand, counting down.
CTTTGGGTGCAGGTGCTTGTGACGGAGGCTGTCGTGAGGTGGATGGCTGTTGGGTGGGTGGCTGCCTGCGTTTGTGTGGTTTGGAAGAGGGGGTGACAGGCACACTGGGAGAGGACACAGTGGACGTGTAAATGGCAGTGGGGGTGGTGACTGCACGTGTGCGGAGTGTTCTGGTGGGTGTGCTGGTGATGGACGTAGTGGCTGATGATGTTGTGCATGCAAGTGTGAGTGGAGACGTCACAGGGAGGGAGGAGGGAGACGAGGAGGAGGGGGACACAGAGGAGGCAGTGGCTGTTGGTATGTCTGCATGTGCCTGTTGCTTGTGTGAATGCTTCTGTGATGTGTGGTGCTTATGTCTGGATGAGCTGCCCTTGGGTGTTGATGTGTGTGCAGGCTGGTCTGTAGGTGTGTCTGGGATAGGCAGAGGTACAGGGGAGTGGGACTGGGTGGAGGAAGTTGGAGGAGGGAGGCAGGAGACAGGGACAATGGCTGCCGTCAGTGCTGAGGCCAGAGCGTTGAACGATCTCTGATGGGCAGCCTGACCCAAATGAATGCCCTCCAGGTATGCATTGCTCCGGTGCACCTCCCTTTCAACCCCCTGGATGGCATTCAAAAGGGTAGACTGCCCAACAATGAGCGTCCTGAGGAGGTCAATGAACTCCTCACTGAGGGCAGCAGGGGTAACTGGGGCAGGGCCTGAGGTGCCTGGGGCGAAGGAGATGCCCGCCTTCGTGTGCGAGCGGGCACGGGGCGAACGCTGAGGAGCTGCTTGGAGGGCGGAGCTGGTGCGCTGGGTGGCGGCTGTACCTGTTGTTGCGGTGGGCACGGATGTTGCCGCCACCACAATGGAGCTCCCTTCCGAGGACGTGTCTGTGTCGCTGATGTCTCCACGTGTCCCCGTTGTGGAGCTCCCCTCGCCCTCCGTCTCACTGGTGAACTCCGAGTCGGTTGCATGGCCCTCCAGGGCCATGTGAGATGCAGCTCCCTCGTGCTCCGATGCCACTTCTCCTCCGCCTGATGATGCTAATGCACACATGAACAGGAAGACCACAAAAAAGGGGGGGGAGAAAATAAAGACATGTTGAGTGCATGCATTGGCAACACAGTTGGCGGAGAGGACAGACACAGAAGCCCCCTGCACTACGCCGCGCACTTGGGGTACACTACTCAATCATTGGGACTTGGCCTACAAGCCTATGGACGACAACTGCACACATAGGTGACACAGGGCCATGGATAGCTGTACTTGGCACCCTACAGAGGTGGGGGGCGGGGGCACAGGGCCATGCCTTACGGAGGGGCCTGGCCTACAGAAATCGTCCTGGCCTAGGGAGACCCACATCCCTCCTCCCCCACCCAGACACCTCCACTGCGCGCTAAGATAGCTGAATGTGCTGGTACTCACCCCCTTGTGTCTGCTGTGATGTCCTCACGCGCCCATCCAAATCTGGGTAGGCCACCGCCAGGATCCGAGACATCAGGGGTGTCAATTGACGAGTGGCACCCCTCCTACGTTGGGAGGCCATCCCCAGCAGAGCCTCCGCGGTCTTCCTGCTCCCGCGGCGGATGTCCTCCCACCTCTTGCGGCAGTGGGTGCCCCGTCTGTTGTGGACCCCCAGGGTCCGGACGTCCTTGGCGATGGCACGCCAAATGTCGATTTTCTGATGGGCGCTGACCTATGTCACATGTACAGGGGGAGAAATAACATTGTCATAATTTTCTGCATGCTCGATGTGAGTGGCCCCCCATCCCCAACCTTGCCATGTGGCACATGCTCTCATCCGTCGTTTGATGCAAGCCTCAATCGCTCCCCTCCCCACCATCTTTCATCCACCCGACTCAACCCAGGCATTGCCCCCAAAGCATGCTCCCAGTGTACTTACCTGTTGGTCTGGAGGACCGTAGAGTAGCGCATACTGGGGGAGGACCCCATCCACGAGTTTCTCCAATTCTTCAGAAGTGAAGGCAGGGGCCCTTTCCCCAGTCGCAGCAGCCATTGTATCTTCCAGACCGAGGTCACAGCAGCACTTGCAGTATAGGTCCTCTCCTGTGGATGATCAGGTCTCGAGTGATTAAGCAGATAGAAAATGGCGGTCACGTCCGCGGCGGTGCGTACCGCGACCGCCGGCGCACTTCGTCATTGGCTCCTGAAACCCATAGGGTTCAATGTTAACCAATGCGGCTTTGCGCCGCTGTCTTCGACCGCCTACCGCCACGGTGTGCCACGCCAGCGCATTGACCTCACATCCCAATGTCGCACTTCACAGGTCAGGCAGCCGCCATTTCAAGGGCCCACATGGCTGTCGACAATGGAGGAACGACATGTCATACTGACATACAGGCTTGACCGAGCCACTATACAGGAACTGTGTGCCCAGCTGGAGCCAGACCTGATGTCACCCATCCGCCAACCCACAGGGATCCCCCCTCTAGTGCAGGTGCTGTCAGTACTCCATTTTTTGGCAAGTGGGTCATTTCAAACAACAGTGGCCATTTCATCAGGGATGTCTCAGCCTATGTTTTCAAAGGTGTTGTCCAGGGTGTTGTCTGCCCTGCTCAAACACATGGGGAGATACATCGTTTTCCCTGAGGTGGTGGATTTGGCTACAGTGAAGGGTGATTTCTATGCCCTTGGACATATTCCCAACATCATTGGTGCCATTGATGGGACACATGTGGCTTTGGTACCCCCAGAGAAAGTGAACAGGTGTACAGGAACAGAAAAAGTTATCATTCCATGAATGTCCAGGTGGTCTGTTTGGCTGACCAGTACATCTCCCATGTAAATGCCAAGTTCCCTGGGTCAGTGCATGACGCGTACATCATGCGAAATAGCAGCATCCCTTATATGATGGAACAACTACAGAGACACCGTGTGTGGCTAATTGGTGACTCAGGTTACCCCAACCTGTCGTGGTTACTGACCCCAGTGAGGAATCCCAGGACAAGGGCAGAGGAACGGTACAATGAGGCCCATGGGCGTACTAGGAGGGTGATCGAACGCACCTTCGGCCTCCTGAAGGCCAGGTTTAGGTGCCTGCATATGACAGGTGGATCCCTAATGTACTCACCAAAGAAGGTGTGCCAGATCATCGTGGCCTGCTGTATGCTTCACAACCTGGCTTTGCGACGCCAGGTGCCTTTTCTGCAGGAGGATGGTCCAGATGGTGGTGTTGTAGCAGCTGTGGATCCTGCGGAGAGTGAAGAGGAGGAAGACGAAGAGGACGACACAGACAACAGGGACACAGTGATACAGCAGTATTTTCAATAACACACAGGTAAGAATCAACACCGGCATTTTACAATTTACTTACAGTCTCCTGCCTCTCTACTGTCTGTCCTTTTCACCCAGTGTATGCTAACAGAGTTGTGACTTTCCCTTCTAATTTCAGAGATGTGGGCCCCACTGCGTGACCTCTGCTTTGTTTGCCCATGGACTACAGCTGTGTGACAGTGGTATGTTGGCATCACAATGTAACTGGTCATTTTGGCACGTTTATGTCTAATACATATTTTCAAAAATACAGGCAGACTCCAGATTATTTTTGTGCAATAAGGGTGTTTATTAAAGTGCTCAATTTGGGACATGGTTGAAAATCGGTGATGGGTGATGGTGGAGGAATGTCCATGGCAGAGTCCAGATTTTCAGTCTCACAGGTGCATTGTCCATATGCCTGTGGAAGGTGGAGCAGGGGCAGTTTAAGGTTGGACAGGGTGACAATGTGGGACAGTGGGATGACATCAGGGGGTATCCTTTCCTGGCGGGGGTCTTGGCATTCTACTCTGTCTTCTTCCTAGATCTCAGGCCCCGCTTGCGGGGTGGTTCTTCTTCTGCAGGAGGTGGGGTTCTGGTGGCCTGTTCTTGTGTCGGGGCCTCCTGTCCACTAGCGCTGGCGGAGGTGGTAGCCTGTTCCTGGTCCATGCTAGTGACAGGGGCCCTTTGTGGTGCCACATGGTCCCGCAATGTGGTGACAATCTGGTTGAGAGCCACAACGATGGTGCCCATTGCGGAACTAATGTTTCTCGGTTCTTCCCTGAACCCCATAAACTGTTCCTCCGGCAGTACCTGGATCTCCTGGAACCTGGCCAGTACAGTCGCCATCGTCTCCTGGGAGTAGTGGTATGCTCCCATGATGGAGGTGAGGGCCTCGTGGAGAGTGGGTTCCCTGGGCCTGTCCCCCCCCTGTCGCACAGCAGCCCTCCCAGTTCCCCTGTTTCCCTGGGCCTCTGTCCCCTGGACCGTGTGCCCACTACCACTGCCCCCAGGTCCCTGTTGTTGTTGGGGTGGTGGGTTAACCTGGGTGCCCTGTAGTGGTGGACACACCGCTGATTGACGTGTCCTGGAGACAGAGGCATGGGCCCGCTGGGTGGGTGCTGTGCTGGTGTTCCCAGAGGGGGGTAGGTCTGCTGTGGCCTGTGGCTGTCTGAGGGGAACCGACTGTCCCGAGGTCCCCGATGGGCCGTGCTGGTCATCTGGGTCCAGGGAGACAGAGCTGCTGTCATCACTGGGGGCCTCTTCTGGGGGTGGAATGGACATTTCTGGACCCTCCTGGGGGGTGTGGTGGCGTTCGGGTCCTGCAGGGGTATAAGAGTATGGTTATTGCTTCTGTGTGTGCCATAGCGTGCAATGGGTGGGTGCCCGTGTAACCCAGTGCTGGCATTCCTTTGTGGGGGCTGTTGTGACGGTGGTTTGTGGGGGAGATGGGTATGTGCAGTGGGCATGCTTAGGTGATGGGTGTTGATGGTTTGTGGTGGCATGCAGGGTTTGGTGTTGGGGTGGGTGGGTTGTGATGGTGAGACATTAGCAGGGAGGATGTGTGATGGGGTGGGGGGGAGGGTGTAGGTATGAGTTGGCATGCTGGTGGGTGGGGGGGATGAAGTAGTTGAGATTAGACTTACCAGAGTCCATTCCTCCGCCTACTCCAGCGAGGCCCTCAGGATGCAGGATGTTCAAGACTTGCTCCTCCCATGCTGTAAATTCTGGGGGAGTAGGTGGGGGTCCGCCGCCAGTCTTCTTCACCGCGATGTTGTGCCTTGATACCATGGAACGCACCTTCCCCCGTAGGTCGTTCCACTGCTTCCTGATGTCGTCCCGATTTCGTGGATGCTGTCCCACAGCGTTGACCCTGTCCACTATTCTTTGCCATAGCTCCATCTTCCTGGCAATGGTGGTGTGCTGCACCTGTGCCCCGAAGAGCTGGGGCTCTACCCGAACTATTTCCTCCACCATGACCCTGAGTTCTGCGTCTGAGAACCTTGGGTGTCTTGGGGGTGCCATGGGGTGGTGTGGATGAGGTGTGGGGTGGTGTTTGCGGTGATGAGTGTGGTGAGTGTAGTGGTGTGTGGTGTTTTGTGCGTGGTTGTTGTGTGGGTGATGGTGTAGTGTGCCTCTGTGTGATGGTGTTCTCTATTCTATGCTGTCTCTCTCTGGGCTTCGTCTCTGATTTGTGGTCGTAGGGGTTTGTGGGTGATGTGGGTGTGTGTTTTATATTGGATTGGGTGTGTGGGAGTGTTGTGTGTATGTGTATCAGGTGTGTGTATTTCAAATTGTCCAATGTGGCTGTGTTTTGTAAGTGTGTGTGTATTTTGACCGCGCGGTGGGTACCGCCAATGGAATACCGCGGTTGAAAGACCGCCGCGTGGATTCGTGGGTCGTAATGGAATGGGCGTATTTCTATTGGCGTGACGGTGGAGGTTTGGTCTTCGCCAGTTTAACGCTGGCCGTTGGTGTGGCGGACTTTTGTGGATGTCGGGTTTTTGGCGGTTTGCCTCTTGAGGGTCAGAATGACCGTGGCGGTTTACCGCGACCGCGGCGGTGTTGTGGCAGCCTTCTGACCGGCGGTAAGGGTCTTTTTCAGCCGAGGTCAGAATGACCCCTTATATCTGGTTATGGTTTCGAACATTTAACCTGAAATTCTCACTATATTTCTTATCTATGGGCGTTTTTTGTTTCTTCGTACCCGAACCACTGAGGTTATGTCTATCTCTTCTTACCTATATTCTATCCATCTCATTATTTTTAACATGGCAACATTTGTTTGTTATCTACGTTTTTGTATAAATAAGCTTTGCGACCTAGATTTCGCGTATGTATAATATATCTTTCTACACCTTTGAAGAAGTCACTGTGTGACGAAACACGTGTTAGCTGTGTTTTACTGAACTTAAATAAATCATCCTTTGGAACATCAAGAAGACTCCTGTACCTTTTGGGCCTTCTACACCAGCTCTTACTGTCGCACTATATGATATTGACTTTTATGGGTGCTGTGGTCTTATCTGTACTCACATTCAAATCAGATGGGCAGACCTTCATGTTGGTGGTATATATACCTATTACCAAATGTAAATCTCCCATAAGTCAAAAGCAGGGGGCTTCGGCCCAGGATTTTTAAATTGGATATGCTCCCTGTACTCCAAACCTATAACCCGAGTGAAAATGAGGCAAATAATCTCTAACAGCTTTCCCATACATCAAGGCACTAGACAAGGGTGACTGCTTTCACCATTATTATTTGCGATTGCTATGGAACCACTAGCCTCTCACTTTCTTCTGCGCAACAATGAGGCATCCCGGACCTAGACACCCACTACATTGCGACTCTCTCTATATGCTGACGATGCCCTAATATACCTGCGCAGAAGCACAGCTTCTCTGCCGGAGATAATGACTTTATAGGACGCCTTCAATGAAATATCAAGGCTTAGGATAAATTGGACAAAATCCTGCCTGTTGCCTCTAGCCCATGTCCCAGTACAGACAAGAACCACCCTCCTATCTCATTGCTTACAATGGTGTCATGTTTCCTTCAAATACCTAGGAATACAAATATATCACTCTACGGACGATCTCAAGGAGGGTGATCTGGATCATGCTAATCACTCTATCCGAGTTTTACTCCTGTTCTGATGTTCATTGTCGCTCTCACCCTTGGGTCATGTGGCAATAGTTAAGATGCTCATACTTCAGGGGCTGCTATATTATTTTGCTGGATTACCATCTGTGCTCCCTAGATCCCTTTTCCGCATATTACATGGCCTGATGCTGGCATTACCCTGGGGGAAAGACCAACACTGAGTTGCCTTATCCACAACGCAACACCCGCAAGAAAAAAACAGGGGACATGCCTAACTTTGAGCTATACTATGCACCTGCACAGTTACAATGACCTCTACGCTGACTGAAAGACTCTACCCACACAGAAAGATCATCCATATGTGAAAGATCAGACCCAGTTAATACATGTACATGGCTGTCAGACCGACCATGCCTCGTTTTGCAGGGATCCAATTTGATGGATATTGGCCACATCTGTGGGCAAAGGTTTGTGCATGGTAAATCCCCAAACCCACCTCATTCGCCGCTAATTCTCATGATCCACATATTGGGTGCCCGCCCCCTGGTCATGCATCACAATATGGCTCCATGGACAGCGGCTAATCACAGTGGGGGACTTCTTTATGGATGGAGACTTGCTATCTTATGACTATATAATGGAAACCTATACTATAGGCCCAGGGCAGTTCTTAACATGTTGCGCAATACAACCGTTGATACACAACACATGATGGGTTGGTGAAACTGAGCCACCACTGTCAACCATCCTTAATTCATTACACAAGAAAGCTATTTCCCTGATATATATATAACCCTAAATGCAGGTGCCTGCATAGGCCTTGATGGAGCACTTGCCTACTGGAATGCAGCCCTCCTCAGCACTCTGTCCCAAGAGTCATGGTTGAGGGCTCTCCAACATGTAAAGGGAATCTCACGTAATCCCAGGTTCCAATTCACCAATTACTTATCCCCCCCAATGCATCAAGCGCAAGCTCACATTGACAGCCTCAGAATGTTGTGGGTTACTAGAAGCAGGATTCTATCACATGGTGTGGGATTGTCCTCCCCTACTATGCACCTGGCATGAGATAACTGCATTAACGGCAGACCTGGCAGACCATATATTATCCCTCACCCCTTCCTCCTGCCTCCTAGGATTCCACGCTGAAGTTAAGGGGAAAACACTTTCATAGGCTTATTGACTTGGCGTGTGTATTGGTTGAACAGCTTATTATGATGCAGTAGAAGACACCTACTACTCTGGACATTAACAAATGGCTTCTAGCCCTATTACATTGGGCCTGAGTGAAAACAAACGTGCTCCACTTCATGAGAGACAGAGGCTTGACTCGCTGTGGATGCAAGACATGGGATGTATTTGTCACTAATGTATAAGCCAAAAATGACATCCCCCTCATCTGAGGTGCGCACCTTAAGTATTTGTTCCACACTCATACAGTACACACTACTCAAGGGCCCCACGGTGACCACTATACACATTACATCAATGTATATTTGTGGTGACACTCCCATAGGGCAATATCCCGACATCCAACACACCACAACAAGATGCCATCGCTCACTATGTTCTCATCCCTCCTCTCCTACATAGGTCACACCAGACGGCTGCCTACCTTCCGCAACACACAGGACATCCACCTCTTTATTCTTCCCATCCCCAAAGCATGCGAATGCGTGTATAATTTGGGTATGATCCTCAACGCACTGAGATTATTGTTCATCTCCGCTAACTAATCCTGCGATGCTCCTTCCCCATCTCCTCTCCCCTCAGCCCACCCACCAAAAGCTCTGCAACAATTCTTGTTGATGTTTTGTAAACGATAAAAATAGATTTAAAAAAATTAAAAGTTAGAAGCAGGGCCAGTTCTAGGATTTGTGGGGCCCTGGACGGAATAGGAACATGTGAGGCCCCTATAATTTACATAAGACGTAATATTACTCGAAGTGACATCATAGGGAGTGTTAGAATTTGGGTCTCTAATTGACAGTCAGTTTGCGCTCTGCCCAATCAGGGACCCTCAGTCTAGTCAGGGCAATGGAGATACAGATAGATAACCACTGCCCCCCCCTTTGATAGCTTGGAACAAGAAATCATGCTTATCTCAAAGGCAATGTGTAAAGTATTTGTACCAAAACGCACAGCAATACAGTGAAAACACTCCAAAATGGACACCTGACCAGTTTAGAAAAAATAGGCAATAATTACCCTAATCAAACAAGACCAGAACAACAAAAACCCAACATACACAAGTAAAGTTATGAATTTTCCAAATAATAGAGTCTTACTTCATAGAAAACAATGTAAACATTGTTGTTACACAAAGCACCTGGTTTGCGTAAAAAATAAAGCCACCCGGGTGATCGTGCGTCGAAAAACTCAGAGATGCGTAATTTTTTCACTCGCAAGTGAAGCCGTGCGTCGTTTTCCAGATGGGGCATCTCAGGTCCACGTAGGTTTACGCTGCTTTTGACACCCAGCGATGATGCGTGAAACATCCAGCGCAAGGTAATGAAAAACCACACTGCGTGGGGTTTGCGTTGCTTTCAGCATCCGCAGCAGGTGTTGCGTCCTTTCTCCCGCTGCGATGCAGGTGATGAGTCCATTTTCCAGCCGCAAATAAGGTTGTGCGTTGATTTCAGCCATGAGGCGGGTGACGTGTCATTTTTACACCCGTGTTGCAGGTGGTGCGTCTAAAATTTCCACGCACAACTTCCTGTACATGGATTTCTGTTCTTGTTCTACCAGCTTCACCTTTCAAGGGCCCAGGGACTGGATAGGGCACCACTTGGCAGGGCAGGCATCTCAGCAGAGAGTCCAGGTGCTGGCAGAGGAAGTCTTTAATGGCCCTGAGATATACTTCAAAATATAAGGCAAGCTCAGTCCAAGCCCTTGGAGATTCTTCACAAGCAGGAATATACCACAAAGTCGAGTCTTTGTTCTCTTTCAGGCAGAAGCAGCAACTGCAGGCCAGCCCAGCCAAGCACAGTCATAGGCAAATGCGCAATACTCCTCCTCTGCCTCTTCAGCTCTTCTCCTTTGTTCCAGAAGTAATCTAAGAATCTGGGATTTTGGGTCCATTACTTATACCCCTCTCTGCCTTTGAAGTAGGCAAACTTCAAAGGAAAGTCTCTGTTGTTCACAAGATCCTGCCTTGCCCAGGCCTGGCCCCAGACACACACCAGGTGGCTGGAGACTGCATTGTGTAAGGGCAGGCACAGCTGATTCAGGTGTAAGTGATGATTCTTCCCTCCACTCTAGCCCAGATGACTCATCAGGATATGCAGGTCATGCCCCAGCTCCCTTCGTGTCACTGTTTAGAGGGGATTCACAAACAGCCGAACTGTTAGTCTGACCCAGACAGGGAATACACAAGCAGGCAGAGTCACAGAATGGTTTAAGCAAGAAAATGCCTACTTTCTAAAAGTGGCATTTTCAAATTGACAATTTAAAAAACAACTTTACCAAAAGATATATTTTTAAATTGTGAGTTCAGAGACCTGAAAATCTACATCTCTATCTGCGCTCAAAGGGAAACTGCACTTTAATGATATTTAAAGGCAGCCTATGAGAGAGATAGGCCTTGCAACAGTGAAAAACTAATTTGTCAGTATTTCACTGTTAGGACATGTAAAACACATCAATACATGTCCCACCTTTAACATACACTGCACCCTGCCCATGGGGCTACCTAGGGCCTACCGTAGAGGTACCTTACATGTATACTTGCCAGGTCAAGTTGGGTGGTTAAAACTGCACACACAGACACTACAGTGGCAGGTCTGAGCCATGTTTGCAGGGCTACTCATGTGGGTGGCACAACCAGTGCTGCAGGCCCACTAGTAGCATTTGATTTACAGTCCCTGGGCACCTCTAGTGCACTTTACTAGGGACTTACTAGTAAATCAAATGTGTCAATCATGGAAAAACCAATTACACATACATTTTACACACTTGCACTTCCACTTTAGCACTGGGCAGCAGTGGTAAAGTGCCCAGAGTACCAAAACAGCAAAAACAGAGTCCAGCACACAGTCAAAACATGGGAAGCAGTGGCAAAAAAGACAGAGGAGACCACACCAAGGATGCCAGGTCTAACAGGAAGTGTACATTGACCATTCATTTTCAGGCACAGTTTGAAGCAGTTTTGAAAGAAGCTATTATCTATTATGGATATTGCTTATAGGGATACAAATACAAATAATAACCCCAATCTAATAAGTGCAAATATTTTAAAGGTCTATTATGTGAAAATACAATCCATCATACTGGGTTGAAAAGCTAGGCCTAAGTTGTTCTAAAATCGATGTGTCCAGATTAGTTCATTATTACAATTCTAAGACAGATTTCCCAGAGCTATACAGTGGGCCTTCATTTGGCTCTCCAATACTCCTGTTACGCCAGTTAAGTTCAAGGTTAAGGCATTTGGTTTCAGCAGGCATGGGAATCAACACAAAAAGAAGCATGCTGGTTCAGGTGAGGGACCTGCAAGTGTTCTAGCAAAGAATAAGAAACACTAATGGCAGAAAATAAGAGAACTAGATGGCACAGATGACATACACAGCTTAGTTGACTAAAATATTGGCAGGCAGGGGCACCAAACGCTTGACCATTTCCACACATTGAACGCTTAACACAGCAATTGCTTTCAAACTCAAATATTAAGATATGCAAATAGCTGAACTAACTTAAAGATATAAAGATGAGATGGCTAAAAAAGGGACAGGGTTTTGTATCCAAGAAGAAAACTGTCAAAAGCTGTACTGGGAGACAGTCATTAAACAGACAAGTAGCAAACTAAAGCAACAAAACAAGAATGATTTATTATAGCAGATTCAGTGCAGTTTCACTCTGCAAGGAACTGAAAGCTAACAATGCAGACTAGGTTAGGGGAGGTGGTGGTTGACTTTCAAAATAAAGCTCCCATAATCCCTGAGATCTGAAGTTTTAGAGATTTTAAGTCACATCTCCTTATTATCTGCCAAAGTGTGAAGGGTCTAGGCCCATGTCATTCAACTTATATTTAGCCTAAGAGGTAATAACCAAATTGCACCTACCCTCAGATAAATTCACTGGATCTTGGTTAAAGAGATAATTAAATGCAAGACCCTTGAAAGACAGCATGCAGCCGTTTACTCCAGACTATATACTACAATGGTGCTTTACTGAGTTTAAATATCTAGGAGTGGTGAGCACCCACAGTAAAGCGGAAACAAGAGCCAATTATGGCGTCGCTTTTACAGCCCTCACTGATAGCATCACCCGATGGATCCCCTTACCGTTGTTTCTGTCGGGCCAAATCAGTCTTATGAAAATGATCATACTCCCTAAGTCCTTATATCTCTATACCCTACCCGCCCAGTTGTACCTTCTTTCATGCCCTCCATACTCAGATGATTCGGGTAGCATGGGTGGGCTTACAGCCCTCCATACTATGGGACATTCTCACCCTCCCATTGCCGAAAGGAGTATTTGAGACACCGAACTTCGAATTATATTATTACTGTGCACAAGCCCACTATGTCATACATTGGTTCAAGGCTACTCCATACGTGCCATATTTGGCTGTGGAAGAGGGATATAGGAGCCCTCTTCCATCGCGTGCATATCTAGGGCTGAGCTACATTTAGCAGACTACACGGATTCCATGATAGCATGCACCACTGCAGTGTGGCGTAAACTGGTGCCCCACACTAATAAATCCGTACTATACTCCCCACTCATTCTGCTCCCGTATCACCCTCTGTTACCAGTCATGCATGAGACTTCCAGTGGGCTGCTGCTTCCCAGACTGGTACACCCACTGCGGGTAGCTCTGTATGGAAGTCTGACAGTTAGTCTAGCCACTGTGTTTGGAATGGTGTGCAGCCTTCAGGTGAGTTTTTTGTTGATCCTGTCATTGAAGGTGTTCCTGCAGGCCAGCTTGCTTGTGACAAGGATGTTCCTGAAGGGTTTTTAGGAGCAGTTTGGGAGCCACTTGAAAATCTCGGAATCGAAGTATGAGTCAGTGACAGCTCTGACTTGGGTGGTCATGTTGAGTTTGCTGTCAACGATGATCCTGAGGTTCTTGTTGTGAGTGATGGAGGCAGGTGTCAGTCCTAGCTCTGTTGGCCACCAGGTGGAGTCCCATGTTGATGTGCTCTTCCCAAAAATCACAATTTTGGTCTTGTTGTTCAGCTTCAGACAGTTGGTCTTCATCCAGTGGGCGATTTCAGTCATGCTAGCATTGAGCTTGATCTGGAGACTTATGAGATTGTCACACAGTGCAGCAAGTCACCTTGCTGTGCTGCACTGCATGACAGGGAGAGAACAGGATTGCACAGTATTTAAGTCAATATGGTGCATTCCTGCCTTTTCCCTGTGCTGGCACCCGTTTGGCAGCGTAGCGTCAACCCACGCACCCATGCACCTTGGTCTGAGGGTGCCTCTGTTGCATGCAGAATTTCTTTCCCTGCGGCATGTTACTCTATCTATGTGTGCTACAGAATGCAGCATGCATAGAAAGAGGAAGTAATGAGGAGAAATAAAGATATTTCCTATTACGTCTACCCTTGAAGGTGTAGCATTTTGGAGCATTCCCAGGTTTACCAGTTCTGATAAATCAGCGAATGCGTCACAATCCAGGGGAGTTGCATGGGAACACCCATGCAATGCCCATGGGATGCCTTCCAGGGCAGGAAAAGGTAACACAGCAATTTGCGCTGCGTTACTGTTCTCCAGATTTATGGAGTGACTCAGGGCCATGCAAAGTGGCCGTGCGTGGTTCTATAAATCACATTTGAGGTTTGCACTGCACAAATACCATGTTGTGTGGTGCAAAGCAATGCAAACATTCACATAAATATGCCCCTGGGAATGTTGTCTGTGACAGACAGAAAGAGCTGTGTGTTGTTGGAGTAGGAGAGGACGGTGACAGTGAATAATGCTGGCTAGGGGGACCATGTACATGTTGAGGAGAGTTGGGCTCAAGGAGGATCAAGTAGATGAGGTTGTGGGTGTCCAAGATGTATGGTGCCAGGTTACCTGACTGGGTCCTTTCAGTCAGGAAGGAGCAGCTGCATCGGAGTGCATGTACTTAGATTCCATTGTCATGTAGACTTTAGATGAGGATAGAGTGGGAGACTTTTTTAAATGCTACATAGAGGTCAAGGATGATCAGGGCCACTGTGCCTCCTCTATCCAGAGTTATGCAGATATTATCCATGGTGATGATGTTGGCCGTTTCCATTCTGTGGTTGGGTCAGAAATCTGCCTAAGTGGTTTTGCGGAGTCACTGAGGTATTTGGTGAGGCATCTGTTGATGCTTTTTTCTAAGACCATGGCTAGAAATAGAAGAAGGGAGCTGTTCTGTAGGTGGTGAGCATTCACGGGTCTGTGGAGGATTTCTTCAGCATTGTGAAGACAGTTATCACGCAAGAGGTGGAGGCATTCAGAATGGGTGTGAGCATGGCGCTAAGGGTTGCAGTTCTCTGGAATAGGAGTGGTGGGAGCTGGGGTCCAATAGGACTCCTGGGTGGTTTGAGTTCATGGTAGCTACGTCTTCTTCTGGGGTGATGAAGGATCATGTGGTTAGCATATCTTCTCTGGATAAGATTAGGAGGTGCTTGGCAGGATCTGTTGAGCCCAGTTACAGTTTGAAGTTGCTATAAATGGCTGTGATTTTGGTGCTAAAGAATTGAGATACTGTTGCAGAGGTCCTGCGAGGAGGTGGTCAAGTTGGAGGCAGCAGCTGGTGAGGTGAAATCCTTTACAATGGCTAAATGAATCTCTTGGCTGGTTCATGGGCAGAGAGGTCTGTCTCATCTTGGATCTGTGTAGAGCCACACAGTGGCAGGAGGATTGAAAGCACTGGACTGTATCACTATTAACAGTAACAGACCCTGTCTCTGACATCCTAGCTTCTGTGAGGCAGATAAGTTCTAGTAACTTTTTTTCTGGTGGCCATAAGGGTAATGTCTATAGAACAACAGTCATGTTTACACTCTTCTTGCTTCATTGAGAATTGTTTGACATTTTATTCACAAATTTGTATCTCCTGTTCCCTTAATCCTATTTTAACTGTTGTGTTGTTTTGGTTATTACATTTTTCTGGTTGGGGATTTTATTGTGTTGTGTTCTTGCCTTTAATCCTGTTTGGTACTGCTTAAACCTACTGTTCATGTCACAGGGGAAACCCCAGTTGCTTGTGCCATAGCTATCTGCATTTCAGTTGATTGTTTCAATGAAATGTATTACAACCTAATAAGATTGTGTTTTATTAAGGTGGTCCTAATAAATAGCCCACATTCTGACAGTTACTATGTAAAGCAATTGTGTTTAACATTAAATTGGCACAGATTTAAGATTGCACTTCAGACTGCTATTTTCTTTTAGATGATAACGCATCTTGAATAAAACCCTGTTTTACTGGGATCTGTAGAGGTGCTCCAGGGCCTTTTTCTAGAGCATGGGAAGGATCTCAGCCTGAAGAAGAAGGAGGGACTGGTGTGTTTCCTTCTGTGGTAGGACCTGAAGTGGTCTCTGAAGGAATTTGAGTCTGTGGCTAAGTTGGATAAAGTTGAGGTCCCACAGGCACAAAATGAAGGACCATCATTTGTTGATGTAGGCTGGACCACCCTCCCCATTCAGCTGTGGAGTAAAGGTGCAGCAAGATGGTGGCTGGAGCCAGCAAGGGGATGGTGTGTTCTTGCAGTGTACTGCAATCTGTGCTGTTTGTCTTCTTGATGCCGGCCTAAATGCTGGGAGTAATATGACCTGAATGGTATTTTGGACTGAATGGTATTTTGTACTGAGAATGAGAAACATCTGACAGTTCAAAATATACTTTGAGGCTGTTTCGGTTTGTACTGGAAGGCTGGAAATCTCCACAATAGGACATTTGGCTGCAACGTTTGAGGTTACAAAAATGTTGCTGATAGTGAGACTGCAGGACACAAAGGAAACTGGTGGTCTCTTTGTTGGTTTTTATGTGTTACAGCTTGTTATCCTCATGCCCACCTCACCACTGAGAATACTGTTCTGCACCTCTGGTCCAAAGGAGACCCTCCTGAACAAGCCCTGCTGTAGGAGGGAGGGCTGAAGTACATTTGAACTTACCGATATAGGGAACCCCTTTGACCATTCTGGAGTGGGAGATCAGAACTATTAGCATTATGTTCAAGGACAGAGAGAAATAAAACAACAGTTATTGAAGGAAGAGTACATTATTTTTCCTGTAAAATTATTTCTAAGTTATACTGTAGTGGAATTGTGACCATATGCATATGCACATCATCTCTGTACTAATCAAATACTTCTTCACTTTGTTTATATGTATAAAATTGTGAACACAAAATGTGTTTGCTATTAAAAACCGTAATAAGCATCCATTTCAAACACCGATGCATCACCTGCATGCTACCAACAGGTGTGGCAGGGATATTAGTGCAGTAGAAGTAGATTTATTTTAACACACAATGGAATACTCAGCTAAGGAAACAATTCTGAGCAGGAAAACTTCAGGTTTTGTGCCCAAGACCTTTTTTTTGTCCTCATATATCATCGCCATTAAGCTTATTCAGGTGCGCTAAGCTCGAACGCTAATGCGCAGGAAGCACATGACCATCTAGATCCCTGGATGAACCCCAGTTCCAGACCTAGCCAGGTCTAGGAGAATAATCATTGGACATTAGGCAATAACCATCTCAGATCTTTAAGAGATCCCATATCCGATCACCAGGCCTCTCCCTTGGCTTCTATCTATATCTTTAAAGAAGAGAACAGAACTTCTCTATTCCTTCCAATTGGGGGGGTGGATTGAACCCAACTTCTGCATACTTCCCTTCTCGCAAGTAAAATTAGGATAAACACCAACCATCGTAGTGATTAAGCTTAATTAGGGAACACGTAGAGGGCGGGAAAAAAGGAACGTCATCATCACTAACTGATACCCCAAATATAATTAACCGGGAGATCACTTCTATCACGACTCCCAAAGAGTTAGATATTGTCTTACTGTAGGAAAGTACCATCTTGCCTGGCATGTTACACCCATATTTCACTGTATATATGTTGTTTTAGTCTATGTGTCACTGGGACCCTGCCAGGCAGGGCCCCAGTGCTCAGAAGTATGTGCCCTGTATGTGTTCCCTGTGTGATGACTAACTGTCTCACTGAGGCTCTGCTAACCAGAACCTCAGTGGTTATGCTCTCTCTCCTTTCCAAATTATCACTAACAGCTAGTGACCAATTTCACCAATTCACATTGGCATACTGGAACAACCATATAATTCCCTAGTATATGGTACTGAGGTACCCAGGGTATTGGGGTTCCAGGAGATCCCTATAGGCTGCAGCATTTCTTTTGCCACCCATAGGGAGATCTGACAATTCTTACACAGGCCTGCCAGTGCAGCCTGAGTGAAATAACGTCCACGTTATTTCACAGCCATTTACCACTGCACTTAAGTAACTTATAAGTCACCTATATGTCTAACCTTCACCTGGTGAAGGTTGGGTGCAAAGTTACTTAGTGTGTGGGCACCCTGGCACTAGCCAAGGTGCCCCCAAATTGTTCAGGGCAAATTCCCTGGACTTTGTGAGTGCGGGGACACAATTACACACGTGCACTATACATAGGTCACTACCCATGTATAGCGTCACAATGGTAACTCCGAACATGGCCATGTAACATGTCTAAGATCATGGAATTGTCACCCCAATGCCATTCTGGCATTGGGGAGACAATTCCATGATCCCCCGGGTCTCAGCACAGAACCCGGGTACTGCCAAACTGCCTTTCCGGGGTCTCCACTGCAGCTGCTGCTGCTGCCAACCCCTCAGACAGGTTTCTGCCCTCCTGGGGTCCAGGCAGCCCTAGCCCAGGAAGGCAGAACAAAGGATTTCCTCTGAGAGAGGGTGTAACACCCTCTCCCTTTGGAAATAGGTGTGATGGCTGGGGAGGAGTAGCCTCCCCCAGCCTCTGGAAATGCTTTGATGGGCACAGATGGTGCCCATCTCTGCATAAGCCAGTCTACGCCGGTTCAGGGATCCCCCAGCCCTGCTCTGGCGCGAAACTGGACAAAGCAAAGGGGAGTGACCACTCCCCTGACCTGCACCTCCCAGGGGAGGTGCCCAGAGCTCCTCCAGTGTGCCCCAGACCTCTGCCATCTTGGAAACAGAGGTGTTGCTGGCACACTGGACTGCTCTGAGTGGCCAGGGCCAGCAGGTGACATCAGAGACTCCTTCTGATAGGCTCTTACCTCTCTTAGTAGCCAATTCTCCTTCCTAGGTAGCCAAACCTCCTTTTCTGGCTATTTAGGGTCTCTGCTTTGGGGAATTCTTCAGATAACGAATGCAAGAGCTCACCAGAGTTCCTCTGCATCTCCCTCTTCACCTTCTGCCAAAGGATCGACCGCTGACTGCTCAGGACGCCTGCAAAACCGCAACAAAGTAGCAAGACGACTACTAGCAACCTTGTATCGCTTCATCCTGCTGGCTTTCTCGACTGTTTCCAGGTGGTGCATGCTCTGGGGGTAGCCTGCCTCCTTTCTGCACAAGGTGCTCTGAAGAAATCTCCCGTGGGTTGACGGAATCTTCCCCCTGCAACTGCAGGCAACAAAAGACTGCATCACCGGTCCTCTGGGTCCCCTCTCAGCACAACAAGCGTGGTCCCTGGAACTAAGCAACTCTGTCCAAGTGACTCCCACAGTCCAGTGACTCTTCAGTCCAAGTTTGGTGGAGGTAAGTCCTTGCCTCCCCACGCTAGACTGCATTGCTGGGTACCGTGTGATTTGCAGCTGCTCTGGCTCCTGTGCAGTCTTCCAGGATTTCCTTCATGCACAGCCAAGCCTGGGTCCCCGACACTCTAACCTGCAGTGCACAACCTTCTGAGTTGTCCTCCGGCGTCGTGGGACTCCCTTTTGTGACTTCACGTGGACTCTGGTTCACTCCTCTTCTAAGTGCCTGTTCCGGTACTTGTGCAGGTGCTGCCTGCTTCTGTGAGGGCTCCCTGACTTGCTGGGCGCCCCTTCTGTCTCCTCATCCAAGTGGCGACATCCTGGTCCCTCCTGGGCCACAGCAGCATCCAAAAACCCTAACCGCAACCCTTGCAGCTAGCAAGGCTTGTTTGCAGTCTTTCTGCGTTGGAACACCTCTGCAAGCTTCTTCACGACGTGGGACATCCATCCTCCAAAGGGGAAGTTCCTAGTCCTCTTCGTTCTTGCAAAACACCAAGCTTCTTCCATCCGGTGGCAGCTTCCTTGCACCCTCAGCTGGCATTTCCTGGGCTCCTGCCCACTCTCGACACTGTCGCGACTCTTGGACTTGGTCCCCTTGTCTTACAGGTACTCAGGTCCAGAAATCCACTGTTGTTGCATTGCTGGTGTTGGTTTCCTTGCAGAATCCCCCTATCACGACTCCTGTGCTCTCTGGGGGTTGTAGGTGCACTTTACACCTACCTTACAGGGTCTTGGGGTGGGCTATTTTTCTAACCCTCACTGTTTTCTTACAGTCCCAGCGACCCTCTACAAGCTCACATAGGTTTGGGGTCCATTCGTGGTTCACATTCAACTTTTGGAGTATATGGTTTTTGTTGCCCCTATACCTATGTGCTCCTATTGCAATCTATTGTAACTTTACACTGCTTGCATTACTTCCTTTTGCTATTACTGCATAATTTTGGTATTGTGTAGATATATCTTGTGTATATTTCTCATCCTCATACTGAGGGTACTCACTGAGATACTTTTGGCATATTGTCATAAAAATAAAGTACCTTTATTTTTAGTATATCTGTGTATTGTGTTTTCTTATGATATTGTGCATATGACACCAGTGGTATAGTAGGAGCTTTACATGTCTCCTAGTTCAGCCTAAGCTGCTTTGCCATAGCTACCTTCTATCAGCCTAAGCTGCTAGAAACACCTCTTCTACACTAATAAGGGATAACTGGACCTGGCACAAGGTGTAAGTACCTCTGGTACCCACTACAAGCCAGGCCAGCCTCCTACACTTACCCACTTCTAGCCAGAAACCCTAGAGTTTTGGGCATGAGGCGAACATGTGTACATCATCTGCCTCCCTACCGCCACACCGCTGGCACTCTGAAGTCACACTACTCCTTTATCGATCCTTTATCTTGGCCATCCTTTCTGGGGTCCAATATTCCCTATGAAGAGATGATTTATTTTTAATACGGCTACTTTCACCACCGAATACAAGGTGGCCAAAGATGTCCACCAAAGGTTCCCCAACTCATCCTCTGGCAAACATCCGCTCCATTTCCTATAAAGCGGTTGAGATACTGCCTCGACTCTAAGCAGTAAATGTTGATACCATCGGGAGACTTCTTTCTTTGTGTCAGTGGGTACCAATAGATCCTGCTTGGTCGGTTCCAGGCCCAGGCCTCCCTGACTTTTGAGCCACCCATTAACCTGGAAGAACTTAAATCTCGACAGGGACCCATGAGTCTTGTGGTTCCAGAATTCCCAACTCATCGAGGACTCGGCCCTGATTAACTGGCCCCATCTTGTTACCCCGTTATTTTTAAGGGGCAGCGCCAAGCTATCAAGCAGACCCTCCGGAGTCCCTGGAGAGTCCCAAATAGGAGCTAGTATACTATAATAACCACCACCAACAAAAGATCGGATTTCATACCAGCTAGTGGCAGCAGCTCGTAAACATTTCAGCCTGAGTTTCTTAAAGAATTTCGGAGCCCCGAGCTTATACAAGAAACCGTTTATCGGGAGGCCTGTCAACATTGCTCTGAACATAAATTCCCTTATTGAGGTATCTGGGGATAACAGCAACATCCTGGTATTTTTTAATAAATAGGGCCAGCAATACAACTGGAGATTGGAAAGGGCCAGGCCACCCACACCGACCCTCCTCCTCAATTTCTTCCAAGATACCCAAACTCCTTTGCTGGCCCATATAAAGGCTGTAATCTTTGCCTGTAGATTTGAAATATTTTTTTTTATCAAAATACAAAGGGATATTATCAAACAAAAAAGTAATCTTTGGTAAAATAGACATCTTAACCAAATTGACACAACCATAGATAGTAAGCAGCAGATTTCCCCACTTTCTCAAAAGAACCCCAACCTCCTTAAACACCTTATATACATTTTTAGAGGCTAACTCTCCCAAATCTTGTGTAATCATTATCCCCAAATACCTCATCTCTAAAACCTTTCTGGGATCTTCATGATTTTGATTCCACATAATTATCTCAGTTTTTCCCTCATTTACCCCATAACCTGCCAAGCTCGAAAAAATCTTTACTTCTTTTTGAAGATTTGGGATTGCAGTTGTAACATCAGAGGTAAAAACCATCCGCATTCAACACAATTTTTCCTATAAAAATCTCCAACCACAAAAGGTCTTCTACAGGTATTAAACCTCAAACTTTCTGCAAAGGGTTTGATGTACAGCTCAAAAAGAATCGGGGAAAGAGGGCACCCTTGCCTAGTACCTCTACCTATCTGCACACTCGATGACAGGGTGCCATTAACCAGAATTTTCACAGACGGAGCCCTGTATATCTTTAGTAGCACCTTAATTAAAGATTAATCAATTCCAAGATGGGTCAAAGTAGCCATGAGATTTTTCCAGTTTACTCAATGAAAAGCTTTAGCAGCATCCACCGTCACAACTGTCAAGGGGAGATCCAAAGTCGTGGGCAAGTCAATAGCTCCTATTAAAGTGTGATTGAGATCTCTCATGTTCCTACCTGGTAGGAAACCCTGCTGATCCTGATGTATCAATTGACCAGCCACTCTATTCAGCTGCCATGCCAAAATACTAGTAAAAACCTTGTAATGGCAATTCAGCAGCAATATCGATCTGTATGATTGACGCTCCACGGGATTCTTACCCCGTTTCAACAATAATGTAATTACCGCCTCATTCCAGGAGTTTGGAATCGGAGAGCCCTCCAGCAATATAGCATTAAACAGCTGCACCCACACTGGAATAATAACCTCTTCTAATGCCACATAAAGCTCACTGGGATCCTGTCAGGACCTGACGCTTTCCCTTTCTTCACCTTTTTAACAGCGGCTAAAATCTCAGAGCCAGATATTACTTGACCTAGATGTCAGGCATCTTCACTGGCTAATCTTGGCAGCTGTTTCTGTCCAAACCAAGCGTTTATGGCCCCAACATCTGGGTCCAGGTCTTCCTTGTAAAGCTTCTGGTAAAAGGATTTGAATGCTGCGATTATCCCGAGATTATCTTCAGCCTCCCTACCTGTATCCTCGTCCCTAACCCTCTTAATGTTGTTCTGACGCGACTCCAGTCTGCTCTCCCATGCCAACAGTTTTCCACAGCTTTCACTATGTGTAAGATTCCACGCTTTGCTGGCTTCCCATTTCTGTTCGACCTTTACCACCTGCATAACCCGGAATCTTGTCTGCAAATCTCCTAAATGTTCTAGAACAGCCCCCTGGCTGCCTCACTAACTGTACCTGCTTTTTACACCTCTTCTGCCCTCACTATCTCCCTCTCCACTTCAAGTTGAAGAGACCTCTCATGCTTCACCCAATGCACCGCCAGACTGAATATAGACCCTCTTAACCACGCCTTATATGTATCCCAGACCACGTGAATTGGGGCAGAAGCCAAATTACAGTGAAAAAACTCCTGCGATTGCTGTGAGATCGTACACACTAGCTGAGGCAGAGCTAACATCCTTCTATCAAAGGTCCACCTCCTATTCTCCCATCCTCTCTTCTGCTGAATTTTTAACAGTAACGCTGAATGATCTGTAAGATGGATTGGCGTCTGGACCAGATCTATAACTCTGTCAAAAATTTGTCCCTCTTTAAAAAATAATCCAACCTTGAATAATGACCATTTTTTTACTATGGAAAGTATATTCCCTACTTGCCCCCTTCAATTTCTGCAGCACATCACAAAGCCCCAAATTTTCCATCATATCTAACAAATAAGAATTCATTTTTGGAGAGTTAATTTGAATTCTCTCCGAAGACCTATCCAAGCTATTATCCAATAAGATATTTAGGTCCCACCCAAAAATAATTGGGGCTTTAAAGCCAAGAAGGTTACCAAATAATTGGACAATGGTGTGATATCATCCACATTTGGCCCATAATAACTGACTACTGTATAAACAGCGTCATAAACTTTTATCTCCGCAATTATCCAGTGCCCTCCATCATCCACCATACACCGGACTAAGCTTGCCCCAGAATTTGCTTTGATAACCACAGCTACCCCTTTGGAACAACACATCTGATCTGTGGCAATTACGGCCTCCACCCATCCCAGCTTAGAGAAAAGGTCATTTCTGCGTCAGAAGATGGGTCTCCTGCAGTATCATTATCTGGGTTTGACTGTCTTTCAAGTACTGCTAAATCGATCAACGTCTTTTAACAACCTGAAGTCCATTAACATTCCAGCAAAGAATAGCCCATGATTTCTTCATGTTTCTGTCAGACAGACCCATTCAAACCAGACAGACATCAACTGCCTTCTTTCCCCAAAGAACCCACTATGCACACCACACCTACTATTGGTCTTCCTGCGACTTATCTGCACCATCACCTGACTTAGATAGAGGACATTCAATTTTTGTTTTCTTTTTTCCCCATTGCTCCCCACCTCGAGTGCCCACCCCAGGGAACCCTCCCATCTAGTATTAGGCATCTCCTAATACCGGTTCAACCCACCCCGCTGCGGATTAACTTCACCTCTAAACCTAACATTTAGCTGCTGCCGGGGTGCCCTTCCCTGTTTATCTGAGCGATGGAAGTGTCCAAAGCTGCAGGCTCAAGAAAGTTATGCATCTTATTTCTCCGCATAACTTTCATTATAAAAGGAAACCTCAGTTGTGCTGTAGCCCCCAACTTCCTCAGCTCCTCAAGCCTCTTCCCAAATTCCCATTGTCTCTCTGCAGTTTCCTTAGAGACATCAGATCGAATCCTAAAAGATGCCCCTAACGCTTGCAGGGTGCCAGCTTTCAAGGCCATACTCAATAGCTTCTCTTTCACGGAATATGAAAGAAAACTTACTAGGATCTTTTCGGGGGGTCTTTCTCACTGGATGCTGTTTAACGGATCCCTGTGTACACGCTGTATTTCTGATTCCAGGTTCTCCATCCAGCTATCAGAAGGGAAGGAATTTCTTAGTAAACTGATCACAAATGTTTTAATATCTGAGCCTTCCAGTCCCTCTTTTACCTCCAAGATCCTAACATTGTTTCGTCTCGCATTATTTTCAAGTCTTTCAAGCTTGGAGATCAAAAGCGATACCTCCTGTGATGTTTTCCTGTACTGCAGATTGCAGTGACGTAAGCCCCACCTCTAATTCCAAAGTACGCTGAGGTAAATTTTCGATTTTAGCTTCTGAATTAGAGCAAGTACATTGAATTCCATTCTGATTAGCCTCTGATGTTTCAAAACAATCTTTAGTCTGAACCAGATCTCAGCCTTTTAACCCAGTGGTCAAAGCCTCTAAATCTAAATCAATCTTCTCTTCGGGACTCTGAAACACAACTTGTACTTCGCTCCCGCTTCCAGATACCTCCCCATCTAGAATACTTAGAGAGGCTGCCTCCTAAGACACCATACTATCATGCGGCATTGATATCACTAGCCGGGAGGGGAGAGTACCATCAACTGGCCCCATTAAAGTTGACTCCTCCACTACCATCTCACCGGCTTCACCACTGCGCTCCATTGCTCCAGACAATTCCCTTTTACTCTCAAAAAGAGAGTCACTCATAACAGGACATGTTTTAAAATAAGATCTTAAAGATGGCACATTTCCCCTTACGTTTGTAATTAACAAATTATTTTCCTCAATCATAGGACTCTCCACAGCTGCTTTTATTAGTTTTTTTTTCTCAAACTCAAGTTTTTAGGATAGGAGGCCTTACTTAGCGATTACTTCATCTGGGTTTTTATTGGTTTTGTCGCAGTTCTGATTTTTGAGCGTTCTACGCCGCCCAATCAGCCAATCCTACCCTCCTGTACACAGGAGGGGCACTATGGCACTACCAATTGGCTCTCCTCCCGACCTTGTCGTGTACGCCTGAGAGAGCGTAGTTTTGATATTACATATTATAGACGTGAAATGCTTATGATTAACAATGCTGCATTAAATAAAATATTCATTGAAACATATTCATTAACGTAAAGGATTTTCATGTGTGTAAACTAATGTCATCTGTAAGAAATAATCGTCAATAGATTGCCAAAGCTGTACACATTAAAACGCATAAGACTGCATTCGTTAGGACTCGTATATCTTAAGTTAGCGTGAGTCAAGCAAAGCTGTGTAACTCTCATATTAAAGCGTATTTTCTGTCTCTTCAGTGTACTGATTTGCAAAAGACCATGACCCAGCGATTGTTCTTTTCTTCACTAGTTTGCAACATTCCCTGATTCTCCCATCCGCATGTTAGTAGCTTCTAGCATAACAGCTATATACTTTGAAACATTAATGGACACTTCCAAGGACGATGGAGCGAGGAGAAGAGAACTTTTGACCTGACGAGTGCCAAGGAGATGAAGTAATCCCGGATATGCCACCTACGAAAAACGTCAATTATGAAGACCAATTAGGATTCAGAAATATATCGTGAAATGACAAATGCCTTACTTAATGTATAATTTGATAGGTTACCAATGGTGGGGTGTAGTGACTGACCAATAGAATTTTGGGGGAATGTATCATGAAAAGGGATAAAAAAAACATGACACAGGAGACAAACGACATTAGGTAGGGAATGATATCGATTGCATCCAGAAACTCTGTCACTCTATTTGGTGACTTGAGACTTAGACAAAACCATCCTTGCCCATAGACTGCCCCTTACACTTTTCTCCTTATGAGGAGAGTGTTCCTTTGCCTTTAACTTAGATAGACTGGCGGCGATCTAACTGATGTCCTGAAGACGAAGACCGATCCTGTATGCTGACCTATCTTGAGGAGGGTAATAACAAATGTTGCTAATGAAATCTACTTAATTGCTTTTCTTTCTAGGTACCAACTGCTGTATGTTTTGATTAGAGACCTTAGTTAGAAGTTTTCCAAATTGGTGTTCAAAATTGTTTTGCATGAAGCCCAACATGCTAATGCTAATTAGAGGTTAGACGAGGTATTCATTCTGACTGACAAACTGACGTGACTGACGTAATGCTATGCTGAACTAGTATCTTTAGAACCTTTGATGTGTTACGATTTGCTTATATCTATCTGATTGCCTATGCTACTGATCTTAGCATTTTCGAAAGCTTATTATGGTTGTCATCTTGTGACTGCGCTTATATGCTTCCTGGCTTTGAGATTGATGCATTACTATTAGATTGTAATCAATAGGGAATAAAACTCATAAAACTTCATTAAGGTGTGGTTATTTGTGACTGAAAGGTCATGGTTGCGCCGGATGTTTATTAATGCCTAAAGTAAGATATATTTTGGTGTTAAATGTTAACAATGTTACTGATATTTTGATTGATAGTTTGATCAGTTATCTCGTCCTACGGTGTCTCACCACTGGGCCCAAAGATTCATCGGCCTAAAACGAGTCCTGATATGTATAAATTAACATAGATAGACGCGTTAACAGTTCTGGTAGCAGAGTACGGTTTGGCCCTTGGGGGCCCTAGGACGGAGTTTCATTGTTTAATTTGTTTTTCTGTGATAATGCAATTTGAAGAGATGATGAGTTGCTAGATTTGCCATGGCTTTCCCAGGATCTCGGAGCCTGCCTGAATGAGTTGGGAATGTTCTCGGCGCCATAGTATGTGTGGTTAGGGTCTTTGCGCTTATTAAATCCTATGCATTCTGCAGGTGATTGTGAATATCTGAGTGCGATTAGGCCAAATTAAGTGTTGTTTAGAAGGAGTGGGCGTACTCCATAGCATGAGAGTAGGGAAGTCGGCGTACTTCATATGAATGCAGCGCTTATTGCTCGAAAATTATCCACGTGGTTGGTTGTTGTATACGGGCCTATTGAGGTCTAAGACTCCGGAGTATGATGTTAAATATGGTTTATGTTGTAATCTGTGCGGTTTAGTAGGTCAATCGGGAGTGGTTGACAAGTCAAGTTTCGAGTTATGATGTATGTGTGAAATCTTCGATGGAGATTTGACAAATTCTAAAGTGCACTAGAAGGAGTCATTGACAAGTCGAGAGTAGGATTTGCAGGTCGAATTCTGCTTGCGTATGTGGGAACTGAGAAGGAGAGAGTAGCGGCCGAGGCTTCAAGTGAAATCTCTGTAAAGTTCTGAAGCGAATGTGTTACCCTTCCTGTAGTAAACCGGCAGATTTGTGTTGTCATTTAAGTGCTGGCAATAATTTGCATTAGTTTGTATGAGTTGTAAGGAGTTAGTGAGGTGTGGACAAGCCGCAAGACTTTGTCAGCTGCAGTGTGTGTGAGTGTGACGTCAGTGGTGCCGCGCTGAGATAGGTCAGATGCCGAGACGGGTCGCGCACGGATTGTCTGCCGTCCGTGAGAGGCAATAGGTTGAGCAAAGGGTAGGTGAAGAGTGTCCTGGGAATTAAGCCGTTTTCTGATTAAATACTAAATAAAATGAATTTTGTTAAGGCATTCAAAAGCGCTTTGAAGGGAGATATGTATATTATTGCAACCGATGGGGAACCTACACCACCTGAGGGTACACCAGCTTATACGGTTATGGAGGAAAAGGGTGTTGCACCATGTTTATGGATAAAACAATGGCGCAAATTAACAGAGAAAGAGGGGTGTCTAGCGTTTCCGGAACATGGAACATTTAATCAAAAGGTGTTAGAAAATTTGAGGTGGATGTTAAGTACGCAGAAACCACCTCCAAGACCGGCACAATATGAGGCTTTGGCGATTTGGGACCTGATGGCTCTTAAACATAGACAAGAAAGATTTCACAGAAGATTGACAAGGGCAGAAAAGTCCTATGCAGAGGCTAGGTGGTATAATGAGAATAAAATGTGGAGACGAGGAATAGTGGATGGGTTAAAGCTGTTTCCGGCAATAACACAGGGAGAAGAGACACAGGGAAAGAAAGCTTCTTGCAAAACTGACAAAGATTCAGGCAAATTCAAAGAGGACAAAAGATCCTGGGAAGAAGAGGATGATTCAGATGATGAGGCGTTTATGGACAGATTGTTACATGATCGTCCGCCACTGTATGCGGTAAACAACAGTGTTCCAAGTACTAGCTTGGATCCTGGGAACCAGACGAAGGAGAAGGGTGTTACTGATACGGTGCAGACTAGCGATACAGCTTTGATACAGAATGGTGTCAGTGTACCCACTGCACCAGACTCGCTGATACAGTTGCAGCCTCCACCGCAGATAAAAAGAATTTACCCCGATGTCCCAGTACTCGAGACTACTACAAACTTGGTGGTGCCGCCGGACCTGATATATACAAAGCCTAGGTTAATACAGATTGAGTCAACTCCACAGTTAGTGTCACAACCGCCACAACTGATACTTGGGTATAACCCAGTAGCGGGTCCTTTGAAAGAACCTGCACCAGGAATATTAGAGCAGACCTATGGTGTCGCCGCTCCAAGAAGCTTGGGATCAGGCCAGACACCTGCCGCTATATCGCTACCTATTACTGTTGGTCCCCCAGTACCATTATATGCACAGGAGAAAACAGGGACAAGCGAACAGGGGGTTATGACCCATGAAGCGATAAGAGGAGGGCCCATTAGAACTCCACAAATAATGGCTCAGGGAGGACAGGTTTGTGAACAATCAAGACCCTTAATGGACCTCAGTCCAATAGGGGCACCTCTTGAAGCAATGCAACAAGCAGGGTTGGGAGTCCTGACTCCCCAAACTATGAGTACAAATACCTCATACACTCCAATGATACATGCAGGGAATATTTCACTGCAGGGTTTTACAGTACAACAGTTGAATGAATGGTTAGAGAAAACCTGCACTTCACAAAAGACTACAGTGACTACAATCGAACCTGAAAAAGAAAAACAAGATGAGTACCTGAATCTAGTACGACTAGGAGCAGAAGCTGCTGAATTGGTGGATGGAACAATGGGAGTAAATAGGTTGGAATCTTACACTGAGGCAGAATTAAGGTACAAATTTGGCAGACAGATACAATATCGACATTGGAAACACAAAACATTTGAAACGGAGTTACAGATTAGATTTTGATACGAAAGATTTTGAACACATGAGATCTGCAGGCATGAAGACACACTTGAAAGAGTTGCTGCAAAGCGCACAAATTTGGGGAGCACTGGAGAAATGGGAAGGCTGATGGGCAAAGAAAAGAGATAAGGGAAAAAGAGATAGTCCAGGATCTAATGAGACAACAGTCACACCTAATTTAGAGACAGTGAAAATCCTACCTATGAGAGAAACAGCTGGTGGTGTCTTGGTGCATGTGCCTTGGTCCAGGGGAGATATTTTGTCCTTTACGAATGATTACCCCAGGTTAAGAGAAAAAACGATTGATTGGTATCAACAGACAGATAGGTTTGTGAAGCTTGCGAAATGTCTCTGGGAAGACTTAAATACCTTGTTTGAGAATATTGTTCCGCCAGACTTGTGGCTCGAGTGTAAGAGAGGGGTAGATTGTCCCACAAAGGAACCGGCAAGGGATAAAGTGACTGGAGCACCTTCTGAAGAGGTGATGAAATATTATCATAAAATAATTGAGTTTTTGAAACAAAAGGTGTCGCCGAAGATGACTGATTGGCAGAAAATCGACCGGACCTCTCAAGAGGTTAAAGAGTCAATACATGCATATTATGAAAGGTTGTTGAAGGCATTCAAACATTACAGTGGTACTGAAACAATTGAACCGAAGGACATGAATCATCTTGTGTTCAGATTCGTCGAAGGGCTGAGACCGGAGGTCAGCCAAATGATTAAAAATCATCTGATTTGTTGGCAAGCTAAACCGATTGATGAAGTATTACAGTATGCAAAATATTGTAGTGACGAAATTGAATTGAAGCAGAAAAAATTGAAGGAGAAAGTGATGGTGATGCAGATAAGGGCTGCACAGGCTGGAATACAGGGAAATGGTGTTCAGCAAATGATACAGCAACAACCGCAATTGAATGGTGTGTTTCAGGCACAGCCGAGAGGTAGAGGTCGAGGGTTTGTGAACCGTGGTTCGGACATGAATAATGTCGTTATTCAAAACGATGGTCAAGGAGTAAAAAGGATGTCACCATGTCATGCGTGCGGGGGAGTGGGGCATTGGAAACGGGATTGTCCGAATATAATGCAGGATGGTACGGTTCAGCAGAGTATTAATGCCGGTACACTACAAAATTCACGAGGTCCAAGAATGAGACACCAGAATCAGAATTATCAAAATAATTTGGTGCAAATGCCAGGGGTGCAACCCATGCAGCAAATGCAAATGCCGCGTTTCCAAACAGTGTCAGTACAACCAATACAACAGCAGATCCCTATGGTGCCTAGACAGCAAATGCAGTTACCCCTAGCTCCGATGGGACAGCAACAAGTGACGCTTCCTCAGCAGGTCACAGGCCAGGTAACAAACCAAAACAACACTGTACAACAATTCCCATTAAGAGGTGAAAATGACATGAATGAAGATTGGTCAGACGACAGCTCAGACAGTGAAGAGTGCAGACTTGCAGCATCTCTAGAGGTAGACCAGAGAGGCCCATATGTGGAGGGAAAAGTAATGGGCTACAAAGTTTCATTTTTAGTCGACACAGGAGCTACACGCTCTATGGTTCGCAGTGCAGAAGTACCGAGATTACCTCTCTCGGGGCGCACCATACGAGTGGTCGGTGTGGCTAATCAGTACCTGACTAATCCAATCACTGACCCAGTGCAGGTTGAAATCGGAAACTTCCAGGGCCTGCATAGATTTGTTGTATGTGACTCAAGCCCAGTATCTTTATTAGGAAGAGACTTATTATGCAAAACCAAATGTTCGATTACCTGTTCCAATGGTGGAATAGAGGTACAGACAAACAGTGATGATGAGGGAGATGAGGGTCAACTCATAGAAGAAGGAGGAGAGATGAATGAAGATTACCCTATAATTACTCTATTCCCAGTGTTTACCTTGATCGATCTACCTGCTGATCTACAGGGGTCCGTAACAGAGAAGGTGTGGGATTTGACTGGAAAAGAGGTCGGATAAATCAAGGGAGTAGGTCCAGTCAAGGTGCAGATAAAGCCAAATGCAGTGTTCCCACAAGTACCACAATGCCACATGACTCAGGATGTCCTTATTGAAGTGACACAGATAATTGCAGATTTTCTTAGACAGGGAGTCTTGAAAGAAGTCCTGGGTAGTCCGTGTAACTCTCCTATTATGGGTTTGAGGAAGCCCTGTGGAAAGGTTCGAATTGTGCAGGATTTGAGAAAAATAAACGAAATCGTGATAAAATGCTGTCCTGTGGTTCCCAACCCAGCGGTAATAATGTTCCAGGTTCCTTGTGATGCTGAATGGTTTACTGTAGTAGACCTATCACAAGCATTTTTCTCAATACCACTTCACAAAGACAGCCAGTTTTTGTTCAGTTTCAAATTCCTGGATAAGGTGTACAGTTGGTGCAGAATTCCTCAGGGGTTTTCTGAGTCACCATCCATCTTCAATCAGATATTGAAGAAGGATTTGGAACCTCTTGTGCTGCCTTTCAATTCGACTCTTGTGCAGTACATTGATGATTTGTTGATTGCATCCAAAACCAGAGACAGCTATAAATATGATACCATTGCATTGTTGAATCATTTAGGGAAAAACGGGCATAAAGTGTCACCTAAAAAGCTGCAGTACTGCCAAAAAGAAGTGAAATATCTGGGGCATCTGATTGAGAAAGGGTCCCGAAGAATATCAAAAGAGAGAATAACAGCTGTTTTACAAATGAATCCCCCAACAACAAAGAGAGATGTCAGGATGTTCTTGGGAATGGTGGGCTACTGTCGCCAGTGGATACCCAACTTCTCGATCATTTCAAAGCCCTTAATAAAACTGACAGGAAAAGAAGTTAAGGATGAACCATACACAATCACTTTGACAAAAGAAGAGCTCGAGTCATTTTTAGAACTGAAGGAGTGCATGTGCAGGGCTCCAGCATTAGGAATGCCTGATTATGAGAAACCATTTCTGTTGTTCTGTCATGAACTTGATGCTTGTTCTTTGTCTGTTTTAACACAGGTCCATGGAGATGCAAATCGCCCTGTAGCATATTTTTCAGCTACTTTGGACCCTGTCGCAGCAGCCTTACCGGGTTGTTTGCGAGCAGTCGCAGCAGTTGGTCAAAGCCTTTCACAATGTGAGGGCATAGTCATGGGATACCCTTTGACAGTATTGGTTCCACATTCTGTTGAAATTCTGTTGACACGAACTAAGACACAACACATGACAAATGCACGACTTACCAAATATGAGACGATTATTCTGGGGTCACCTAATGTTACCTTGAAAAGATGCACTGTGCTGAACCCGGCAACCCTACTTCCCAATGAGAATACAGAAATCAAAGATGGGGAAGAATTTGAGCATGATTGTCTGGAGGTGACCGAACTCTGTACCAAACCTCGCCCAGATATACAGGATACCCAGTTAAAAGAAAATGATTGCATTATGTTCGTTGATGGGTCCTGCCTAAGAGATTCAACAGGAACATTGAGAGCTGGTTATGCAGTATGTACCATATCTGGCATAGTCGAGGTCTCCTGGCTCGAGAAAGTGTTTTCTGCGCAGGTGGCAGAATTAATAGCTCTCACAAAAGCCTGCCATGCTGCTGTAAATTTAAAAGTCACAATCTATACTGACAGCAGATACGGATTTGGAATTGTACATGAGTTTGGTCAACTCTGGTCACAGAGGGGTTTCATGACATCCTCTGGTTCACCAGTGAAAAATGGAGAACAAATAAGAGATTTGTTACATGCGATTCATTTGCCTCTTGAAATTGCCGTGGTGAAGTGCAGTGCTCACACCAGATCACAAGACTTTGGGCCTGATTCCGATGCAGGCGGGCGGCGGTCGCCGCCCGCCTGGTGGGAACCGCCATATGGCCGCTCCGCGGTCGAAAGACCGCCGAGGCCATTCAGGCTTTCCCGCTGGGCTGGCGGGCGACCGCCAGGAGGCCGCCCGCCAGCCCAGCGGGAAACCCCTCCCCACGAGGAAGCTGGCTCCGAATGGAGCCGGCGGAGTGGGTATGTGCGACGGGTGCAGTTTGCACCCGTCGCGTATTTCAGTGTCTGCATTGCAGACACTGAAATACTTTGTGGGGCCCTCTTACGGGGGCCCCGCGGCACCCCCTACCGCCATCCTGTTCCTGGCGGGAGACCCGCCAGGAACAGGATGGCGGTAGGGGTTGTCAGAATCCCCATGGTGGCGGAGCGCGCTCCGCCGCCATGGAGGATTCTCCCGAGCAGCGGAAAGTCGGCGGGAGACCGCCGACTTTCCGTTTCTGACCGCGGCTGAACCGCCGCGGTCAGAATGCTCGACGGGGCACCGCCAGCCTGTTGGCGGTGCTCCCGTGGTCGGTGACCCTGGCGGTCACCGACCGCCAGGGTCAGAATGACCCCCTTTGTGTCAATGGGGAATGGTTATGCAGACCAAGTTGCCAGATTCTGTGCATTAAACTGTATATCATTTAAGGAGCAGTGGGAACTGTTACCACAACCTGAGAATGACACAACCTTAAGCCTAGCATTACGAGTGGCTGATACCTTAGATGAATTAAAAACATTACAAAGTCACGCTAGTAAAGAAGAAAAACGTTCCTGGCAGAGAATGCAGTGTGTACAAAGAGCAGATGATATATGGGTTTCAGAAGAGGGAAAACTGGTTTTGCCAAACAGTCTTCTGTCACAATTTGCCCGATTATACCATGGGCAGGCACATTTAGGAAGAGATGCCATGATCAGATCCTTTAAGATTGATTGGTTCAATCCAAAATTCAGACATGCCGCAGAAATTACTTGTCACAGGTGCGTCATCTGTCAACAGATGAACGCTGGAAAAGGAACCGTGGTAACTTTGAGCCACATTGGGAGAGCTGGTGGTCCATTTAATAAAATACAAATGGATTTAATTGAAATGCCTGTTTGCGGAGGTTTGAAGTACGTGTTAGTGATTGTGTGCGTTTTTAGTAATTGGATTGAGGCATATCCTACTCGTAGGAATGACAGTCTTACAGTTGCAAAACTACTACTCAGAGAACTAATACCAAGGTTCGGGTTTCCGGTTTCTATAGAATCAGATAGGGGAAGACACTTCGACAATGAGGTGATTAAACTTCTGTGTGCCGCACTCAACATTGAACAAAAGCTGCATTGTAGCTATCGCCCTGAAGCATCAGGACTAGTCGAACAGATGAATGGTACTTTAAAATCAAGAATAGCAAAAATGTGTGCCACAACAAACATGAAGTGGCCAGATGCATTACCTCTAGTGCTGATGTCTATGAGAAACACGCCAGATAAGAAAACGGGACTGTTCCCCCATGAAATCCTCATGGGCAAAGCTATGAGGTTACCGGCAGTACCTGCAAATGCACTAGTGAATATTACAGATGATATGGTGTTGGATTACTGCAAAAGTTTGGCTGACGTGATTCGCTCTTTCTCTCACCAGGTGGAAGCTAACACGTTACCACCAATCGGCG
Organism: Pleurodeles waltl; assembly: GCF_031143425.1. NCBI lineage: Eukaryota > Metazoa > Chordata > Amphibia > Caudata > Salamandridae > Pleurodeles > Pleurodeles waltl. The sequence goes on along the minus strand of NC_090444.1, from coordinate 1,096,163,685 downwards.
AACCAGGACACTCTCTGCAAGCTGGAGATTGGGTGGTTGTCAAGAAGCACGTGAGAAAATCGTGTCTTGAGCCGCGTTGGAAAGGGCCATATCAGGTGATATTGACAACCACTACTGCTGTGAAGTGTGCCGGGGTTCCCAACTGGATACATGCTAGCCACACAAAAAGGGTAACATGTCTTGTTGAAGAGGAACCTGAAAATTCCGGTACAGCAACTTCAGGAGGAGAAGTCTCAGAGTCAGAGATCAGTCAAGAAAGATCTGAGACTACAGGAGAGGCCGCTGAGAACAGCCGTGTCCCTCAAACTATCAGTGAGTTCGAGAGAGGTGACGGAGTGCCAATCTCAGTGGAGGCAGCAGGAGAACAAAGGCAAGGAGAGGTTCTCCCAGAAGCAGACGAATACAACTCAGAGCCTGAATACAGTGTCGAACAGGAAGGCGATAGAGACAGAATCTCCTGAACAAGTTCCAAGCCTATCAGGAGAAAACACCATATCACAAGAGGAGGGTGCTGTCCAAGGCACCGAAGGGAAACACCGAAGCAAGACTCACAGAGGTGACGATTGGCCAGACAAATCACACCTTAGAATAAGAGGAATAACAAACGAGAAAATAATAGAGGAAAGCGATACCTCACAAGCAGATGATCTGAGTGAAGGAGAACAACAAGGTGAACGAAGATTAAAAAGAAAGAGAATAGCAAACAGAAGATACACAGGTCCTGAATGGGCATATGCTACAACCTCTGAATGGCAACAAGAATTCTTAGCATTCTGTTTTGATCGAGAAGTACCAGGCCAATACTACGGTACCTGATAAATATACAACAGAGAAACTGAGATAAAGATTGCAATTGCGAAAGCTGAGAAAAATAATAATAATAATAATAAAAAGTCTTAAGAAACTACCGGAAAGTGACATTAAACCTGGATTTGACTTATAAAAACCTGATTACGACAAGCTGCTAACCTGATTTGACGAAAAGAGGTCCTGGAGTGAATGAAGACGCTGTAAAATACGCAGAAAGAGTTTTGCTTCTCAGAGTTGATTGTTGATCTGCTATTCTGATTCTATACAAACATGGCTTATAGTAGCAAAGGAAGAAAAGTGTGTGGTTGGTTAGGACTTATGATAGGTGTTGTATGCGCAATAATGATTGTGGGAGTGATTGTAGGAATGCCATGGAGAGAGAGTGAAACTATTAATGCAACTTCAAAACCTGAGACTACTACTACAACTAATAAACTATCACCATGGGAGAAATTCGAACAAGACGCAAGACATCTGCATGAGGGAACTAATGCAAAAGGGGAACTCTCTACTAATGTTTTCTATCGCTTACTAAATGAGTATGTGGAAACTATGGATGCGAAAGACTGTTATGTATGTACTAAAATTCCTTCATCTGTGCAGGAGGGAGTTACTTATCACAGCCTCCCTCTTACGTATGGGATCAGCTGTAGCTTGCTATTAACAAGATTTTATGATCAAGAGCATGTGCAATACTTTTATTCAAATTTAGATGTTGTGTTTTCTTTTGTGCCTGTTATTGAATTCTTAAATAAGTTAGCTAAAGAGCATGATATTAAAATAGTTAGAGGATTCTTTGAGCCAACACTAACATTTGGAACTGCTTATGCACATCGCAATAATTTAACCTGCTTACTGTCTCCTGTAGAGAAAAGTTTTTTAGATCACACAGACGATAGACGCAAAGCACTAAAAGAAAGATTAGAAAAAGGTTTAGAAAAACGCACTTATGCAAATGATTACGCTTATACTGCAATTAAAACACAAGGCAAATTAGCTATAGATGCATTACATGTAGGTAGACTTTGTATATATAGACCTAACTCTGATCAAGATAATTTGTTTGTGGGAACGAGTGAATGTAGGCATGTGTTTCTGTTTCAGAGTAAATGGACCTTTATGTTAAATGGACAAGACCCAGCGATTCCTGGAATATATTACATCTGTGGGTTAAATGCATATTACCGTCTCCCTAAGGTATGGTATGGGACATGTTATTTGGGAATAGTATTCCCAAAGATTTATCAGATCGATGACTTAAAACAAATACCCAAAACGTCTGAATTACAACATACCAGACAAAAACGAGAATCAGTGGCGGCTGTCATTGGTGACATATTTGGAGCCATAATCCCTTCAGTAGGGGTTATCCTAAATTCTATGAAAATTCAAAAGTTGTCTACTATTGTGGATAACATGCTGACAAACTTTACAGGAGCTATACTTCTGATGGATACTGAACTAGCTGCAGAAAGAGCTATGACTCTTCAAAACCGGCTTGCTTTAGACATTCTTTTAGCAAAGAGTGGAGGTGTGTGCAAAATGCTTAATGATCGTCATTGCTGCTCATTCATACCTGATAACAGTAAGAAAATTAGAGGCATGCTTACTAACCTTACTAGAGATAGTACAGATTTGAAGGATCTAAAAGAACTTGGTGTTTGGGAGAAATTTGAGAAAGGAATTGCCCGGGTGGGAAGCTGGTTTACCAACATTTGGAATGGGGTACTTGCAAAAATTATGATGGGTTTATTAATTATTATGATTTGTTTATTGGGATTATGGGGAATATGCAAGATCAATGATAAAGTGAAAAGAAATTGGACTAAAAGAACCAGAAGAAACGAAGAAAGTGAAAGAGAGAAAATGTTCAATGAAATATGGGAAAGCTCACATAAAGGAAAGGATGTTGAAATGCGTATTATGCGCAGGGTGAAAAATTAAGATCAAAAGATTTGTGATGACGAGCGTCATCAGAAGAGGGACTGAGAGAGCGTAGTTTTGATATTACATATTATAGACGTGAAATGCTTATGATTAACAATGCTGCATTAAATAAAATATTCATTGAAACATATTCATTAACGTAAAGGATTTTCATGTGTGTAAACTAATGTCATCTGTAAGAAATAATCGTCAATAGATTGCCAAAGCTGTACACATTAAAACGCATAAGACTGCATTCGTTAGGACTCGTATATCTTAAGTTAGCGTGAGTCAAGCAAAGCTGTGTAACTCTCATATTAAAGCGTATTTTCTGTCTCTTCAGTGTACTGACTTGAAAAAGACCATGACCCAGCGATTGTTCTTTTCTTCCCTAGTTTGCAACATTCCCCGATTCTCCCATCCGCATGTTAGTAGCTTCTAGCATAACAGCTATACTTCCAAGGACGATGGAGCGAGGAGAAGAGAACTTTTGACCTGACGAGTGTCAAGGAGATGAAGTAACCCCGGATATGCCACCTACGAAAAACGTCAATTATGAAGACCAATTAGGATTCAGAAATATATTGTGAAATGACAAATGCCTTACTTAATGTATAATTTGATAGGTTACCAATGGTGGGGTGTAGTGACTGACCAATAGAATTTGGGGGGAATGTATCATGAAAAGGGATAAAAAAAACATGACACAGGAGACAAACGACATTAGGTAGGGAATGATATCGATTGCATCCAGAAACTCTGTCACTCTATTTGGTGACTTGAGACTTAGACAAAACCATCCTTGCCCATAGACTGCCCCTTACACTTTTCTCCTTATGAGGAGAGTGTTCCTTTGCCTTTAACTTAGATAGACTGACGGCAATCTAACTGATGTCCTGAAGACGAAGACCGATCCTGTATGCTGACCTATCTTGAGGAGGGTAATAACAAATGTTGCTAATGAAATCTACTTACTTGCTTTTCTTTCTAGGTACCAACTGCTGTATGTTTTGATTAGAGACCTTAGTTAGAAGTTTTCCAAATTGGTGTTCAAAATTGTTTTGCATGAAGCCCAACATGCTAATGCTAATTAGAGGTTAGACGAGGTATTCATTCTGACTGACAAACTGACGTGACTGACGTAATGCTATGCTGAACTAGTATCTTTAGAACCTTCGATGTGTTACGATTTGCTTATATCTATCAGATTGCCTATGCTACTGATCTTAGCATTTTCGAAAGCTTATTATGGTTGTCATCTTGTGACTGCGCGTATATGCTTCCTGGCTTTGAGATTGATGCATTACTATTAGATTGTAATCAATAGGGAATAAAACTAATAAAACTTCATTAAGGTGTGGTTATTTGTGACTGAAAGGTCATGGTTGCGCCGAATGTTTATTAATGCCTAAAGTAAGATATATTTTGGTGTTAAATGTTAACAATGTTACTGACATATTGATTGATAGTTTGATCAGTTATCTCGTCCTACGGTGTCTCACCACTGGGCCCAAAGATTCATCGGCCTAAAACGAGTCCTGATATGTATAAATTAACATAGACGGACGCGTTAACACGCCTTTCCGTCTGGATTTCACCAATCGATCCGGCCCCAGCCCAATACCCTGCTCACCTCCTGGGCCCAGGGACGGGCACTCCATCAAAAAATGAAGAGGCTTGCCTTCTTCGCTTGCCCAGCACCTCTTCTTCCTCCTTTCCATCTCACCGCCATCTGCTGTGCCTCTGGAGCACCCTGCAGGCACCGACTTGTGCTGGCTCTGCCCCCTCTGCCTTCTGGAGTGTATCCAGCGAGATGATTCTAAAGCGCATCGGCCGCTGACATCCAACGCGGCTCACCCGGTGCCACAACGGGAGCCGGCATCTGCTGAGACCGAAGGAAAAGCCTGCACTAAAGTTGGGGAGGGGAAGCCTACCCCTCCACTAACGCGCCAGCACCCTCTGCAGCCGCCGCTTGACCTGCGTCAGGTAGGTTTCCGACTAGACTCCCACCGGCCGCCATGTTCCCTGTCTGTCTGATTCACCTTCCTTCCACCTACCTTCCTTTAAAGTCAATTGATTCCTCTTTGCCGACAGTACTAGTAAAGGTTTCTACGTTCAAACATTCCCCTTCGGAAGGGTACTGTGGGTGCTACATTTATGCCTTGCAGAACTCTGTTGGTGGAGGCATATCCTGGCTACTCCCTAACCAATGGGTTAAAAGTTCCCAGGCTGACCCTAGCCACTTATGCAGTACTACCTGTAGGGTTTGCTGTAAATCATCCCACTGTGCCCTCTTTCCCTAAAACCAACATAGCAGAACCTTTATTCCCCTGGTCAAAGCTCTCTGTGCAAACCCAGAGGTGTGACTATGAAAATGCGCAACCCCTCCGCTGTAGTCACTTTAAATGAGTTCTGAGGCAGCTCCACCTCTCAAGGGGATTGGTGCCAGACAACTAGAAAGAACTAGAATGGACATGCATAGTCATAAGCTACATCTATCTGTGACAGTGTAGGCTTCCTTTGAAGTTAACCAAGTTACTGGGCACAGGCCCAGGCCATCCAGACAAGGGAAGGACAAAACCTCCCCACACCCAATGTCCTTTGTCCCTGTCCTTGGAGCAATTCAGTCTCACTGCATGGGAGCCATAAGCTGCCAGGTGAAAAATGGATTATTGACAGAAAAAAAAGTATTCAAGGCTTTAGGCGGGGAAAAGGTATTTTTTTAAAATACTACTTTGGTACTAGTAAGACCAAATTCAACTTTATAATTAAATTGGATTTTGTCTAACTACTAAAAAGAACCCTTGAAATATGTTTTAGCTGTTACTAACCCGAAAGTAGCATTATAAGGTGAAATAATGAAACCTGTACTTTTCTATGGAGGCAGCTAGCCGTGTTACAGTGAAAAATAGCTTTCTGATGGATACAACTACCTGTGGATTCCTCACCTCATGAATACTCCCATGGCGCCAGCATTCGACGGAAATCTTCTTACTAGTCTCTGCACGTCGACGAGGACGTCACTGTCTCGCACGCGACGCCGTCTGACGTCATACAGGCAATAAGAGGTCCTCGACGACGTGCGGACGTCAGTTCCCTTTTTTCCGTGCATTCGAAACGGTTATCTTCGAGGGAGCTACTGTTACCTTCGTGGTTACAGTGTATTGTCTGCTGCGTAGTCTTCTCTGCGGTAACAATGTCTCAGAGGAAGTCGGGTTTCAAGCCCTGTCGAGAGTGTGGGGGCAAGATGTCAGTTACAGATCCTCACTCCGACTGTCTATGGTGTTTGAGCTCCGACCACGACGTCTCGACTTGCGATTCATGTCAACACATGAATCCGAAGGCCCTCAAAGAGCGTGAGGCCAAGTTATTCATGGCAAAGTCAAAGAAGAAGGAGAAACATCATAAGAAGTCTTCTTCGCCAAGGTCTCACCGGCGTCATCGAGACTCCCGGCGCCGTAGAGACTCATGACGTCACTCCAGCAAGGAGTCTCGTTCGAGGTCACCTTCGGCTCGGCGTCGGAGGACTTGGGAGGTCAGCCCCACGGTCACGCCGCGTCCATCGACGCCGTTGCCCTCTCCGGCGTCACCGACTTCGCCTGGTCAGGCGTCAGTGATTGAGGTGGTGCAGCCTCTTGTGTTTTCTCCGGCGTCGCAGACGTCGAGGCCGGCGTCGGGGTCGCCCTCGATCCAGGCACCCCATTATCCGGCTTTTCCCACTCCTGGAGCCGATAGTACCGCGTTTCTTAATGCGATGTATACCATCTTTCAGCAGATGGCTCCAGGAGCTGCTCCGGCTGGTCCTTCGGGGCCCTTGGCCTTTTCGTTGGGTGATCCTGCGCCTCTTCGGCCGGCACCCTTTATGCCCTTTCTCCCTTTTGGGAATGTGGGCTCGGCGCCGGTGCCGGCGTCGGTGGCCGCTCCGGTGGCTTCGGATGTTTCGGCCCCGGAGGTTGCCCCTCCGTCGAAGTCAGGATTTTGCCCTGTGACTCCGGTTGGTCCATCGGCTCCAAGACCTCGTCCTCCGGCTCCTGCCTCGGCGCCGAAGCTGCCTGTGGCGCCGGACGCGGCGTCAGATGCTTCTGGAGATCGGCGCCGTTCTTCGACGTCGGCGGAGGCCATGTCGACTCCGCGTATCGAGGAGAGACTTCATTCGAGGAGGCGTGCTCTCCGTCTTTTAGAAGAGCAAGAGTACCAGCGAGTCCTAGAGGAGGGAGAGATTGAGGACTCTGGAGACGGACTGCATGGTCTGGATACAGCCAGTGGGCTGGACACTTCCCCTGAGTGGGACCTTTCATCTCCAGGGGAATATACGGAGGAGGCTGCTTCCTTTCATGCTGTGGTGAGGAAGGCAGCAAGCTTTTTGGACCTGCCTTTGCCGGTGGCAGAGGCAAAGCAGAATTTGCTGACAGAAGTATTGCATCCGGCCTCTGCTGCAGCTGAGCCTCTCTTGCCATTTAATGAGGCTTTGCTGGATCCGGTGTTGGAGGTGTGGAAGAAGCCGGTGTCTTCCTCGGCCGTTCATAGGGCTGTGGCCAGGAGGTATCGAGCTGCACCATCTGACCCTGGCTTTCTCTCTAGACACCCTACGCCGGAGAGCTTGGTGGTGCAAGCCTCCTGTTCCTCAAAGTCAGCGCCTGGTTCCTTCCCGACGGTGCCTGGAGACAGAGACTCCAAGAAACTGGATGCGCAGTCCAAGAAAATATTTTCGTCATGCAGTTTGGCGTTGAAGGCCACCAACGCAACGTGCATTCTGGGGAGGTACATCCATGCGCTGATGGATGATATTTCGTCTTCATTTACGGAGCTTCCCCAGGGTCTCTTGGATGTGGTCTCGGACGCCCAGGCTGCCGCGACCCAGATTATCCAGTCTGGGCTGGACACGACCGACTCGGTGGCCAGGGCGATGGGCACGGCTGTGGTGGCAAGAAGACAGGCCTGGCTCCGAAACTCAGGGTTCTCTGCGGATGTGCAGTCGACCCTGCTGGACCTCCCGTTTGATGGGGACAGACTGTTTGGAGCCAAGGCAGATTCAGCCTTGGAACGATTTAAGGAGAGCAGAGCCACAGCCAAATCGTTAGGACTGCAAGCTCCTTCTTCCACTGCCTCTTCTAGAATTTTCAGGAGGTTTCGGGGATTTGGGCGTGGCTCTTATTCCTCTTCCTTTCGGGGGAGGTTCCAGCAACCCGCCTCTTCCCTCCCCTATAGGTCATTTAGAGGGAGGGGGAGGGGTGGGGTCCGTACCAGAGGAGCCTCTCAACAGCACTCTGCCTCTTCCTCGTCCTCTGGAGGGGTGCAGCAGGGGAAGCAGCCTTAGGCTTCCACCGTTTCCCACTCACTCCTCTCCTGTAGGGGGAAGATTACAGCATTTTCTCCACAAGTGGAAGTCTATCACAACGGACACTTGGGTTCTCGGCATTGTGGGAAAAGGCTACGCCATTCCCTTTCGGGAGTTCCCGCCCCTCATCCCGCCCCGCCCATCTTATTGTTCAGAAGAACACCTCCTGTTGCTAGAACAGGAGGTTCAAGTCCTCCTTTCAAAGGGCGCAGTAGAGTTGGTCCCAGAGCAGGAAAAGGGTCGAGGTTGTTACTCAAGATACTTCCTGATTCCCAAAAAGGATGGTCAGTTGAGACCAATCCTGGATCTGAGGATCTTGAATTGGTTCCTCAAGCAGGAAAAGTTCAAGATGCTGACCCTAGCACAGGTGCTTTTGGCGTTGAACATGGAAGACTGGATGGTGTCTGTCGACTTGCAGGATGCTTACTTTCATATCCCGATACTCAAGTCGCACAGGAAGTATCTCCGGTTTGTGGTGGGATCGCAACACTACCAGTTTGCGGTCCTTCCGTTTGGTCTTACTTCAGCACCTCGAGTCTTCACAAAGGTGATGTCGGTGGTTGCGGCGGAGCTCAGAAGGAAGGGGATAGCAGTATTCCCTTACTTGGACGATTGGTTGATCAAAGCCAAGTCCCCGGAGCTTGTGTTGCGTCATCTGCAGTCAACAACCCAGTTGTTGTTCGACCTGGGCTTTTCGGTGAACGAGCCCAAATCTCACCTGGAGCCCTCTCAGCGCCTCCTGTTCATAGGGGCAGTACTGGATACGACATTGGGTCGGGCCTTTCCTCCGCCTCAGCGGATTCAAGATATTCAGGATTTGGTTCCAATGTTTCGAAATGGAGCGGTAGTTCCAGTCCTCAAGGTCCTTCGTCTGCTCGGTCTTTTTGCCTCCTGCATTCTGTTGGTCACGCATGCTCGCTGGCACATGAGGGCTCTTCAGTGGTGCCTCCGAAGGCAGTGGTCTCAACACAGAGGGGATCTAGAGGGTACTGTCAAGATCTCCAGAGATGCTGCTGTGGATTTGAAGTGGTGGATTGCAAGCAACAATCTTTCACAAGGAAAACCGTTCCAGCAGTCGCCACCAGTGGCCACAGTCATAACGGATGCTTCCACTCTAGGGTGGGGAGCTCATCTGGGGGATCTGGAGATCAAAGGTCTTTGGTCTCCAGAGGAACAGATTTTTCACATCAATCTGTTAGAGTTACGGGCTGTACGTCTGGCTCTCAAGGCCTTCCTCCCTTCCCTTCGTGGTCAGTCGGTACAGGTCCTAACGGACAATACTACCACGATGTGGTACATAAACAAGCAGGGAGGAGTGGGGTCGTACCTTCTCTGCAGAGAAGCTCTTCGACTATGATCCTGGGCAAAGGACCATCGGATTTGCTTGATAGCAAACCATCTGGCCGGAGTCTTGAACGTGCGTGCGGACAGTCTCAGTCGCCACTTCTCGGCAGACCACGAGTGGCGTCTCCATCCAGATCAAGTCCGTTTAATCTTCCAGAAGTGGGGGTTTCCTCGGGTAGATCTGTTCGCCACTCGAGAGAACGCTCATTGTCCGTTGTTCTGCAGCCTTCAGTATCCGATGCAGGAAGCGTTGGGGGACGCGTTTCAAATGACCTGGTGCGGCCAGTTGCTTTACGCGTTTCCTCCCATACCCTTGATTCCTCGAGTATTGAGGAAGATTCGCCAAGACCGGGCTCTAGTAATCGTAATAGCTCCGGATTGGCCAAGGAGGGTGTGGTACTCCGACCTTCTCCAACTCTCAACGTGCCCGCCGCTCCGTCTCCCTTTCAGGGCAGACCTCCTCTCGCAGTCGCAGGGGCAGGTTCTACACCCCAACCTCCAGAGTCTGCACCTACATGCCTGGAGATTGAACGGGGCAACCTGAGTTCCTTCTCTCTCCCGCCTGAGGTAGTGGATGTTATATTAGCGGCCAGGCGACACTCCACTAAATCTATCTACGCTAATAGGTGGTCTAAATTTGTTGCGTGGTGTGGAGAGAGGCAGATTGATCCTTTGCATGCTCATCTATCGGACGTTTTCTCTTTTGCTCTATCTCTGGCGCAGAAAGGTTGTGCAGTGGCTACCATTAAAGGTTATTTATCGGCCTTGTCAGCCTTCTTATGTCTTCCAGACCAACCATCTTTATTTAAATCCCCTATTGTTATCAGATTCTTGAAAGGTCTTCTAAATCAATATCCTCCAAAGCCATTCGTTATGCCGCAATGGGATTTGTCCTTAGTCCTGACTTTTCTTATGGGGTCCCCTTTTGAACCTATGCATTCTTGCCCCTTGAGGTATTTGGTTTTAAAAACAGTCTTCCTGATAGCTATAACATCAGCAAGGAGAGTGAGTGAGTTGCAGGCCTTATCAGTAAAACCCCCTTATACAACTTTTTATGGGGATAAGGTGGTGTTGAGGACCAAGGCTGCTTTCCTCCCGAAGGTTGTTTCACCCTTCCATTTGGCTCAGGCAATTACTTTGTCCACGTTCTATCCTCCGCCTCATCCTTCCAAAGAGGAAGAAAGACTGCACCGTCTGGATCCAAAGAGAGCGTTGAGCTTCTTTATCGATAGAACAAAGGATTTCAGGCTGGAGGATCAGCTGTTTATTGGATACGTGGGCAAGAGGAGAGGAAAGGCAGTCCACAAGAGAACACTATCCAGGTGGGTTGTTCTTTGCATTAAAATATGTTACTCTTTGGCAAAGAAGGATCCTCCTGAGGGCATTAGAGCTCATTCCACCAGAGCTAAGTCGGCCACTTCGGCCTTAGCCAGAGGTGTTCCTGTGGTCGACATCTGCAAGGCCGCAACTTGGTCGTCCCTTCACACTTTTGCAAAACATTACTGTTTAGATTCTGAGGTTAGAAGGGACGGCCATTTTGCACGGTCAGTGCTGCAGGATTTCTTGGTTTGACCATTTAGGCACCCACCGCCGGGCGTGGTACTGCTTTGGGACTCTATTCATGAGGTGAGGAATCCACAGGTAGTTGTATCCATCAGAAGAACGAGTTACTTACCTTCGGTAACGACTTTTCTGGTGGATACATTAGCTACCTGTGGATTCCTCACGGTCCCACCCGCCTCCCCGTTGCCTTTATGGTCTTGCCAAGTAATCCTTGAGTGCGCTCCTCTTGATCTTTGAGGGTGCAATAGATGTATATATATTATATATTTATATATATATAGGTATATGTGTATATATCTTTATGTATATACTTGGTGTGTGTATATATTTTAAAAGAAAGAGTTTTATATATATATATATATATATGTACATAAAAAAGATTTACAGTTATTCATACAATGTGGTGTATTTTTACAATATAATGGATGTTGCTTTGTTCTTTCATTGCATTGCCTGGTTGTTCTCATGCACGTAAAAAATGATTGGTACTGACGTCCGCACGTCGTCGAGGACCTCTTATTGCCTGTATGACGTCAGACGGCGTCGCGTGCGAGACAGTGACGTCCTCGTCGACGTGCAGAGACTAGTAAGAAGATTTCCGTCGAATGCTGGCGCCATGGGAGTATTCATGAGGTGAGGAATCCACAGGTAGCTAATGTATCCACCAGAAAAGTCGTTACCGAAGGTAAGTAACTCGTTCTTTTAGGCCTTTTCACTGTAAGGCCATGTGTAGCATTAAACGTCTACATGTCATACCTTTAAATACCATGTATCCTGCCTTGTGAGTTCTAAGGCCTACTTTAGCAGTGACTTAGTAACAATTGAAAGGAAAATTTAAGCCTGTCAAAAGGATTTATTTTGACAAGCCGAATTGGCAGTTTTTAACTGCACTGCCAGAATACAATGGTTGGGTCGGGTTTGCTGTGTCACCGCAGTGGGTAGGACACTAGGTACTGCAGCTTACTGGTGACATTTAACTCACAGTCTCAAGACATGCTTTGTACTCTATTATCGGGACCTATAGGTAAATTAAATGTGCCCATCTGGTGTACATTATTTTCATCCTGTTCAAAAGGGAGGAGTATGAGTACTATTCCAGTGGATATTAGGGGTAAGGTGCACAGAGTTTAAGGGCCAACAAACACAATCATGCAACCATTTGGGTGACTACCATGCTAAAGATGGCCGTTTCCAAGAAGACTAATAAGGAACAGACACTGGCCTGAGTAAATTATTTTTAAGCCTTTTAAGACGTTTTGGGAAGCTTAACACATTTAGACTTTGTGATTACTTCTGTTGACCATCATCTTGAATGAATGGACCTATGGTTGTCTGTTGTATAAGTAAATTATATATATATATATATATATATCCATTCTTTAATTTTGTGAAAATATGATATTATTGTTAAGAATGTGGGAGGTGAACAATATGGTGCATGTTTTTTCACTTGTATGACCCATAAGTGGACTCACCTTTGGCACAAATGAACATAACATAAATGTAGGATTACTGAGGTGTGAGTACCAACTCTTGTATCTGCTAACAAGGATGCTTCTTCTATTAAATGTCATTACTGACAGGAATAAAGTGTAAGTATGTTAAGTCAAATTTTAAATCCTAGAGAACATATATAGTTTATGCATGTGGTCTGAATGGAATGCATGGGGAACCTTAAAATGTTATACCAAAATTGGTGGGTTTTGCAGTTTGCTAAGTGTCTTCTAGTAAACTAAAATACATGAGTGGCCAAAAACCTCACAATTGATGGCCCAAGCTTCTGTTAAGATTGGAATGGCATTCTTGGAATATTGTTGCTTGACGTCTCTAGGCAATGGCAGTTGCTACGATAAGCCTGAGACGATCAAACAGTTGTTGTCTGCTGTCTATCCAAACATGGAATACAGTCTTCTAATCTTTCTCATGATGATCATCTGCTATCTCTCCTTGGATGTAACAGATTCCCCATGTTAGGCCTGAGAAATCAAATCCAACAAGGGGCGATCTGTGCCCAGATTTGGCAGTCTTATTTCCTGAATACTATAATGAGTTCACTGCCTTTATCAAAGTGGCTGCCATGGAAGAAAAAGACTTCCTAAACCTCCTGCTGTTATATTAAGTAATGGGTCTTGACTACACTACTCTGACCTGTGAGCAAGGCCTTGGCTGAAACTTAAGGCCTTGGCTGAAACTTGCTGGGTGGGGAGACATTGTATGAGACAAATCACCTTGGCAACTCTGGAGGAGTGCCTGTGGCTGATCTTTGGAATTGAATAACTTTGTACAGAACTAAGGGGCTGCCTGAACCTATTGCAGACCTCCATCGCTAGTGGCTGGAGGATATTAGTTTGTTGTTGTTTGTTTTAAAATTATTAATGTATAGAAGTTTGTGGAAAATAATGATGAAATTTAAAAAAGAGAAAATTCCATATATACTTTTTCTATTAAATAAATTAAATTTACATTTGAGGATCAAAATGATTGTCTCATAAAGAATTGTTAATATTGTGAATACCGCTCCCCACACACACAACGCTTAGATGGGATCAAGAAGCGCCTGCTGAATGCACTGTTGCTTAGCCCATACCCACCTTGGAAGATACTCTGCATCACTGTTTATGTCTGCAATATTGGAATAGGGGGTGTGTTGTTCCAAAAGAGTGAGAATTCAGAACATCTTGTAGCATTTGCTTCTCTCATTCTAAAGCCACAAGAGTGTGTGCATTCTGTGATGGAGTGTGAGATGCATGAGTGCACAAGGACAGTTAAAAGGAATAGATCTGATGTGTGGGGCACAAAGTTTTATTGCACATTGAAAGGCATATTACTTATCCTAGGTCTGATCACAAATTATGACATGGCAGGGTACAGTGATGTTTGGGCTGTCTTTCAGTACACAAAGTTCACACGTGTTTATAGCATGAAGCATTGTAGAGCAATGGTTGTCATATCATGTTGAAATAAAAAATGTTTACTTTTAAAAATGTTTAAACTACCATAAATAGGCCTCAATCATAGGCTAAGCCAACACCAGCTTGCATTGACATTCTTTTACAGCGAAATAGAAAATAGGTCTCCTCTAAGCAGCTGTACTGTGTAATGTTTTCGCTTGTTGCATAAATGTCACAATATATTTCTTATAAGAATGCATGAAAGTTGGTGTTCCTAGATGTTTCTTATTTGATGTAACACATTGTCTTGCTTCACTAGGCGTGTGCATGAATTAAACATTATTTGTACAGCCCTAATATTTAAAATCTCACGCTGTCGAACATGTGCTTTCACTGTCTGGAACCTATAAAATTTGTCCTTTTTGAGAGATGTGCCAGACTTTTCTTGCTTTCCAAGCTAAAAATGACTCTATGTTAGTCTGTCTATTTGATTTACACCTAAACCTTTCTTTCTTTCTAAACTGTGCAAATTCCACCCTAGTTTGTCTGATGATTTATACCTACACTTTCTTTGACTTTTGAACTAAGCATATTTATTTTAGTCATTTTGCTGAACTATATTTGTTATTAACTCTCGGAATTGGCATTATGCGATGGATTATTGATGCTGATTTGAATTTGACTGACTAACTACTTTTTGCTCTCTGGAATAATTTTTAAATTCAAATAATCCTTTATGGTTTAGATTTTGAATGTGTCCTGTGAAGGTTTTCTTGGACTGCCATCTATTGAGATTCACATGCCCCCAGTCCTCCATCTCAACCCCTTTTATTTATTAGGTAAAAGCACTGAAGGAATTTTGGTGGTGAAGGATTGGGCATATTAGGACAAATTAGAACAGAATTTCGGTGGAGAATACTTGAGCAAATTAGAACAAATTAGAATAAAATGTCAATGGAGACGGCTTTAGGATTTAATAAATCTGCATAGATTTGCATAATTACTAGCTCACATAATTAGTGTAGATTGTTGACCCCCAAAATTGTCAGATGTTACGGAATTCCGGAGTCGGTTGGTCTAATGCTGGTGTACCTGTTGGTGGTGTCAGGAGTTACATTACGTATCAATAGAGCTATGAGTGATGATTTGTCTTGCAAACTCTGGGCAAAGTGTCAGTGTCTTGTCTAGCATCATATGTTTGTGGTGAAATCATTTACTACAGCATGTTATGTCAATGGTGTTTTGTTTTGTAAATGCACTAAAAACTGTATTACGTTGCAATGTGTTGCACTAATTGCTAAAGTTGTTTAAGCTGTGCTTTTGATAAAGAGATATTGTGATTTTATGTACTCTGTGCAAATGCTTTTTGAATTTATGTATAAGGGTTACAGTTTTTCAGAAATCTAAGATCTTGAGATAATATCATAGTGTCTTCTGCTGGAAGGGCGTGTGGCATCAAGTCAGTTTATAGGTTAAAGTCTTATAAAAGCCTTAATAGTCTAGTGTATGACATCTAATCCAGAGAACTGGTGTTTATTCTGTGCACAAGGTAGGTTGCAACTGGTCGAGATCCTATCTTGGGGTGATTAGAAGCCCTCTTGGTGTTATTCCCTTCCTGTGGAGAGTATGATTTTCCTTCTAATATTCTGACAGGCAGGCAAAGGTTTATATGTTTTGGTTATTAATATTACATATTATATTTCAGTTCTTAATTTGAAATTGTATTGTGATTAGCTGTACTAGTATTACGTGTATTGTGAAGCTAGGTTGAGATTACAATAGGTGCACTTTTGAATAAGTCAGCAATTCCTACTTGTGAGGGAGAGGCTTTGCTCTAGTTGGTACCCCTGCTCATGAGATGTTGGCTAACTCCGAATTACATACGTGCCTGTGGTTAAAGACAGGAGTACAGTTAGTGCTGACAAGAAAAAGTACACATTTCTGTGAATGGGGCTTTTGAAGTGAAAAAGATTGAGAATTTAAGGTGTCTCATGTTTGAGATAAGGCCACAGGTCAACGTATTTCGAAGCCTTGAATGAGTAGGACTATGTGGCGAATGAGAAGGCACATGAGAGAACTTTGAAAGGATAAATTGATAAGGCTGTCAACTGTTAGCTGGATACAAGATTGCATTTAAAGAAGAAGGCATGATGTCAGTAAGAGTTAGAAACTGTGGGTGATTTGATCAACATTAGAATTTGGGAAACATTTAGAATAAAATCCCCAAAAATTGAATTACAAAAACAAGATCTTAAAAGCTTGCAATAAAATCTTAGCAAGTTATTGGACAAGGATAAAAAGAATGAGAAGATGTGGCAAGGTATGGAGAAGAATGGAAAAAAGCTCCTGATAAGTCTGAATCTAAAAAGCGTAAAAAGAAGAAAAAATGTGAGTGTCATTGATACTGAATATGAAGTGGTTGTTAAAAAGTAGTTTTTCGGAGAGAGAAGTGGCCAGAAGATGAACTCCGCTAGGGAACTCTTCTTAATATGAAAATGATGCAACATCCAAATACGTCAGTACATGCATATTCTGAGAGATGGATGCAGATCTATCGACAGTGCATGAAGGTGATGACCCCTTGAAAGAAGACTTTTCAGGATATGTCTCTGCTTTTGTGTTGGGTTTGCACTAGAAGATTAGAGGTCATATTCAGCAAAGTTTGATGTATTGGCAGGCAAAATCCTTAGAAGAAATCCCTGCCAAAGTATTGTGGTGACTGTTGGAATGCTAAAAAGAAAATGACGAAGGAAAAGTTGATGATGGCATAAGTAAAGTTCTTTCAGAGATGTGGACAAGGTTGTTTTCAAGGACCGGGTTTTGGTGCTGGCACTAATGGTGGTATGTAAGGTACTAATTGGCAAGGCAATGGTGTACAATTTGTGTAAGGTTGAAATGGGGGTCCTCGTGATAGAGGTAGAGGATTCAATGTCAATGCTAAAACGACTAATAGTATTAACAATGCACAGATGATAAATATTTTGTGCCACGTCTGTGGGACAAAACAGCCCTGGAAACAGGTATGTAGGTTTAATCCAAACAAATTTCAAAATGAGTTGCAAATTGTTACCTAAATGAGCAGAATATGAATCATATGGCTCACAATGGAATATTTCAGTCCTGCCACTCTCAAAGGCAACAGAATGGGAATATGACTTCAGCCCCAGTTGTGCAAAAGCCGAGGCAAAGTAGTATGCAGGGATTTCAGCCAAATTTCAGATTTCAGAAAATAAAACTTGCAGATACATTTAGAGTTCCTACAGAACTGAGTCAGTCACTATGACAGTACCTGAGGGGGAACAAGGATTCCATATTTGGTGCAGTCATGGAGTTAGACCAGGATAATCCTTTTCTGGAAGGAAAAGTGAATGACCATTTAGTATCATTTGTAATCAATACAGGTGCTACCCATTCCACGGTTCAAGCGGTATAGGTTCAGAGCCTACCTCTTTAGGGAAAATAAATCCAGGTTGTAGGCGTTTCAAATAAACAAGTGTCTAATAAGTTGTCAGCTATTGTCACAGTGAAAATTGGTTCAACTGTAAACAATTTTGAGTTTATAATTTGTGAGACAAGTCAAGTCAGTTTGTTGGGACTCTGCAATTTACTGCACACCGGATGGCGTTGGCATTCAAACACAAGATGAGGACCTAGATTTTAAGATCAAACCAAAATAGACAAAGGATAAAAATGTTCCCAGTGCTCACTTCAGAAGACCTACCATCAGATTTAAGACATACTATGAATAATGTTTTTTGGTTACTTTACTGGAAAATAAATTGGGTTGATTAAAGTGCAGAGCCAGTGTAGATCACTCTAAACCTGAAAGCACGGTATCCCCATACTCCTCAATGCAGGCTTACTCTTGAAACAGAAGAGGGGATTTCTCCTGTCATTGACAAAATGATTAAACAGAGCATTTTCAAAGAAGTGCTAGAGAGTCAGTGTATCCCTCCAATTATGGGAATAAAGAACAGAGCTGAAAATAGCACATTATAAATGACCTGAACAAAATTAATGATATATTGATTCCATGTTGTCCTATGATAACAAATCATACAGTAATTGTATTTCAGATTCCTGCAAAACCCAAGTGGTAAATTATTATAGACTTGTGTCAAGCATTTTTCTCAGTTTCTCTTCATGAGGATAGTCAATATCTTTTCTGTTCAGATTCCGAAATAGAAATATCATTTGGTATAGGATTTCTCAAAGGTATATCAAGAGTCCTTCAATTTTTGTCCAAATGCTAAAGAAGGATTTGGAAAGTTTACATTTAACCTGTGATTCAGTACTGGTCAGTATACAGATGACCTGATAATAGCAGCCAGAGTGGGCTGTAGACTTGGCAAAATTGCTCTATTAAATCATTTGGCTGAAAAGGAGCATAAAGTATCTCCTGCCAAACTACAGATCTAAAAGAAGTCATTTACTTGGTATACCATATTGAAAATGGAGTGAGAAAGGTATCCAAAGAACACATTTCTATGATTTTAAAAACAAACCCACCAGTTTCACACAGAAAAGTGAGGATTTGCTTAGGAATTGTTGGCTGCTATCATCAGTGGATTACAAACTTTTCCTTGATTGCAAAGCTTATAGAGAGGTTGGATTAAAATGATGTGAGGTACCCATGTCCTTGAGATGATGAATGCATGCAGGGCTTCCTAGAGCTCGTGCTCCAGGGATGCCCAATTAGGAGAAAGATATCTATAAATTCTGTCACAAAAGAGAAGGGTGCACAATTTCTGTTTTGACACAGCAACATTTAGCAGCAATGCTGCTTATTTCATATTCCTTGAAAAATATTGCAGCAACTTCTTTCGCAGTTGTTCAGAATGAAGCAGCTGTGATCAGGGGACATACATTATGGCCTTCATTATGACATTCATGGTAAATCCCACTTACCGCCATGCTGACTGCCGCCAACATACCACCGCCAAGGCAGATATCCGCTAACCATATTATGACACACACACAACAATCCGTCACTATACAGCCATACACACAAATACACCAGCCCAAAGGTTGGTGATGAACTGGTGGTATCAAAACCCACACCGTTCCGCCAGCAGAACAACGCCCACAACATTATGACCCACGAATCACCACGGTGGACATTCAATGGCGGTAAACCATTGGCGCTACATACGGCCGCACTCAAAATATACACACACTAACAAAACAGCACCACATTGGACAATTCTAACTACACACACCTGACACCCATATACACACCACACCCACACACCCACAGCACTAAAAAAAAAAACCACCCAAATTACCCACAACCCTTTATGAATACCAATAATTGCCAGCAGAGAGAGACAGCAAGACCACCACACAACCAGAGCCACATACCACCATCACCTATACACCACCCACGCACCTTACATCACACACCCCAACACATCACCCTACACATCCTCACCCACACCACTCACACTACACCCATGGCACCACAACGACATCCCAGAATCTCTGAGGAGGAGGTCATGGTGGAGGAAATCATCAGGGTAGAGCCACAGCTATTTGGATCACAGGTGCAGCAAATATCCATTGCTAGGAAGATGGAGCCATGGCGGAGAATCGTGGACAGGGTCAACGCCGTGGGACAGCACCCCAGAACAAGGGATGACATCAGGAACAGGTGGAACGACCTATGGGGGAAGGTGCGTTCCATTGCAGCAAGACACCAGCTCGCAGTACAGAGGACTGGCAGTGGACCCCCACCTTCTCCCCCACAACTAACAACATGGGAGGAGCAAGTCTTGGCAGTCATGCATCCTGAGGGCCTGGCAGGAGTAGGAGGACGTCAGGAGTAGGAGGACGTCTGGACTCTGGTAAATCAACTCACTATTACTATCACCCCCCCCACCTCCATGCCATCACATACCCCCACCCTTGCCCTCACTTCCATCACTCCACCACTTCCCACACACCCCACCACCACAACCCAATCATCCCAATGCCAAGCCCTGCATGCCATACCAATGCATAGAGACCACTCACAGTCCTGCATGGACATCTATCACTATAGCATCCACACTAGAGACAATCAGCTAGCCCACCAAATAGCAACTCACACAAGGCAAAGCTGCCAGGGCAATAACAACCATAGAGGTCAATCCACCCATGCACAATATGTCACACACAGAAACAATAACACTGCATTTACATCCCCACAGGTATCCCAGCCAATGTCACCGGAGAAGAGGTGCCAGCAACATCCAGTCACCCCACAGAAGATGCCCACAGTGAAGACAGCAGCTCTGGTTGCCTAGATCTGGATGACCAACCTGGCCCATCAGGGACCTCCGGACAGTTGGTTACCCAGGAACAGTCTCACACCACCACAGAGCCTCCCACCTCAGGAAACACCACCACAGCACCCACCCAGCAGGCCCATACCTCTGTCCCCAGGAAACGTCAATCAGCAGTGTGTCCACCACAACAGGGACCCCAGGGCATCCCACAAACCCAGGACAATCAGGGACCTGGGGTCAGTGGCAGTGGGCACACGGTTCAGGAGACAGAGGGACAGGACAACAGGGAAGCTGGGAGGACTGCTGTGCACCAGGGGGAGGACAGGCCCAGGGAACCGACTCTCCAGGAGGCACTCAGCGCGATCCTGGGAGCATACCAACATTCCCAAGATACGCTGGGCCAGATCCTGGACAAGATGTAGGAGAACATGCGGCTCCAGGAGGGACAGTACCTGGGGATCAGGGAGGACTTGAAGTCCATTTACCCCACCCTGGTCTCCATAGCAGGGGTGCTGGCAGACATGGCCAACAGTATGAGGGAGGCAGTGCCATACCAGCGGACCCCTGACACTAGCCAGACTACTGAACAACACTCCACCTCCGCTGCCGCTAGTGGACAGGAGGCCCTGCCACAGGACCAACAGGCCACCAGCACCCCTCCCCCTGCAGAAAGAGAACCACCCCACAAACGTTCCCTGCGATCCAGGCAGAAGCCAGAGACTATTGCCAAGACCCCCACCAGGAAAAAAGACTCTCCTGATTGTCACCCTTGTTTTCCACTCTGTCACCCTGTCCACTTTGAACTGTCATTGCTCCCCTTCCTTTGCCCCCTTGGACAATGCACTTGTGCTACAAATAGACTGGACTCTAACCTGGACTTTCCTCCATCATCACCCCAGCCCATAGCACTTCCCCCTTTTTGTCAGAGCACTGCAATAAACACACTTTGAAAAAATGCAAGTATGGAGTATGTCAAATGATTTAAGTATGTATTAGTTTAACAAGCTTTAAACATCCACTGGGTGGGAACCAGGGCTCACCTCTGAGCCACACGCTGTGCCTCTGGAGTTGGGCCATCAAATTTGGGATGCTGCTATTCCTCAGGATAAAAGCATCATGCACGACCCAGGATACTCAGCATTGACGTGGGAGATGTACAGATCCGCCAAACACACCACCTGCACATTCATCGAGTGATAACTTTTTCGATTTCTTAAGACCTGTTCATTTCACGGGGGGACGACAACTGCAATTTGTGTCCCATCTGTCGCATCAATGATGTTGGGGATATGACCCATTGCATTGAAGTGAGCCTTCACTGTGGCCAAATCCTCCACCTGGAGGAAAACGATGTAGCTTCACATGCGTTTAATCACGGCAGACAACACTCTGGTCAGCACTATTGAGAACATTGGCTGTGACATTCCTGATGCCAAGCCCACTGTCACTTAGAAAGAACCGGTTGCCAAAAAATGGAGCACTGATAGCACTTGTACAAGAGTGGGGATTCCAGTGGGGTGACGGATAGCAGATATCAGGTCAGGCTCCTATTGGGCACACAGCTCTGTGATTGTGGCCCTGTCAAGTCTGTAGGTGAGGATAATGTGCCTGTCCTCCATTGTTGCAAGTCCACAAGGGATCTACATAGGGGGATGTCTCCATCTCCTATTCATCCGCAGCGGTTGCAATCTATGGGGCAAAAGATTGAGCAGCTGGTCATTATCTGTACATTGTAACCGTTACAGTATTGTAATTGTTACAATATTTTGGTGGCATATATCCAGAATGTGAAATTGTGAACTGTGACGCAGTTAGGATCCATGGCCAGCCCCGCCCTGAAATGACGTCCGCCTGCCTGTATGGAGGGACAGGTGGAAATGAGGTAATTCCACTGACATTGTGCGCTGTTGCGGAAGGAGGTCGGGAACGGCCGTGCAACTCCTCATTGGTTATCATTGGGCCCTATCTGGTACAGTGGCCAATGGTGATGTACGCCGGTGGTGACGGTATGCACCGCCACGGACGTCACCGCCATTTTGTATCTGTTCGCTCACTTGCTACCTGACCTTCAACAGGAGAGCACCTACATTGCATGTGCTGCTGTGACCTGTGTCTGGAACCTACCATGGCTCGTGTGACTGGGGAAAGGGACCCTGCCTTCACCTCGGCGGAGGTGGAGAGACTGGTGGATGGGGTCCTACCCAAGTACCGACTTCTGCATGGGCCTCTAGACCAACAGGTGAGTACACTGTGAGTACGATGCATGGGGCATGAATGCATGTAGTTCTGTGTGTGGAGGCCTCAAGTAGGGGGGGAGTAGGTGGATGGGCCCTGGGTAGCGTGCAGCATGTATGCTGGGGTGTGTCTGTGCTAATGGTGATGGTAAGGGGCATGGTGGGCCATGAGAGTAACAGGCAGAATGCTCTCACTAATTCCCTGTGTCTATTTCCTCTGCAGGTCAGCGCCCATCAAAAGAAGGGTATATGGCGTGCCATCGCCAAGGACGTGCGGACCCTGGGGGTCTACGACAGGTGGAGCACCCACTGTCGCAAACGGTGGGAGGACCTGAGATGCAGGGCACGGAAGACGACGCTGGCCAAGCTGGGGATGGCCTCCCAACGAGGAAGGGGTGCCCGTCGAACCCTGACCCCCCGAATGGCCCGCATACTGGCAATGGCCTATCCGGAGATGGATGGGCGCTTGGGGGCATCACAGCAGCAAAAAGGGGGTGAGTACAGCGCCCTTCATTACTACTTACGCCTGGTGGGGTGGTATACGGGTGGGGGATGTCAGCCTGTGGGTGCCCCTAGGCCAGGCATGACATTCCAGAGTAGGTCCCATGTTGGGCAGGGTTCTGATGTGAAATTCCTCCAACCGAGCTAGTAGGCACCTACTACTGGGCAGGGGTGTGTGGGTCCCAGGTATGCTGCAGTTGGTGGTATCTGTCCCTACCCGTGGTCTGGTGACTAGCATTGTAACTGTGCATTGCCTAGTGCGTAGGGTTGTTTCCTGTGTGTGAGTGTATTGTGTATGCCAACGATGGTGTTGGTGCCGCCATTGACCAAGTGTATCCTTTGTCTCCCCCCCTTTTTGTTTTGTCATCCTGTCCTTATGTGCATTAGCATCATCTGGCAGAGGAGCAGAGGCACCGGCGACGGAGGGAGGTGCATCCCACAGGACCCAGGAGGCAGAGTCCACTGACGCTGAGGGCACCAGTGGGACGGAGGGCGAGGGGAGCAACACGGCGGAGACTGGAGGGGACAGTTCGGACACGGATACCTCCTCTGATGGTGGTGGCGGACACCTCTGTGCCCACCCCAGCTACAGGTACAGCCGCCACCCCATACCAGCACCGCCCTCCCTGCAGCCCCTCAGCGAGTTGCCCGTGCCTGCTCACCCAGGAGTGTGGGCATCTCCTTCGCCTCTGGCACCTCAGGCCCTGCCCCAGTTAGCCCTGCTGCCCTGAGTGAGGAGGCTATTGACCTCCTGAGATCCACCTCTGTTGGGCAGTCAACCATTGTAAATGCCATCCAGGGGCTGTCAGCCCAATTGCAACAGTCCAATGCATTTCTGGAGGGCACTCACACTGGCTTGGCGGCCCAACAGAGCTCAATCCAGGCTCTGGCCTCCTCTCTGATGGCAGCCATTGTCCCTGTTTCCACCCTCCAACTTCCTATTCCAAGTCCCATTCCCCCCAACCTATCCCAAGCACACAGGCAGACGAGCATGCACACAGGACAACACACAAGAGTGCACATGGCAAACACAAGCACCACACTTCATCCCACAGGCACTCACACAAACACCATCCAGATGAGACATACCAACATCCACTGCCTTCATGGGGCCCCCTCCTCCGCGTCCTCCACCTCTCTCCCAGTTGCGTCTCCACTCACACTTGCATGTACCACATCCTCATCCACTACCACCATCACCATCACACCTATCAGAACACACACCTCACTGGCAGTCACCACCCCCACATCCATGCACACGTCCCCTGTGTCTTCTCCCACCATGTCTGTGCCCCCTCCTCCCAAAGTACACAAACACAGGCACTCAGACACCCAACAGCCATCCACCACACAACAACATACAGCCTATGCACCTGCACCCAAACACAGCAGACTGACACCTCCTACAACCACTCCCTCTTCCTCCACTCCAAGACCTTCTCCCTCTTCCTGCCCCAATGTCCCTAAGAAGCTTTTCCTCTCCACCGTTTACCACTTCCCTACACCTCCTCCCCCCGTCCTTCACATCAGGCCAGGGTGGTCAAAACCCAGGCAGGCACCTCAGCCACCTAGTCCACGGGCACAGTAGTGTCCCCAGCAACTCCAGGTGGGAAAGGATCCCGGCCACCAGCCAGCCAGACGGAAAGGGTGCCTGCCGCAAGTGCCCCAGCTGCGGGAAGGAAGGACAAGGAGCCAGCTCCAGTTGCAGGAAGGAAGGGCAAGGAGACACTCTCAGCTGCAGGAAGGAAGGGCAAGGAGCCACCCCCAGCTGCAGCAAGGAAGGGCAAGGAGCCACCCCCAGCTGCTGCCAAAAGTAGCAAGAAGCCATCCCCAGCTACTGGCAGGAAGGGCAAGGGGGCCTGCACAAGCAAGCAGTAAGGACAAGGGGCCTATTGCTGGGACTCTGTCGGAGGCCACACCACCAACCAGGGTGGTGCAGCCGTCTGAGGCTGCAGGGGCTAGGCTGGGGCTTCCCCCCACAACTAGCACCAGTGGGCAGCTGTCTGAGGCTGCAGGGGATGGACTGGATCCTCCCCCCACCACCACCAGCTCCGTAGAAGCACCGCCACCAGCAGCAGCAGCACCAGTGGGCAGCCGTTTGAGGCTGCAGGGGATGGGCTGGAGCCTCCCCCCACAACTAGCACCAGCAGCAGCAGCACCAGTGGGCAGCCATCCGAGGCTGCAGGGGATGGGCTGGAGCCTCTCCCCACAACTAGCACCAGCGGGCAGCCATCTAAGGCTGCAGGGGATGGGCTGGAGCCTCCCCTCACCACTACGAGCAGCAGCAGCAGCACCACCACTGCCACCACTGAACAGCCGTCACTGCCGACAGATATTCTGTAAACCTGCCTCCATGGGCTGTTGTGCGGCCTGCCCCTTGTAAATCCTGTGGGTATGACACCCAGCTGAGAGACTGTGACCTTGCACTCCCCAAGATCTGCATCACAGGGCATGATGCCCCCTCCAGAACCAGTGGAGATGCCATCCACTCACCCCATCCTCCCCAGGATGAAGATCACAGGGCACGATGTTCCCTCCAGAACCAGTTGAGATGCCATCCACTTACCCCATCCTCCCCAGGATGAAGCTCACTGGGCACAATGTCCCCTCCAGAACCAGTGGAGATGCCATCCACTCACCCCATCCTCCCCAGGATGAAGCTCACTGGGCATGATGCCCCCTCCAGAACCAGTGGAGAAGCCATCCACTTGAGAGACTGTGGCCTTCCACTCCCCAGGACAAAGCACAGGGCATGTTGACCCCTCCAGGGCCAATGGGAAAGTCACCCACTTGAGAGACTGTGGCCTTGCACTTCCCAGGACAAAGCACAGGGCAACTTGCCCCCTCCACGACCAGTAGCATTGTACCATCTGCTGGTTGAGGTGCCCCCCCATTCCCTCTCCCCCTGAGGTGCCTGCCTATTTTCAACCTGATGCCCCTGCAGTGTTCGCTCCATGTTGTTGCAGGAGTGAAGTAGGGCCTTGGACTTTGTAATGTGGCCCTGTGGCCCACGAACATTGAGGACTGGACAGTGTCCCTTCATTTGTAAAAATGTATATATTTTTTGATTTGGATGCACGTATTGCTACTATTTTATCTTATTACACTCACTTTTATCTGTTGTAGTTGTCCTTGCATTATTCCTGATGGGTATGGGGTAAATATGTTATGTTACTGCATCTGCTTGTGTGTAATGTGTTGTGGGTGGGGGTGTTGCATGTGTGTCACTCTCTCTTTCCTCCCCCCTCCTCGGTGTGCTAGGTGACTGTACTCCCCGTGGTTGTCTTCGCGGTCGTTGGTGTTCATAGTGGAGCAGGACGTAAATCAACATTGGGAATATGTGCAGCTCGAGCTCCGTGGTATTGTGATTCTTCCCTGAGTTTCCAAAGGTGAGTCCTTTGACTTTTGAGATTTGTTTCCGCCAGGCTTTTGATGTCGTTGGTACCGCCCCTGAAAAGGTGGCGGTTTCCTGTGTCTTAATACAGTTGGCGTACATTGGCTTCCCCATGGCTGTAGGCGGTTACAGCCGTGGTGCCTGTTGATTCCGCCCTGGCAGTCAGTGTGTTAAAGTGTCTGAGCTGTTTCCGCCATAGTCATAATTTGGTGCTATTTACCACTAACCTGTTGGTGGTATTACCGCCACTTTATCACTAACCGCCAGGGTTATAATGAGGGCCTATGTGTTTGTTCCACATTTAGTATAGACATTGCTGACTTCTCACAAATAGTCGCTTGTCAGCGTATGAGGAGATAATATTGGTTGCAGAGAATATTTCAAACAGACGTTGTAATATCCTTAATTCTGTCACACTTTTGTCTTTGCCAAGGGAGGGTGGAGAGAAGAAGCAGATGATGGTGCACATAACTGTACTGATGTGACAGAGTTGTGCACCAAACCAAGACAAGGCATGCAAAGGTACCACTTGATTTGGCTGAATTGATTTTATTTGTGAATGGTTCTTGTCAGAGAGACCATCATGGAACTCTTCTAGCAGCACACACAATCTGCATAGTCACACAAATTGTGGAGGCAACATAGTTGTGTAATGTGACATCAACACAAGTAGCAAAAAATTGTGATTACAATAGTATGCTGTGTGGCAAATCAATTGAGTGCTACAACCTACATGTCTAGTCAATATGTGTTAGAAATGGGGTCTCTAGCTGGCAGTCGGTTTGCACCTTGTCCAAGTAGGGAGCCTCACTCTAGTCAGGATAAGAGAGATAACTGCTCAGATAACCACTGCTCACCCCCTTGGTAGCTTGGCACGAGCAGTCAGACTTATCTCAGAAGCAATGTGTAAACCATTTGCACATAACACACAGGAATGCAGTGAAAACACTACAAAAGGACCCAACACCAGTTTTAGAAAAATAGCCAATATTTATCTGTGTAAAACAAGACCAAAAATCGAACATACAGTGCTAAAGATATGATTTCTGTAAGATTTAGCTTAAAAATACAGGGGGTCATTCTGACCCCGGCGGGCGGCAGGAGCCGCCCGCCTGGAGGGAACCGCCAGAAGACCGTACCGCGGTCAAAAGACCACGGCGGTCATTCTGGGTTTCCCACTGGGCTGGCGGGCGACCGCCAAAAGGCCGCCCGCCAGCCCAGTGGGAAACAGCCCTCCATGAGGAGGCCGGCTCCGAATGGAGCCGGCGGAGTGGAGGGTGTGCGACGGGTGCAGTGGCACCTGTCGCGTATTTCAGTGTCTGCAATGCAGACACTGAAATACAAAGTGGGGCCCTCTTACGGGGGCCCCTGCAGTGCCCATGCCATTGGCATGGGCCCTGCAGGGGCCCCCAGGGGCCCCACGACACCCCTCACCGCCATCCTGTTCCTGGCGGGCGGAACCGCCAGGAACAGGATGGCAGTGAGGGGGTCGGAATCCCCCATGGCGGCGCAGCAAGCTGCGCCGCCATGGGGGATTCCCAGGGCAGCGGAAAACCGGCGGGAGACCGCCGGTTTTCCTCTTCTGACCGCGGCCGAACCGCCGCGGTCAGAATGCCCTAGGGAGCACCGCCAGCCTGTTGGCTGTGCTCCCGCGGTCCCCGGCCCTGGCGGTATTTACTGCCAGGGTCGGAATGACCCCCACAGTTCCTTGAAGTCGATAGCTCCACCTGGGGATTTCACGGCATCGTGATCAACAAAACCAATAGTTCAGGCCGGCTGCGGCATCGCAGGCCAGCTATGATGTCGGGAAGACCCGCAAACAGTACCTTGGATTGCAGGGCGATGTGATCCTCTCTGTGAGCTCCGGAGAGTGGCGTCACTGGCGTCGCGCTGTCGGTTCTGGAGTCAGTGCGGGAATTGTTGGGCCCTTGAAGTCACATGCGTGCAGATCGAACTCCAGGTTGATGAAGTCAGGAGCGCCGACGTGGATGGCGTCGGGGCTGTGGTGCGAAGCGGGATGATGCGACCTGAGGTGCCGATAGGTCACGGTGCAGGCAGCGGCTCGGTGACGGCATCCAGTGGCGTCGGTGAGACCAGGGCTATGGTGTGAAGTGGGGCAGTGCGATGTGCAGTGTCAACAGGTCACGGTGCAGGCAGCGTCATTGTCGTTGCTGAAGCGCTGTCATCGGTAGGCCCAAGCCAGCAGTGCAAGACGGAACAGTGCCTTGTGACCCTCACGAGCGGTGTCCACAAGCCACGGTGCAGACAGGATGCCTGGTGACGACACTGGAGTCAATGGTGCTGGCGTCAGTGGAATTGTACTGCGGTGTGGGGCGGGATGGTGCAGGCAGCTGCGTCGATGTAGGAGCGGCGGCATCAGGGATGCCCAGGCTACGGTGTGAGCAAGCGATGCTGGCGTGTGGGGCCCACAGGTCGCGGTGCGAGCAGCAGCTCAGTGAAGTCGTCCGATGACGGCATCGGTGAGACCAGGGTTGCGGTGCAAAGCGGGGCAGTGAGGCTCCATGCGGCGTCAGCAGGTCACGGTGCAGGCCAGCGGCGTCGTTGACAGCATCACTGTGGTTTTCTCCTTAAACTGCACAAAACACACAGCTCCCAATGCTGTAGAAAGAGCAAACTGAAGTCTTTGATACCCCTGAGGCTTCCAACAGGAGGCAAGCTCTACTCCAAGCCCTTGGAGACCTTTCTCAAGCAGGACACACAGCAAAGGTCAGCCTTTACACTCTTTTCAGGCAGAAGCAGCAACTGCAGGCCAGTCCAGCAAAGCAACACAGCAAAGGGACAGTACTCCTCCAGCTCTTCACCCCTTCTCCTGGGCAGAGGTTCCTCTTGATTCCAGAAAGATTCTGAAAGTCTGGGGTTTTGAGTCTTCTTCTTATACCCCTTTCTGCCTTTGAAGTTGGCAAACTTCAAAGCAAACTCTCACATGTTTGCCAAGTCCCTCCTTGTCCAGGCCAGGCCCCAGACACACATCAGGGGGGCAGAGACTGCATTGTGTGAGGGCAGGTGTAGGAGGCTGGCCTGGTGTGTAGTGGGTACCTAAGGTACTTACACCTTATACCAGGTCCAGTTTTCCCTTATTAGTGAAATGTAGGCAGTGTCTAGCAGCTTAGGCTGTCTAGGGGTAGCTGTAGCAGAGCAGCCAAGGCTGAACTAGGAGACATGCAAAGTTCTTGCAATACCACTATAGTCACACAGTACGTATACACAATAAAAGACAATACTCAGTGTTACCAAAAATAAAGGTACTTTTTTTAGTGACACAAGGCCAAAAATATCTTAGAGGCAATACTCCTACTGGAGGTAAGTATTATACACAATATATACACTAGTAACCAAAATCAGGTAAGTAAACAGTCATAGAATAGTGCAAACAGTGGAAAATACAATAGATTGCAATGGGCCTAGGGGCAGCACAAACCATATACTAAAATAATGGAATTTGAAAACCTGATTACCCCCTAGGCAAGTGTAGTGTGTAGAGGGGCGCTGGGAGTGTAAAAAAACACCAAAGGTAAGTAAAGTACCCTACCCCACAACCCACGAAAACAGGAGTAAAGTTCAGCAAGGTTCCGCAAAATACACTACAAGTCGTGGTGAAGGATTATGCAAGAACCAAGCAAGACTGCAGGCAACCAACAATGGATTCCTGGACCTGAAGACCTGTGGAGAGAGGAGACCAAGTCCAGAAGTCGATGAAGAGTCCAGGAAGAACAGGAGCCCCCGCCTGACTGGAAAAATGTGCAAAAGTGGATTCTGCGGTTAGAAGCAAAGTACAGAAATGCACCAAAGAAGATAGCTGTGGGTTCCTGCTTGGTGCAGGAGATGTCCCACGTCGAGTCGTTGGATGCAGGCTGTTTGTGTTGCTGGATTCCGCCAACAAGCCTTGGTTCACGCAAGAACATGTTTTGCGTCAAAGAGGAGCTGCCCGGACCCAGGAGAGACCTGGGGGTCTCAACTTGGACTGAGGAGACAGAGGGGGTTCTCAGCACTTCAGAGAGCCATAAGGAGACCAGGTAGCATCCAGGGGAGTCCCAGGACACGGGGACAAAGGAGTTGCAAATTGCGGTCATCGCAGCACTACACAGAGGGATCCCACGCCACCAGACAACAACTCAGGGAGCTGAGCGTCACAGGATAGAGTGCTGAGGACCTGGGTTATGCTTTGCATGAAGAACCTTTGGAAGAAATGCACAGAAGCCCAAGGAGCTGCAGAGAACGCGATGCACAGGGGTATTGCCTGGCACGGGGAGGCAAGCCCTTACCTCCACCAAATTTGGACAGTTGGACCTTTGGACAGTCAGGATCACTTTGGTCCACCACCTGTGTTCCAGGGATCACGCTCGTCGACAGGAGAGTAGTCACAGAGTACCGGTTGTCGTTGCAGAGAGGTGCCTGTTGAAGCAGGGAAGTGACTCTGTCACTCCACAGGAGAGTCCTTCAGTTCTTCTGGTGCAGGGTGATGACAGGCAGTCCTCAGAGTGTGCACAACCTGGAAACTGTTGCAGTTGCTGGCTGGAACTGAAGTTGCAGGTCACAGTAGCCTTCCTTGATACTTTGTTGCAGTTACAGCTGTTCCTGGAACAGTCTACGGTTGATCCAACGGTCAGAAGCTGAAGCAGAAGATGCAGAGGAGTCCTGGGGGAGTCTTGCAAACCGAATCTGCGGAAACACCCAGAGGAGAAACCCAAAATAGCCCTGAGAGGGGGATTGGCTATCTACCCAGGTATGCACCTATCAGGAGGGGTCTCTGATGTCACCTGCTGGCACTGGCCACTCAGATGCTCTCAGAGGGTCCCCACACCTTGGAATCCAAGATGGCTAATGCTAGGGACACTCTGGAGGAGCTCTGGGCACCACCCCTGGGGTGATGATGGACAGGGGAGTGGGCACTCCCCTTTCCTTTGTCCAGTTTCGCTCCAGAGCAAGGACTGGGGATCCCTGAACCGGTGTATACTGGATTATGCAAGGAGGGCACTGTTTGTGCCCTTCAAAGCATTTCCAGAGGCTCTGGGAGGATACCCCTCCCATGCCTGTAACACCTATTTCTAAGGGGAGAGGGTGTAACACCCTTCTCCTAAAGGAAATGCATTGTTATGCCTTCCTGGAAGTGAGCTGCTCAATCCCCAGGAGGGCAGAAACCTGTCTGTGAGGTGGCAGCAGCTGGGGCTTCAGTGGAAACCTGAGAGAGGTGGTTTGGCAGTACTCGGGGTCCATGGTGGAGCCCCCAGGGTGCATGGAATTGGTCCCCCACTACCAGATTTGGATTGGGGGTTCAATTTCACAATCTTAGGTGCCTCACATGGCCATATTCGGAGTTACCATTGTGAAGCTACATATATGTATTGACATATATGTAGTGCAAACTTATAATGGTGTCCCCGCACTCACGAAGTCTGGGGAATTGGCCCTGGACAACGTTAGGGGTCCTTTGCTAGTGCAAGGGTGCCCTCACACACAGTAACTTTGCACCTAGCCTTCAGTAACTGAAGGTTAGACATATAGGTGACTTATAAGTTACCTGGTGCAGTGAAAATGGCTGTGAAATAGTGTGTGCACTATTCACTCAGGCTGCAATGGCAGCCCTGCAGGACTATTTGTATGAGCTCCTTATGGGTGGCAAAAGAAATGCTGCAGCCGCCCATAAGGATCTCCTGGAACCCCAATGCCCTGGGTACCTAGGTACCATATACTAGGGACTTATAAGGGGGGACCAGTGTGCCAATTAGAATTGGTATATGGAGTCACTAAACTATAGTGACACATTTGGTAAACAGAGAGCATAAGCACTGGAGTTCTGGTTAGCAGAACTCCAGTGACACAGTCAAACATACTGACAGCACACATAGGCCACAAACTATGAGTACTGGGGACCTGGCTAGCAGGATCCCAGTGAGACTGTAAAAACACACTGACTAATAGATCTCAAACAATGAGCACTGGGGTCCTGGCTAGCAGGATCCCAGTGAGACAGTAAAAACACACTGTCAAACACTGACAAACAGGCCAAAAATGGGGGTAACCATGCTAAAAAAAAGGCTATTTTCTCACAGCAGGCACAGTCCTTTCAAGTGTGATTGACCACTCCTCCCCTCCCTTCCAGCACGGATGGCTCATCAGGATATGCAGGCTACACCCCAGCTCCCTTTGTGTCACTGTCTAGAGAAGAGGTGTGAACAGCCCAACTGTCAAACTGACCCAGATGGGGAATCCACAAACAGGCAGAGTCACAGAATGGATTAAGTAAGAAAATGCCTACTTTCTAAAAGTGGCATTTTCAAGCTAACAATCTAAAAACCAACTTCACTAAAAGATGTATTTTTAATTTGTGAGTTCAGAGACCCTAAATTCCATATTTCTATCTGCTCCCAAAGGGATTTTGTGCTTTAAAGTTATTTAAAGACAGCCCCCATGTTAACCTATGAGAAATATAGGCATTGCAACAGTGAAAACCGAATTTGGCAGTATTTCACTGTTAGAACATGTAAAACACACCAGTACATGTCCTACCTTAAACATACACTGCACCTTGCCCATGGGGCTATCTAGGGCCTACCTTAGGGGTGCCTTACATGTATAAAACAGGAAGGGTTAGGCCTGGCAAGTGGGTACACTTGCCAAGTCGAATTGGCAGTTTAAAACTGCACACACAGACACTGCAGTGGCAGGTCTGAGCCATGGTTACAGGGCTACTAATGTGGGTGGCACAACCAGAGCTGCAGGCCCACTAGTAGCATTTGATGTACAGGCCCTGGGTTACTTACCAGTAAATCAAATATGCCAATCATGGATAAACCACTCAACAGTACAATTTCTATAGGGAGCACTTGCACTTGCACTTCAGCACTGATTAGCAGTGGTAAAGTGTGCAGAGAAAATAAACCAGCAAAAACAGACCTGAAAAAATAGGACAAAGAAGGCAAAAAGTTTGGGGATATCCCTGCAAAAAGGGCCATTTCCAACAATATGGTTTTAGAGTGGTCCATCACTTCAGACAGTTGTGGTCACAACCCCACAGGACACATCCCTTGGAAATAGGCCACAGATTATTGGTTTACTTGCTACCTTGCAAACGCTGAAGAATAGTGCTGTTTTAAAATGTGTTGCACAGTGTTGTCACATTGGCAATCAACTTTGCAGACACAGTTGCAAAATGCTGTGTTTTTGCATCTGGCACATTAGAGCTGAGTGAAATTTCTGAGACAAAAGGGAGCAAAATAAACTGATTTTTGTTAATGTCAGTTCAAACATTTGATAAGCCGAAGCACTTGCAAAGTGGTAAGATGAAAGAAAAATCTGGGGAAAAGCATGATGTTATCAAGACAAGGATGATCTTTGGAAGTCAATAACTGGGAGGGTAGTGGTGTCAGATTCCATGCTATTGTAGAATGCAAAATACATGCACAATCCTACACCAATGGGATATGACGACACGATTTCTATACTTTAAAAGGCAGCAGTATAATCCTCATTTCAGGAACATTTATGAAAATCAGAGTCGGAGATGTATTGTCTGTCAACAAGTAAATGTTGGTAGAAAACCAAGTGGGACCACAAGTTACATGGCAAAATCAGAAGGTCTTTTCACAAGATTACAAGTAGATTCTGTAGAGATGCCACACTGTTATGGTTTTGTATTTTGATGGTTGCCTGTTTATTTAGCAAAAGGATCAACACGTTCTCAACTAGTTGTGGTGACACACTCGCTGTAGCAGAGTTATTACTGAGGGAGTTGACGTGCAGATTTGGCCTACCAACTTCTAGGGAATTAAATAGGTAAACTCATTTTAAATTCAAGGTTGGTAGGGTCCAATGCATGGCACTAAACGTTAGACAGAAAGTCTATTGGAGTTGCCATCACGAGGCATCAGGTGTAATGGAGAAGTCCAACAGCACAAGAAAAGCAAATGACTAAAAGATTGTGCCTCGATTTCACTGAAATGGCCAGATGCCCTTTTATGGTTCTACTGAGTATGAGAAGCACACCCAATTAAAGTACAGGATTAAATCCTCACTAGGTGCTGATGGGATAGGCCATAAGGACTCCTGTCATTCCTTCAGCTGCTCTTATTAATATTACTGATGATCTGGTTCTGGATTTCTGCAAAGGTTTGACTGATATGGTACATTTTATCTTTCACAATCTGAAATTTCTGACCTTGAACAGGTGAAGAATCCTGCCCTGACCCAGAAACTGGATTATGGTGAAAAAGCATGTTAGAAAGATTTGTTTGGCGCTTTGGGGGAATGGTCTCTATCAAGTGATCTCGGAGATGACTACTTCTGTAAAGTGTGAATGTTTGCCACATTTGATCAACACATCTCACACAAAGAGAGTGAGGACATCAGAAGATGAAGTGGTGACTCAAACCACTTATTTACAGATTCAGACGTGAGTTTGCAATGCAGAGCCGGGGGCGGGGGTGAAGGAAGAGTTCAATAAAGACAATGACAACTCAACATCTTAAATTCGAACTCTGAAAACCCCAAGAGCAATTCAAGGTGTTCTAGTTGCAAGTTGTGCAAATCAAGAAACAAGTGAAGATGAAAATGAGGTAAGTGGAGCAAAAGTCACTGAAGATGAAAGGTTTGTGCAAGCTGATTGGTCTGAAGGTGTGAGGGAAAGATGAACGTTGACAGTCTGAAAAGAAGTGACACAAAATCAGCTGAAGC
Source organism: Pleurodeles waltl (assembly GCF_031143425.1). NCBI lineage: Eukaryota > Metazoa > Chordata > Amphibia > Caudata > Salamandridae > Pleurodeles > Pleurodeles waltl. The sequence continues at coordinate 1,096,128,727 of NC_090444.1, read as the reverse complement.
ATTGACAGATCTGGATGGCAAGGATCTTGAAAAGTCTCATGTCAGAAGATCAACAAGAGCAAGGGTGTCAAACAACAAATGCACAGCTCCTGTATGGGCATATGTGGCAAAGATTGAACCAGATTGTTCTGAGAGACTATCGATTTCTGTTGAAAGAACCTCCATGAATTGGCCTGAACTAAGAGTTCAGGTGAATGACATTGAATGATTTCCAGACGGACTGATGGAACTGACTTTGTCAGTTTTCAAGAAGAGCATATTTTGGATTTTTTAAAAGTTTTTCATGAGTATGCCTACATAACTCTTTTAGATTAGAATTAGATTTTGTGTTTTTTTCTGTGCCCATATTTCTTAATTTTGCTCATAACTAAAAGTCTGCATCTGAGTCTGATTTTATGCTAAATTAGGTATTCAGTTGAAGATATATAGAACTTAGGCCCTCATTATGAACATGGCGGTAAAGACCGTCACCCGCCGTGGTGACGGTGAATAGAAGACCACCATTGGCGGTGAACAGAAACCCGCCATATAATGATGCCAAAAACAGAAACCGCCCAAAATTCTGCTACCACCAGCCACCGCCAGGGCCCTTGTCGGCAGAAAGGCTGCACACCAACCCTGCCACCGACAAGCAAACACATCCCCGCCCTCCAAATAATGATGCACAAATCACCGCAGTGGATAGTGTATGTCGAACGACCATTGGGGGTATGGACCGTGACGGCCAGCAATGGGACCCAACAGCAAGAAATGCACACATTGGCAAGTATGAAACCCACCCACCTGACACACATCCACAACACTATAAAACACTCACATACACACCCCACAATCCTTTGCATCGCCAATAGGACATCTGAGACTGACAATACAACACGCAGTCACTAAACGCAACACCACACAAGTCACACAACCAACCACACAACAGCACCCTTACCAATATCCACAGAACACACCACCCACCTAAGCATCCACACTTCACAGTTAGGGAGATAAGAACAATTGTGGACAAAATACTCAAGGTGGACCCACAAATATTCGGGGCACAGGTCCAGCACACACCCATCACCAGGAAGATGGAGTTATGGCAGACAATAGTGAACAAGGTCAATGGAGTGGGAAACCATCCATGCACGAGGGACGACATCCGCTAGAGATGGAACGACCTGCACAGGAAGGTGAGGTCGATGGCATCCAGGCACAACATTGCAGTCCAAAAGACTTGGGGAGGGCCCCCACCTACACCCCCAACTACGCCGACTGGGAGGAAAAGGTACTGGCCATCCTGCACCCTGAGGGCCTCACTGGAGGAATGGACTCGGGTAAGTCATCTACAATTACCCCATATCCACCACTCCTGTAATGCATGCACCATCCTACCCCTCCAACTACCACCAGGACCACTACCCCACCCAGGCCACAATCACTAAATCCAGTCACCCAGCATGCTCACAAACCCACTAACAGACCCACATCCCTCCCCCTGTGCACAGCCACCTACCCCTGCAAGGAATCACGATGGCACTACACCACCCACAATGCACCTCCACATCACATGCAAAATGCTATAGCAACCCCACAATAGGTCCTGCGTGGGCCAACAGGGGAATGAACTGCACAAAACAGGGCAGAGCTGTGCATCCTCATTCGATTTAGGACATGTAACAAACATGTCCACCCCCCCCCCAGGCACCACACCCATGCCACCCTGATGGAAAGGCCAAGGAGTGCCAGGGCCCCACATGGAGACAGAGGCCCTACTCAGGACACTGGAGAGGGAAGTGTGGACAGTGAGAAACACCCTGGCCCTTCACACAGTCCTGGACTGTGACCCTCCAGCAGCCCCACCCATGATACCACTGACACCCCTACCACCCAGCCACCAACATCAGCTCTGGCCAAACAACCCCACACCAGTGTCTCTAGGCTACAGACTGGTGGTACACAAGTACAGAGGCCAGAGTCTCCACCTACTAACAGGCAGGATGACGATGGCCCCAGTACAAGTGGTACTGCCAGACCTGTGCAGGAGACACAGGCACAGGGTCTAGGCCCAGTGGGAGGAAATCAGTGACCCAGAGGGGAGGCCAAAGGATGAATGCTGCAGCCCAGGAGGTAATCTCTTAGGTCCTGGGAGCATACCACCATACCCAGGACAGGATGGGCCAGATCCTGGCCACACTGGAAAAGGTTGCAGATAGCCCAACATCAAGAGACCATGGAGCAGTGGAAACAACTGAATGCCTCCATGGCCACCATAGCAGGGGTGCTGCAGCACCACCTATCCTAGCCTGAGACCCCCACAAACCAGGAAGCCCCTACCACTGACCAGGACACAGACCAAAAGTTTGAGTGGGTTCCTTACTCACCATGCCACTGGAGTCAAGCTAGCCTAGCTGATGAAGGGTGATACTCTGAAACCGGTCCTAGGATGCTTGTTTCCAGTCCAGGGAGGACCTGGCTTGGCAGTTCGGGCCGGACTGTTCCCACAGGGAACAGGGTAAAGACTGATTTGCATATGGCCGGGTCCAAACTGGAATGGCATGGGTGGCAAAGAAATGATGGATTTTAGGCCCAGATCTCTGTACTGTGGGTGAATGTTTGACAATGTTTAGCATTCCATCCATCACTTGTTCTTTTTGCAGGACACAGACCAGCCATCTATATCAGCAGTAGCAACTGGACTGGTGGCACTGGCAAAGGACACACATGAGACCAGTACCCTTACCCGTGCAGCCCAGCACCATACCCTCAAACGATCCCTCAGACCCAGATATGGCACAGGAACACCTGCCAAGACCAAGGCCCCCACTAAGAAGTGATTCTGACATGGACTGTCTCCCAAGAGTGCCACTGTGCCACCATCCTCACCCAATAGTAACATAACAACTTGCAAGGGACAGATGTACCTATACCCACTGCCACCAATCGCCCAGCCTTGTACCTAGTATGGAAATCCACCATTAGTCCACTTCCGAACTCTGTAAAGCGCACCAATGCATTAAGGACACCAAATAAAACACATGTACACCAAATCGTATGTCCCCTGTCATAATGATGATTCAAATGTAAATGTGAATGCATCTGCCAGTCAATTCCATAATCAGACCTATATTGCAGGAATGGCACCCCAAGCACAACATTGTGTGGAGTAAACAGAAATGTACACCATGTTTGTCTCGTTGGCACATGCCACCTCAACATTCAGGTAACAGTGTCAATGACTACAGACCCCACCCCCCCATAGTGAATAAGGCAGACAGATATTATGCATTGCAGACAACATCATCAGTGAACAGTACCTCATAATCACTGGAAGTATAGTTGGATCAGCTGGTTCCTGAAGTGGACATCTTCCCCCTCTTCATCCTCACCATCACTGTCATTCCCTCTCAGAGGATGCAGGTTTGGATCTACAGCACCCTCCTCCTCCAGTGGGGGGGGTAGCTTTCCTCACAGCCACGTTGGGCCAGCATGCAGCAGGCCACCACTATTCTATACACCTTCTCAGGGCCATAGCACAGGGAACCCCCAGAGAGATGGAGGCAACTGAATCTAGCCTTGAGGAGACCTATAGTGCGCCCTATCACCCTCCTAGTACGTCCATGGGCCTCATTGTAATTTCTCTCTGCGTCTGTCCTAGGATTTTGCATACGTGTCAGGAGCCATTGCATGTTAGGATAGCGAGAATCACCTGCAAAAGTGTTTGAAACAGGACTGTAACAAATTGCCATTACTTGCAAACAACCTGGCTGTCAGCAATGTACAGAACCAGTGTCATACACAAACACCTATGAGCCATCCTCTGTCCCCTTGTAGTTGATCCATCACGTGTGGTACACTGCTGTTCCTCAGGAGAAATGAATCATGGACTGATCCTGGAAACATGACATTCACATGTGATATGTACTGGTCTGTAGTACACACAAATTGTATGTTAATTGAGTGGAATTTCTTCCTGTTCCTGTACACCTGTTCATTCACTCTTGGGGAGATGAGAGCTATGTGGGTGCCATCGATAGAACCAATTACATGGGGAATGTTAGCAAAGGCATAAAAGTCAGACTTGATGGCAGGGAGTTCGGCCCTTTGGGGAAACTTTACATATGTCTGCAGGTGTAGTACAAATGCATCCAGGAATCTGGACAGGATGAGGCTAAACGTTGGCTGTGAGAACCCTGCACCCATGCCCACTGTCACCTGAAATGAGCCTGTGGCCAAGAAATGGAGTACAGAGAGCACTTGCACTTCAGTAGGGATGGCATGCTGATTCCGATTAGCCGGTCTCAGTACTGGATCCAGTAATGCACATAGCTCATGAATTGTAGCACGATTGAGTCTGTAGTTAATAATGATGTGATGTTCCACCATGGTCTCCAGATCAACAAGAGGTCTGTACACAGATGGGGTCCTCCCTCGCCACATGGATCTGTACCTAAGGGGAGTGGAGAACACATGGGAGGACACACATACATATGCACAACATGTTGTGTATGAATAACTGCTGTACAATATGTAGGTTACACACATGCAATGAATGATGTACAACTGTAGGGACATGTATGAAGTGATACGTCTGGACTGTTGTGGGGAGAAAAGAGTCATGTGGGCATGTGACTAAAGGTTGGGGTCCATACGGCCTGCATGGGGCCCATGACTGCATCATGCTAGCAAAATGGCAGCCCCCAGCCATCAAGATATGTAGCAGTGGAAGTGACCTCATTCCGCTGGCGGTTGTTGTTATGGCGTAAGGCGGTGTTCACTGCCGTGCACCCATTCATTGGTTAAGATGGTTGTCAATGGGGAACCTGGGCCTATCATGATCGCCTCCCGCAGTGACAGTGCACACCGCCGCAAAGCGTACCCCATGTCGTCACCCCAGGTTCACTTGACTCCTGGATCCCGTGCATGGAAGTACTCCACTGAGTGTGCTGCTGTGTCCTGACTCTGGTTACTCAAATGGCACGAGTCACAGGGGAAAGGGCCCCGGCCTTCACCACAGAGGAGCTGGAGAGGCTGGTGGACGGGGTCCTACCCCTGTGTGCCAAGTTATATGGGCGACCAGAGGAGCAGGTGAGTAGGCGGATGACGTACATGGATGTGTGTGATGGTGGTGAATGCCTGTATGCATGTGTGGTCGGTATGTACCTGCACAGGAGTAGATTGTGTGGCAAGGACCGTGAGTGAGGTGGTGAAATGATGTTGTGAAGTGTCTGTCCCATAGGGGACGTATAGTGAGAGGTATCACATGGGCATTTTCTGAACTCTGTGTTTCTTTTCTGTGTCCCATACAGGTCAGCGCCTATCAGAAGAAGGCACTCTGGTAGGCCATCGCCAGTGAGGTGCGGACCCTGGGGGTCTACAACCGGCAGAGCACCCACTGCAGGAAGAGGTGGGAGGGCCTGCGGTGCTGGGCCAGGAAGACCTGCGAGGCCCAGGTAGGGAAGTCCTCCCAACGAGGAAGGGGTGACCCTGACCTCCCCTAATGCGCCGCATTCTGGCGGTGGCATAACCAGACTTGGATGGGCACTTGAAGGCTGCACAGCAGCCACAAGGGGGTGAGTACCAACACCATATCATGCATCTTTGATGGATGTCTGAGGGTGCTGTTGTCTAGTGCCAGGTACTCTGACAGGTGTCTAACAGCAATCCCGCACCCCTGGGCACTAAGATGATTAGGGGCAGGTCTGCAGTTCATCAGGTCCTTGTGTCAAGTGGGAGAAGAGTTGTATGCTAGGGTTGTGGCCACTAGTCAGGGGCATAGGCATGAATATGGTTGTAGGTGCTGCGTGTTGGTGTATCAGCTGGGTGGGAGTGTGAGTGCACCAAATTTGTATATCCATTCAGGTATTTACATATATCTCTCATGTTTTGTCTCCCTACCTCTGTACTCTTGTGTTGTCTGTGTACATCAGCATCATCTGGTGAGGGAGCAGAGGCACCAGCGAGTGGGGATGCAGCGGTCCACGGTTCCAAGGAGGCAGAGTCTACCAACACCAAGGGGACCAGTGGGTTGGAGGGCGAAGGGAGTTCCACAGGGGAGGCTACTACCACTGGAGGTAGTGACTCTGATACCGCCTCCGATGGGAGCTCCCTGGTGGTGGCAGGCCCTAGTGGGGCCACCCATTTTTTTTCATCTTCCACCACCCCCATACTATCACTGCCCTCCCAGTTGCTCCCCACCTAGTTACCTGTGCCCGCTCACCCAGAAGGGTGGGCGTCTCCTTCACTCCAGGCACCTCATCCCCTGCCCCAGTCAGCCCTGCTGCCCTCAAGGAGGAGGCAATTGACCTACTGAGGACCATCTCTGTAGGGCAGACAGCCATTGTGAATGCCATCCAGGGGCTAGCATACCAGAAGCAGCAATGCAATGCATACCTGGAAAGCATTCACGGTGCCATGTCTGGCCTACAGAGACCTTTTCAGGCTCTGGCCTCCTCTTTGACGGCAGCCAGTGTCCCTGGTCTTTCCGTCCCCTCTCCAACCACCTCTGCCCCTTCCAGCACCCCACTCCCTTCTCCCATCCCAAGCACACGTTCAGACAGCCATGCACACACCTTAACACACAAAAAGCATACACCAAACCACAAGCACCACACTTCCCACCACAGACATACACACAGCCAACATACAAAAGCACACATGACAACAGCCACCTCCCCTAGTGTGTCCACCTCTCCCGCCTCCCTGTCTGTCACCTCAACATGCAGACCTACAAGCACTGTACCCTCATTCACTGTTGCTGACCCCATTCTTGCAGTCACCACAACATCAGACATCCAGTCGTGCACCCCAGACACCACACTTACACTCACCACAACGACATTGACTGACACATGCAGCACACTCACCAGACCTACAGACACCCAGACAACATCCATGTATACTGGCAGCCTGTCTTGTCCCACTGTGTCCACCCCTCCTCCTCCAAAAACACTCAAACGTTCCCAGACACCCACCCAAAACACATTCACCACACCTCAGCATATTGTACAGGCACCTGCATCCACGTCCAGAACACCTACACCAGTTAAAAACACTCCCTCTACCTCCACTCCCACACCTCCTCCATGTCCACCCCAACTGCCCCTAAAAAACTTTTCCTGTCCCGTGTTGACCTTTTCGAACCCACTGGCCCACCCGTCTCATCCCTAAATGTGCCCACCTCCTTGCACTGTCCACTCCTTCCACGTCTAAGTCCGTCCTAGTCCTTCCTTCCCATTCCCGTGCCCTTTTCCCAGTGAGCAAGAAGCCCTGTGCTGGGCCAGGTCCATCTGCCACCTCCTGATCCAAGCCTGCTCCCCCACCTTCCAAGAGCAAACCCAGATCCCCACCACCTCCCAAACGTAAGCCCAAGCCCCCCCTCCCAGACATAAGTCCCCACTCCCGCGACCCCGGCCACCCCCTGCCCCTGTTCCCTAAGGTGCCTGGCTGTGCCATTGATGTCCCTTTATGTTGGAGTACCTTGTGCACATGCGGGAGTCAAGTTTGGGCCATTTGGGCCCTTCAGCCTTTTTCTGTTGGACTGGCCAATAGCCTTATTTCGACATTACATTTTTATTATTTATTAAAGTTTGAGTGCCCAGTGTTGCTGTTGGCACACTCTGGAGATGTGGTTCATCGTTTCATTGTGGGGGTGTGGCATGTACATGTGTGTACTTTGGGCAGGTTGTATTGGCCTTGTGTCGGGTAAGTACCTTTCTTCCCTTGTTTAGTAGGTTGCGGTACTTACCGTTGTCGCCTTCGTCAGCGGTCACAGTCGTGGAGGTATGTGGCAAGGAGCAGCACTGGCATGATTTCCAATTCTCCCTCCATGTCTGCTTCGGCGTGTTGTGTGTGCCTACAGTGATTGTTTCCTTTTATTTGGTTTGTTTCCGCCAGGCTTTGCATGGCGGTGGTTCCCACCCCGGAACTGATGGCGGTATTTTGCTTTATTATTTGTTGGGCGGGTGGGGCCTTTCCGTCGGCCTGTGGGAAGCCTCTTCCGTCGATGTCGGCACTCCTCTGCTGGCGGTGAGTGGTTTTCACGCTGGCTGTTTTTAATGTGCTTTATTATTTGGCGGTCCAGGCCTCCAGCCTGTTGGTAGTAGTTACCGCCACTGCCGGCGGTGCAGTCTTTCCCACCATGTTCATAATGACCACCTTAGTGCTTTACGAGCTATTATTTTCCCCATGCCCACTTAAGAACATTTAAGCTGTTGTAAATATTTTTTCCACATTATTTCTCGTTCTACCCACATCTAACCTTTATGAAGGACTATTAACTAGATGCTCCAAATCATTTTAAACTAACATTTTGGAGAATTTTTCAGATTTTGCATTTTGCTTTTGAGATTGAGATTTTTCTAAGAGGCAGTTTATATAGAAAGAAGATGGCTACATATGAAGAAAGATGTGCTTGGCTTTAAAAAGAAATTGTTTTATGATTTTTATTGTATTAGTATTACTTAGTATCTCAACTCAGTATGTATTATTCTGTTGGAGATGCTTTGATTCATGGAAATATTGTGCAATATAATAATACTAGTGTGGAGTAGAGTGACATAGAATAGAGTGGTGCAGAATGGAGTAAAGTAGTATAGAGTGGAGTAGTGTCGAGTGGCATAGAGTGGAGTAGAGTGCCATGGAAAAGAAAGGCATTGAGTGGAGTGGCATAGAGTGGAGTGGTGCACAGTGGAGTGGTGCAGAGTGTTGTAAAGTGTCACAGATTAAAGTGCCATAGAGTGGCGTGTCTTGCAGTTGAGTAGAGTGGCATAGAGTGGAGTGGAGTGTTGTAGAGTAGAGTGCTGCAGAGTGGAGTACTGTGTCATAGACTGGAAAGGAGTAGAGTGTCATAGAGTGGAGTAGAGTGTCAGAAATTGTTTTTATGATTTTTATTTTATTAGTATTACTTAGTATCTCAACTCAGTATGTATTATTCTGTTGGAGGTGCTTTGATTCATGTAAATATTGTGCAATATGATAATACTAGAGTGGAGTAGAGTGACATAGAATAGAGTGGTGCAGAATGGAGTAAAGTAGTATAGGGTGGAGTAGTGTAGAGTGGCATAGAGTGGAGTAGAGTGCCATGGAAAAGAAAGGCATTGAGTGGAGTGGCATAGAGTGGAGTGGTGCACAGTGGAGTGGTGCAGAGTGTTGTAAAGTGTCACAGATTAAAGTGCCATAGAGTGGCGTGTCTTGCAGTTGAGTAGAGTGGCATAGAGTGGAGTGGAGTGTTGTAGAGTAGAGTGCTGCAGAGTGGAGTACTGTGTCATAGACTGGAAAGGAGTAGAGTGTCATAGAGTGGAGTAGAGTGTCAGAAATTGTTTTTATGATTTTTATTTTATTAGTATTACTTAGTATCTCAACTCAGTATGTATTATTCTGTTGGAGATGCTTTGATTCATTAAAGTATTGTGCAATATAATAATACTAGAGTGGAGTAGAGTGACATAGAATAGAGTGGTGCGGAATGGAGTAAAGTAGTATAGAGTGGAGTTGTGTAGAGTGGCATAGAGTGGAGTAGAGTGCCATGGAAGCTAAAGGCATTGAGTGGAGTGGTGTAGAGTGGAGTGGTGTAGAGTGGAGTGGTGCAGAGTGGAGCGGTGCAGAGTGTTGTAAAGTGTCACAGATTAAAGTGCCATAGAGTGGCGTGTCTTGCAGTTGAATAGAGTGGCGTGGAGTGGAGTGTTGTAGAGTAGAGTGCTGCAGAGTGGAGTAGAGTGTCATAGACTGGAAAGGAGTAGAGTGGAGTAGAGTGGAGTAGAGTGTCAGAGTGGAGTAGCATGGAGTGTCATAGGCTGGAATGGAGTAGACTGTTATAGAGTGGAGTGTCATAGTGTAGATTGGAGTATCTGAGAGTGTAGTTGATTGGTTTGGATTGGAGTGGCTTAGAGTGGAGTGGCATAAAGTGTTGTGTCATGGAGTAGAATATCATAGAGTGAGGTAGAGTGTCCTAGAGTGGAGTAAAGTGTCATAGAGTAGAGTAGAGTGTCATAAAGTGGAGTGGCATACAGCAGAGTGGCATAGAATAAAGAACAGTAGTGTGGAGTGCCAGAGTGGAGTAGCATAGAGTGGAGTAGAGTGTCATGGATTAGAGTGTAATTGAGTAGAGTGTAGTGGCATGGAGTGTTAGGCATAGAGTGGAGAAGAGTGTTGGAGAGTAGAGTTGCATAGATTTTAATAGTGTACAGTGGAGTGCTGTAGGTTGGAGTCTCAGAGCTGCATTTTGTGTGTCATAGAGTGTAGTAGTGTGTAGTGGAGTGGAGTCTTGTAGAGTATGGAGTGTCGTATAGTGGAGTGGCCTACAGCGTCGTGGAGTGAAGTAGAGTGGATTTGCGTAGAGTGGAGAGGCTTAGAGTGGAACAAAGTGGCGTAGTGTGGAGTGGCGTGGAGTGTTGTAGAGTGGAGTATCATAGAATGGAGTGTCAAGAAGTGCAGTGGAGTAGAGTAGCACAGAGTGGAGCAGAGTGTTGTAGAGTGGCGTGTCAGTGGAGTGGTGTAGAGTGATGTAGAGTGGAATAAAGTGGCATACAGTAGAGTGTTGTAGAGTGGAGTGTCATACAGTGGATTGGTATAGAGTAAACTGGCACAGGCTGACGTGTTGTGCAGTGGCATAGAATTAAATAGCATAGAGTACCATAGAGTTCAGCAGAATAGAGTGGAGTTAAATGGAGTTCTGTCATACGGAATCTCGCAAAGTGATGAGACTGCTGGATTTGGGGTGGCAGCACTTCTGAGTTGTAGGCAATTGAGTCACTCTTACACCAGATGGTGGCTGGCGGCCCAACCGTCCCAGCTCACTAGCAGTACCTCACCAAAACCCAACTGGTAAAGGTGATTTGTGGCAGCCCTGCAAGGACTCTGAAGACCCCTCAGGGAAATCGAGGTGGAAACAAGTCTTACCCTTTTCTCTCCACATACGAGTCCCTTACACACACATAAGCAAGAAAAGAGATGCAGAACAATTTTCAATGCATTTATTGAAAGGACTGCAATCTATGATAAAACACATGAGCTGCGACGATTAGGATAATGAGGAACAACAAAATCAGGATTGTGAAAATTAGAGATGTGAATATAAACAACACCAACATTGCCATAACATGAATATGCAATTCCTGCCCAAAAGCCTAATCTCTAGCCTCTAAGTGACAGCATGGCAATGTAAGCCAAATCTGTCTGTAGTGTCCATGAGAAGCACACCCCACACCTGCTACCTTGGCACAAGGTCAGGCCACCAGTCCCCAGATTACTATCTGGGGAGACACAGAGGCTGAGGTCTACCAAAAACGGAAATGCAGCATGGATGGAAGTTCTGACTGGAATCCCCCTCAAATGCCCTTTGTCGTACAAGATGTTTTTATAGTGGGCATGTTTATGTTCATGCGCAGAAGCCAGACGCGGGTATGTACATAAGCTCTGGACTGTTTACTCAGTCTTGAGGCTGGCAATACAAAATATTATTCTGTGTATCTCACATTCTGTCCTTGAGATTTCGGAGAAAAGAACATGATGCAAAATATGTCATCCATAACAATGATAATGATGCTTCTGCAAAAAACAACTGATAATGAGACTAAAACACTGCCATTAAAGAAGAAATAGTCAAATTAATAACATTGAGCATGATTACTGAGTAAAAGGGCACAGGCCGCAAGCCTTAGCTAAGCTATCTCTGTACCCAAGCAACTAACTAAAATGGACCCATGACACCCTCCCCTATTGCTAGAACAAGGGTGCAAAGTCCAAGCCCTAATGTTACAAATGCTCTAATTAAAGCATAAAAGTCTAAAAGCAAGGCTAAAAACATACATAAGAAAATAAATGTCTTAATTGACAAGCCAAACCAACAAACAGGCCGAATTGGAAAGCAATTTGATGTCACATTTTACTTTTTGGAAAAAACTCAATGGTCGAATTTTAACAATAATCATGTTCTTGCAAAAAATCTCCAATGAGACTAGGAAGGACTCCATTTTGGAAGTTGGCACGTTGATCAAGGTATTTGCAGAAGGATCCATGTAGCAGAAGTGTGCTGAAGCCTACGCAATAAACCTATTGCGTAGGTAGCACTGTCCATTGTGCAAGATGTCGTTGAAGCCAGCGAATCCACAAGTAGTGGCTCATAGGATGCCTCAAGAATCAACCACAGTCTCAAGGGACACGTCCGTGAATGAACCCTCATCGAGAACATTAACAGATCTTTGTCCACAGGAGGTGCAGGGTCCACAGCAAGAAACACCACAGGTACACATTGAAACAGGCACCGGAAGCAATGGAAGACTGGCTGGACAAAGGTCAAGATCGGTCTGAATGTCAAAGACCAATCAGATTCCAGCTCCCCAAGCAAGGAAATCCGAAATACTACATCATGTGTTCACAACACAGTTGGGCTGGTGATAGCTCCATTACTCTGTTTTGCTGAGAGAGAACAACCACTGTGTATCAAGGATAGCAGCAGCACAATTCAGCCGATTGATGCCAAAGGTATAGGGAACCCACCAAAGATACTTGAGAAGAGTGAGTGAATGGCTGCCCGTATTACTCCAAACACAGTCTGAAAGGTGCTAACAAGTCCAGAACCTACAGCCTTAAAGAAGTGTGCAATCCCTGCAGTATTCAATGCATTGAATATTCTGCTGGCCAAGTCACCAAAATGCTTTGGGAAGTTGGTATCTTATAGGAATTGTATCTCAGCTGATAATCTAACTATCTGGATGTTATATGTCCCTCTGGCCGATGTTAGGGCCACATGTTTTTGGAATAATAGCGCCTTTAGTCTGCTGTGCTTGTCAAAGTTTTCAATAAAAGTAGCAATGTTGGGCTACAAGTCTGCCACTTTTATCTCTTGTGTGTGGGGGGTAAAACATGGCCGCAACAAGTTACCATTTGAGTAACTGAAATCATGAAATTGATTCCCAGCTTCATTCCACAACAATTTTGATCATTCAGAACCACATAACTTCCATTAGAAAGTATCTATATACTGGATCAATCAAAGAGACGGGAGTACCCTTTAGATAGCATTCCAAATTTGCGACCTCTGCATTGCACAGCCGTAAAGGACACCTGCTTACACATCATAGAATGACTAACATTAGTCTCACATTTGCTTCTGCTAAAAAAGACCTCTGTTTCACCATTCATACATTTAAAATTGAAAGGCAACTCCCTCACCTCATGTATGTAGCTGTCTCCTAGCCGCTCAAACCTGCCTACAACAAAATGCCTTTAAGTATTTTGTGAAAAGAAAGGTGGAAATGGGCAGATTTATTACACCATCTATTAGTGAGGGGATTTCTGCTACAGTAAAAGGCAACTTTTCTAATTTCTCAATGTTGCACATGATGTAACTCGCTTCTTTTTTAGCCATAATCTGTTGTTGTCTGGACAAATTAAAATGGTGAATAATTCAGTAACGTTTACATGTTTCCATGGCACATGGCCACTTTTGAGACCTGGAGCGTCCAACTCAACTGCATGATAGAACTCAGCTGGCTTTGTCCGGGTTGTAAAAAGGACACATCGGGGGTCATTTTGACCTCGGCGGTCTTTTTTAAAGACCGCCGAGGGACCGCCGTGCGGAAGACCGCCAGTGTTGGCGGTTTGTCGCTCGGCCTATTATGACCGTTGGAAGCTCTCTGTCCTTTTACGGAAGGAGAGCCGCCAACAGCCATACTGGCGGGAGGCGGGGAAGTGGAGGTTGCTCCACCTCCACTGCCATGCCAACAGAACACCGCCCAGCGAATCACGTCTTGTGATTCGCCGTGGCGGTGTTCTGTTGACGGTGTGGTGTCGGCGGAGCTGCCCCCATGGCTCCCGTCCCCTCCCGGAGGATCGTCGGACCAGGTAAGTCGATCGTCCGTGAGGGGAGAGGGGTGGGGGGGTCCACTTCCGAACTCTGTAAAGCGCACCAATGCATTAAGGACACCAAATAAAACACATGTACACCAAATCGTATGTCCCCTGTCATAATGATGATTCAAATGTAAATGTGAATGCATCTGCCAGTCAATTCCATAATCAGACCTATATTGCAGGAATGGCACCCCAAGCACAACATTGTGTGGAGTAAATAGAAATGTACACCATGTTTGTCTCCATGGCACATGCCACCTCAACATTCAGGTAACAGTGTCAATGACTACAGACCCCACCCCCCCATAGTGAATAAGGCAGACAGATATTATGCATTGCAGACAACATCATCAGTGAACAGTACCTCATAATCACTGGAAGTATAGTTGGATCAGCTGGTTCCTGAAGTGGACATCTTCCCCCTCTTCATCCTCACCATCACTGTCATCCACTCTCAGAGGATGCAGGTTTGGATCTACAGCACCCTCCTCCTCCAGTGGGGGGGGGTAGCTTTCCTCACAGCCACGTTGGGCCAGCATGCAGCAGGCCACCACTATTCTATACACCTTCTCAGGGCCATAGCACAGGGAACCCCCAGAGAGATGGAGGCAACTGAATCTAGCCTTCAGGAGACCTATAGTGCGCCCTATCACCCTCCTAGTACGTCCATGGGCCACATTGTAATTTCTCTCTGCGTCTGTCCTAGGATTTTGCATACGTGTCAGGAGCCATTGCATGTTAGGATAGCCAGAATCACCTGCAAAAGTGTTTGAAACAGGACTGTAACAAATTGCCATTACTTGCAAACAACCTGGCTGTCAGCAATGTACAGAACCAGTGTCATACACAAACACCTATGAGCCATCCTCTGTCCCCTTGTAGTTGATCCATCACGTGTGGTACACTGCTGTTCCTCAGGAGAAATGAATCATGGACTGATCCTGGAAACATGACATTCACATGTGATATGTACTGGTCTGTAGTACACACAAATTGTATGTTAATTGAGTGGAATTTCTTCCTGTTCCTGTACACCTGTTCATTCACTCTTGGGGGGATGAGAGCTATGTGGGTGCCATCGATAGAACCAATTACATGGGGAATGTTAGCAAAGGCATAAAAGTCAGACTTGATGGCAGGGAGTTCGGCCCTTTGGGGAAACTTTACATATGTCTGCAGGTGTAGTACAAATGCATCCAGGAATCTGGACAGGATGAGGCTAAACGTTGGCTGTGAGAACCCTGCACCCATGCCCACTGTCACCTGAAATGAGCCTGTGGCCAAGAAATGGAGTACAGAGAGCACTTGCACTTCAGTAGGGATGGCATGCTGATTCCGATTAGCCGGTCTCAGTACTGGATCCAGTAATGCACATAGCTCATGAATTGTAGCACGATTGAGTCTGTAGTTAATAATGATGTGATGTTCCACCATGGTCTCCAGATCAACAAGAGGTCTGTACACAGATGGGGTCCTCCCTCGCCACATGGATCTGTACCTAAGGGGAGTGGAGAACACATGGGAGGACACACATACATATGCACAACATGTTGTGTATGAATAACTGCTGTACAATATGTAGGTTACACACATGCAATGAATGATGTACAACTGTAGGGACATGTATGAAGTGATACGTCTGGACTGTTGTGGGGAGAAAAGAGTCATGTGGGCATGTGACTAAAGGTTGGGGTCCATACGGCCTGCATGGGGCCCATGACTGCATCATGCTAGCAAAATGGCAGCCCCCAGCCATCAAGATATGTAGCAGTGGAAGTGACCTCATTCCGCTGGCGGTTGTTGTTATGGCGTAAGGCGGTGTTCACTGCCGTGCACCCATTCATTGGTTAAGATGGTTGTCAATGGGGAACCTGGGCCTATCATGATCGCCTCCCGCAGTGACAGTGCACACCGCCGCAAAGCGTACCCCATGTCGTCACCCCAGGTTCACTTGACTCCTGGATCCCGTGCATGGAAGTACTCCACTGAGTGTGCTGCTGTGTCCTGACTCTGGTTACTCAAATGGCACGAGTCACAGGGGAAAGGGCCCCGGCCTTCACCACAGAGGAGCTGGAGAGGCTGGTGGACGGGGTCCTACCCCTGTGTGCCAAGTTATATGGGCGACCAGAGGAGCAGGTGAGTAGGCGGATGACGTACATGGATGTGTGTGATGGTGGTGAATGCCTGTATGCATGTGTGGTCGGTATGTACCTGCACAGGAGTAGATTGTGTGGCAAGGACCGTGAGTGAGGTGGTGAAATGATGTTGTGAAGTGTCTGTCCCATAGGGGACGTATAGTGAGAGGTATCACATGGGCATTTTCTGAACTCTGTGTTTCTTTTCTGTGTCCCATACAGGTCAGCGCCTATCAGAAGAAGGCACTCTGGTAGGCCATCGCCAGTGAGGTGCGGACCCTGGGGGTCTACAACCGGCAGAGCACCCACTGCAGGAAGAGGTGGGAGGGCCTGCGGTGCTGGGCCAGGAAGACCTGCGAGGCCCAGGTAGGGAAGTCCTCCCAACGAGGAAGGGGTGACCCTGACCTCCCCTAATGCGCCGCATTCTGGCGGTGGCATAACCAGACTTGGATGGGCACTTGAAGGCTGCACAGCAGCCACAAGGGGGTGAGTACCAACACCATATCATGCATCTTTGATGGATGTCTGAGGGTGCTGTTGTCTAGTGCCAGGTACTCTGACAGGTGTCTAACAGCAATCCCGCACCCCTGGGCACTAAGATGATTAGGGGCAGGTCTGCAGTTCATCAGGTCCTTGTGTCAAGTGGGAGAAGAGTTGTATGCTAGGGTTGTGGCCACTAGTCAGGGGCATAGGCATGAATATGGTTGTAGGTGCTGCGTGTTGGTGTATCAGCTGGGTGGGAGTGTGAGTGCACCAAATTTGTATATCCATTCAGGTATTTACATATATCTCTCATGTTTTGTCTCCCTACCTCTGTACTCTTGTGTTGTCTGTGTACATCAGCATCATCTGGTGAGGGAGCAGAGGCACCGGCGAGTGGGGATGCAGCGGTCCACGGTTCCAAGGAGGCAGAGTCTACCAACACCAAGGGGACCAGTGGGTTGGAGGGCGAAGGGAGTTCCACAGGGGAGGCTACTACCACTGGAGGTAGTGACTCTGATACCGCCTCCGATGGGAGCTCCCTGGTGGTGGCAGGCCCTAGTGGGGCCACCCATTTTTTTTCATCTTCCACCACCCCCATACTATCACTGCCCTCCCAGTTGCTCCCCACCTAGTTACCTGTGCCCGCTCACCCAGAAGGGTGGGCGTCTCCTTCACTCCAGGCACCTCATCCCCTGCCCCAGTCAGCCCTGCTGCCCTCAAGGAGGAGGCAATTGACCTACTGAGGACCATCTCTGTAGGGCAGACAGCCATTGTGAATGCCATCCAGGGGATAGCATACCAGAAGCAGCAATGCAATGCATACCTGGAAAGCATTCACGGTGCCATGTCTGGCCTACAGAGACCTTTTCAGGCTCTGGCCTCCTCTTTGACGGCAGCCAGTGTCCCTGGTCTTTCCGTCCCCTCTCCAACCACCTCTGCCCCTTCCAGCACCCCACTCCCTTCTCCCATCCCAAGCACACGTTCAGACAGCCATGCACACACCTTAACACACAAAAAGCATACACCAAACCACAAGCACCACACTTCCCACCACAGACATACACACAGCCAACATACAAAAGCACACATGACAACAGCCACTTCCCCTAGTGTGTCCACCTCTCCCGCCTCCCTGTCTGTCACCTCAACATGCAGACCTACAAGCACTGTACCCTCATTCACTGTTGCTGACCCCATTCTTGCAGTCACCACAACATCAGACATCCAGTCGTGCACCCCAGACACCACACTTACACTCACCACAACGACATTGACTGACACATGCAGCACACTCACCAGACCTACAGACACCCAGACAACATCCATGTATACTGGCAGCCTGTCTTGTCCCACTGTGTCCACCCCTCCTCCTCCAAAAACACTCAAACGTTCCCAGACACCCACCCAAAACACATTCACCACACCTCAGCATATTGTACAGGCACCTGCATCCACGTCCAGAACACCTACACCAGTTAAAAACACTCCCTCTACCTCCACTCCCACACCTCCTCCATGTCCACCCCAACTGCCCCTAAAAAACTTTTCCTGTCCCGTGTTGACCTTTTCGAACCCACTGGCCCACCCGTCTCATCCCTAAATGTGCCCACCTCCTTGCACTGTCCACTCCTTCCACGTCTAAGTCCGTTCTAGTCCTTCCTTCCCATTCCCGTGCCCTTTTCCCAGTGAGCAAGAAGCCCTGTGCTGGGCCAGGTCCATCTGCCACCTCCTGATCCAAGCCTGCTCCCCCACCTTCCAAGAGCAAACCCAGATCCCCACCACCTCCCAAACGTAAGCCCAAGCCCCCCCTCCCAGACATAAGTCCCCACTCCCGCGACCCCGGCCACCCCCTGCCCCTGTTCCCTAAGGTGCCTGGCTGTGCCATTGATGTCCCTTTATGTTGGAGTACCTTGTGCACATGCGGGAGTCAAGTTTGGGCCATTTGGGCCCTTCAGCCTTTTTCTGTTGGACTGGCCAATAGCCTTATTTCGACATTACATTTTTATTATTTATTAAAGTTTGAGTGCCCAGTGTTGCTGTTGGCACACTCTGGAGATGTGGTTCATCGTTTCATTGTGGGGGTGTGGCATGTACATGTGTGTACTTTGGGCAGGTTGTATTGGCCTTGTGTCGGGTAAGTACCTTTCTTCCCTTGTTTAGTAGGTTGCGGTACTTACCGTCGTCGCCTTCGTCAGCGGTCACAGTCGTGGAGGTATGTGGCAAGGAGCAGCACTGGCATGATTTCCAATTCTCCCTCCATGTCTGCTTCAGCGTGTTGTGTGTGCCTACAGTGATTGTTTCCTTTTATTTGGTTTGTTTCCGCCAGGCTTTGCATGGCGGTGGTTCCCACCCCGGAACTGATGGCGGTATTGTGCTTTATTATTTGTTGGGCGGGTGGGACCTTTCCGTCGGCCTGTGGGAAGCCTCTTCCGTCGATGTCGGCACTCCTCTGCTGGCGGTGAGTGGTTTTCACGCTGGCTGTTTTTAATGTGCTTTATTATTTGGCGGTCCAGGCCTCCAGCCTGTTGGTAGTAGTTACCGCCACTGCCGGCGGTGCAGTCTTTCCCACCATGTTCATAATGACCACCTTAGTGCTTTACGAGCTATTATTTTCCCCATGCCCACTTAAGAACATTTAAGCTGTTGTAAATATTTTTTCCACATTATTTCTCGTTCTACCCACATCTAACCTTTATGAAGGACTATTAACTAGATGCTCCAAATCATTTTAAACTAACATTTTGGAGAATTTTTCAGATTTTGCATTTTGCTTTTGAGATTGAGATTTTTCTAAGAGGCAGTTTATATAGAAAGAAGATGGCTACATATGAAGAAAGATGTGCTTGGCTTTAAAAAGAAATTGTTTTATGATTTTTATTGTATTAGTATTACTTAGTATCTCAACTCAGTATGTATTATTCTGTTGGAGATGCTTTGATTCATGGAAATATTGTGCAATATAATAATACTAGTGTGGAGTGGAGTGACATAGAATAGAGTGGTGCAGAATGGAGTAAAGTAGTATAGAGTGGAGTAGTGTCGAGTGGCATAGAGTGGAGTAGAGTGCCATGGAAAAGAAAGGCATTGAGTGGAGTGGCATAGAGTGGAGTGGTGCACAGTGGAGTGGTGCAGAGTGTTGTAAAGTGTCACAGATTAAAGTGCCATAGAGTGGCGTGTCTTGCAGTTGAGTAGAGTGGCATAGAGTGGAGTGGAGTGTTGTAGAGTAGAGTGCTGCAGAGTGGAGTACTGTGTCATAGACTGGAAAGGAGTAGAGTGTCATAGAGTGGAGTAGAGTGTCAGAAATTGTTTTTATGATTTTTATTTTATTAGTATTACTTAGTATCTCAACTCAGTATGTATTATTCTGTTGGAGGTGCTTTGATTCATGTAAATATTGTGCAATATGATAATACTAGAGTGGAGTAGAGTGACATAGAATAGAGTGGTGCAGAATGGAGTAAAGTAGTATAGGGTGGAGTAGTGTAGAGTGGCATAGAGTGGAGTAGAGTGCCATGGAAAAGAAAGGCATTGAGTGGAGTGGCATAGAGTGGAGTGGTGCACAGTGGAGTGGTGCAGAGTGTTGTAAAGTGTCACAGATTAAAGTGCCATAGAGTGGCGTGTCTTGCAGTTGAGTAGAGTGGCATAGAGTGGAGTGGAGTGTTGTAGAGTAGAGTGCTGCAGAGTGGAGTACTGTGTCATAGACTGGAAAGGAGTAGAGTGTCTTAGAGTGGAGTAGAGTGTCAGAAATTGTTTTTATGATTTTTATTTTATTAGTATTACTTAGTATCTCAACTCAGTATGTATTATTCTGTTGGAGATGCTTTGATTCATTAAAGTATTGTGCAATATAATAATACTAGAGTGGAGTAGAGTGACATAGAATAGAGTGGTGCGGAATGGAGTAAAGTAGTATAGAGTGGAGTTGTGTAGAGTGGCATAGAGTGGAGTAGAGTGCCATGGAAGCTAAAGGCATTGAGTGGAGTGGTGTAGAGTGGAGTGGTGTAGAGTGGAGTGGTGCAGAGTGGAGCGGTGCAGAGTGTTGTAAAGTGTCACAGATTAAAGTGCCATAGAGTGGCGTGTCTTGCAGTTGAATAGAGTGGCGTGGAGTGGAGTGTTGTAGAGTAGAGTGCTGCAGAGTGGAGTAGAGTGTCATAGACTGGAAAGGAGTAGAGTGTCATAGAGTGGAGTAGAGTGTCAGAGTGGAGTAGCATGGAGTGTCATAGGCTGGAATGGAGTAGACTGTTATAGAGTGGAGTGTCATAGTGTAGATTGGAGTATCTGAGAGTGTAGTTGATTGGTTTGGATTGGAGTGGCTTAGAGTGGAGTGGCATAAAGTGTTGTGTCATGGAGTAGAATATCATAGAGTGAGGTAGAGTGTCCTAGAGTGGAGTAAAGTGTCATAGAGTAGAGTAGAGTGTCATAAAGTGGAGTGGCATACAGCAGAGTGGCATAGAATAAAGAACAGTAGTGTGGAGTGCCAGAGTGGAGTAGCATAGAGTGGAGTAGAGTGTCATGGATTAGAGTGTAATTGAGTAGAGTGTAGTGGCATGGAGTGTTAGGCATAGAGTGGAGAAGAGTGTTGGAGAGTAGAGTTGCATAGATTTTAATAGTGTACAGTGGAGTGCTGTAGGTTGGAGTCTCAGAGCTGCATTTTGTGTGTCATAGAGTGTAGTAGTGTGTAGTGGAGTGGAGTCTTGTAGAGTATGGAGTGTCGTATAGTGGAGTGGCCTACAGCGTCGTGGAGTGAAGTAGAGTGGATTTGCGTAGAGTGGAGAGGCTTAGAGTGGAACAAAGTGGCGTAGTGTGGAGTGGCGTGGAGTGTTGTAGAGTGGAGTATCATAGAATGGAGTGTCAAGAAGTGCAGTGGAGTAGAGTAGCACAGAGTGGAGCAGAGTGTTGTAGAGTGGCGTGTCAGTGGAGTGGTGTAGAGTGATGTAGAGTGGAATAAAGTGGCATACAGTAGAGTGTTGTAGAGTGGAGTGTCATACAGTGGATTGGTATAGAGTAAACTGGCACAGGCTGACGTGTTGTGCAGTGGCATAGAATTAAATAGCATAGAGTACCATAGAGTTCAGCAGAATAGAGTGGAGTTAAATGGAGTTCTGTCATACGGAATCTCGCAAAGTGATGAGACTGCTGGATTTGGGGTGGCAGCACTTCTGAGTTGTAGGCAATTGAGTCACTCTTACACCAGATGGTGGCTGGCGGCCCAACCGTCCCAGCTCACTAGCAGTACCTCACCAAAACCCAACTGGTAAAGGTGATTTGTGGCAGCCTTGCAAGGACTCTGAAGACCCCTCAGGGAAATCGAGGTGGAAACAAGTCTTACCCTTTTCTCTCCACATACGAGTCCCTTACACACACATAAGCAAGAAAAGAGATGCAGAACAATTTTCAATGCATTTATTGAAAGGACTGTAATCTATGATAAAACACATGAGCTGCGACGATTAGGATAATGAGGAACAACAAAATCAGGATTGTGAAAATTAGAGATGTGAATATAAACAACACCAACATTGCCATAACATGAATATGCAATTCCTGCCCAAAAGCCTAATCTCTAGCCTCTAAGTGACAGCATGGCAATGTAAGCCAAATCTGTCTGTAGTGTCCATGAGAAGCACACCCCACACCTGCTACCTTGGCACAAGGTCAGGCCACCAGTCCCCAGATTACTATCTGGGGAGACACAGAGGCTGAGGTCTACCAAAAACGGAAATGCAGCATGGATGGAAGTTCTGACTGGAATCCCCCTCAAATGCCCTTTGTCGTACAAGATGTTTTTATAGTGGGCATGTTTATGTTCATGCGCAGAAGCCAGACGCGGGTATGTACATAAGCTCTGGACTGTTTACTCAGTCTTGAGGCTGGCAATACAAAATATTATTCTGTGTATCTCACATTCTGTCCTTGAGATTTCGGAGAAAAGAACATGATGCAAAATATGTCATCCATAACAATGATAATGATGCTTCTGCAAAAAACAACTGATAATGAGACTAAAACACTGCCATTAAAGAAGAAATAGTCAAATTAATAACATTGAGCATGATTACTGAGTAAAAGGGCACAGGCCGCAAGCCTTAGCTAAGCTATCTCTGTACCCAAGCAACTAACTAAAATGGACCCATGACACCCTCCCCTATTGCTAGAACAAGGGTGCAAAGTCCAAGCCCTAATGTTACAAATGCTCTAATTAAAGCATAAAAGTCTAAAAGCAAGGCTAAAAACATACATAAGAAAATAAATGTCTTAATTGACAAGCCAAACCAACAAACAGGCCGAATTGAAAAGCAATTTGATGTCACATTTTACTTTTTGGAAAAAACTCAATGGTCGAATTTTAACAATAATCATGTTCTTGCAAAAAATCTCCAATGAGACTAGGAAGGACTCCATTTTGGAAGTTGGCACGTTGATCAAGGTATTTGCAGAAGGATCCATGTAGCAGAAGTGTGCTGAAGCCTACGCAATAAACCTATTGCGTAGGTAGCACTGTCCATTGTGCAAGATGTCGTTGAAGCCAGCGAATCCACAAGTAGTGGCTCATAGGATGCCTCAAGAATCAACCACAGTCTCAAGGGACATGTCCGTGAATGAACCCTCATCGAGAACATTAACAGATCTTTGTCCACAGGAGGTGCAGGGTCCACAGCAAGAAACACCACAGGTACACATTGAAACAGGCACCGGAAGCAATGGAAGACTGGCTGGACAAAGGTCAAGATCGGTCTGAATGTCAAAGACCAATCAGATTCCAGCTCCCCAAGCAAGGAAATCCGAAATACTACATCATGTGTTCACAACACAGTTGGGCTGGTGATAGCTCCATTACTCTGTTTTGCTGAGAGAGAACAACCACTGTGTATCAAGGATAGCAGCAGCACAATTCAGCCGATTGATGGCAAAGGTATAGGGAACCCACCAAAGATACTTGAGAAGAGTGAGTGAATGGCTGCCCGTATTACTCCAAACACAGTCTGGAAGGTGCTAACAAGTCCAGAACCTACAGCCTTAAAGAAGTGTGCAATCCCTGCAGTATTCAATGCATTGAATATTCTGCTGGCCAAGTCACCAAAATGCTTTGGGAAGTTGGTATCTAATAGGAATTGTATCTCAGCTGATAATCTAACTATCTGGATGTTATATGTCCCTCTGGCCGATGTTAGGGCCACATGTTTTTGGAATAATAGCGCCTTTAGTCTGCTGTGCTTGTCAAAGTTTTCAATAAAAGTAGCAATGTTGGGCTACAAGTCTGCCACTTTTATCTCTTGTGTGTGGGGGGTAAAACATGGCCGCAACAAGTTACCATTTGAGTAACTGAAATCATGAAATTGATTCCCAGCTTCATTCCACAACAATTTTGATCATTCAGAACCACATAACTTCCATTAGAAAGTATCTATATACTGGATCAATCAAAGAGACGGGAGTACCCTTTAGATAGCATTCCAAATTTGCGACCTCTGCATTGCACAGCCGTAAAGGACACCTGCTTACACATCATAGAATGACTAACATTAGTCTCACATTTGCTTCTGCTAAAAAAGACCTCTGTTTCACCATTCATACATTTAAAATTGAAAGGCAACTCCCTCACCTCATGTATGTAGCTGTCTCCTAGCCGCTCAAACCTGCCTACAACAAAATGCCTTTAAGTATTTTGTGAAAAGAAAGGTGGAAATGGGCAGATTTATTACACCATCTATTAGTGAGGGGATTTCTGCTACAGTAAAAGGCAACTTTTCTAATTTCTCAATGTTGCACATGATGTAACTCGCTTCTTTTTTAGCCATAATCTGTTGTTGTCTGGACAAATTAAAATGGTGAATAATTCAGTAACGTTTACATGTTTCCATGGCACATGGCCACTTTTGAGACCTGGAGCGTCCAACTCAACTGCATGATAGAACTCAGCTGGCTTTGTCCGGGTTGTAAAAAGGACACATCGGGGGTCATTTTGACCTCGGCGGTCTTTTTTAAAGACCGCCGAGGGACCGCTGTGCGGAAGACCGCCAGTGTTGGCGGTTTGTCGCTCGGCCTATTATGACCGTTGGAAGCTCTCTGTCCTTTTACGGAAGGAGAGCCGCCAACAGCCATACTGGCGGGAGGCGGGGAAGTGGAGGTTGCTCCACCTCCACTGCCATGCCAACAGAACACCGCCCAGCGAATCACGTCTTGTGATTCGCCGTGGCGGTGTTCTGTTGACGGTGTGGTGTCGGCGGAGCTGCCCCCATGGCTCCCGTCCCCTCCCGGAGGATCGTCGGACCAGGTAAGTCGATCGTCCGTGAGGGGAGAGGGGTGGGGGGGTGTTGTGTGGGTGCATGGGGGTGTGCGTGTGTGTATGTAGAGGGGGTGTGTGAGTGCGTGTATGCTTGCAGGGGTGTTGTGTGTATGGGAATGAGTGCGTGTATGTCTGTGGGTATGTCTGTATGGATGTGTGCATGTATGTTTGAATGTGGGTGTGCGTGTCTGACTGTGTGTGTGGATGTAGGTAGGCATGTATGTCAGCGTGTGTGCGTGTAAGTGTGTAGGTGGTGCCTGCGTGTGTGTCGTGTGGGTATGGGTGATGTGATGTTGGGGTCGGGGTGGGGGGCCCTGCCTCCTTTGGGGGGTGGCAGGGGTGGTGGGGGGGTAGGGGAAGGAGTCGGGGTGGGGGAGAGGGTGTGGGAGACCCCTATCAGTGCCAGGGAAGGAATTCCCTGCCACTGATAGTGCTTACCACCATGGATTTCTTGGCGGTTCAAACCGCTGGAAATCCACGGCGGTAAGCCGGGTCAAAATACCGCCGGCGGTCTAGTGACGGCCGCCGGGCTGGAGACCCAGGCCTCCAGCCCAGCGGTCGTCTCCACCCTGGCGGGCGGAACGGAGAACCGGCGGATGACCATGGCGGTTACATAATTCCACAAAGTAAGACCGCCAGCCTGTTGGCAGTCTTACCGCCGGTTCTCCGCCTTCCGCCAGGGTCATAATGACCCCCATCATTCTGCGTGATACCAATTGCAGATGACACAACATTGTTTTAAGTGTAAATTCTTTTGGACAGAGTGTTCATGCCATTATCAACCACAGCTAAAGCCTTTTCCATGTTTTCCTTATCTATCTACCTTAAACGTGCAGCAGCTTCGATTTGTACCCAGGACCTATAATATAAATGCCACTCGTGGGCTGCAGCACTCATTGTGCCGCCCAATAAAGAAACCTTTTAAAACATGTCTCAGGACTGTCAATGTAGCCTATTTTAAACTGCCACTCCAGGCTGGCAAAATAAACCTATTGACAGGCCCAAACCTTTCTTTTCAATATTTATAAGTTACCTCTACATTAGGCTCTACAGGCTCAATGGGAGGGGTGCAGGGTATTTAAACAGTATAATTGACTGCTCAAGTTTTAAATTTCTTGGCAGTGAAATTTCAGTGTTGTAAGGCCTCTATTTCCTATAGACTAACACTGGGTTACCTTATTACAATAAGTAGGTGCTAAATTCAGGTTGGGGCAGATAGAGAAATGGTGTTTACACTCAAATAAATTCTAATTTATAACTCCTCTTTAATGGCAGTCAGATTGTAGATAAAAAATTTGAAAATACCACTTTTAGAAAGTTGGCATTTTCCAGGCCAACATTTTTTAGGCTTTTCTAGGAGCTTCTAGCTGCCTGGGCCTGTTAATGGTTACCCTGTCTCCAAAGCGTATTGGACACAGACAGTAAACAATTGGACCTGGGTGTAGCTGGGAGTAAATCTTCCTCACAGGATGGGTGGGGAAGAACTGTACCTTGCCCTGATTACATTTCAGAGGACCTGGCACACAGCACACACAAAGGAACCTGGCACCAGGTGTGCCTTTGCATTTGTTACTCTAGAATCTTTGGAGCTAGGGGAAGGGGAAGACCTGACCAGAACACATTTTGAAGTTAGGCCAAGGAATTCCCCACACAAAGGCTGCTGCAGGTATAAATATAAGGCCCTCAGAACCACTCATCAGAACACTCCTGAACCTTTAGAAGATTCAGAAGGACTGCCCTGCTGCTTGAAGGACTGCTTTGCTGTCTGAAGAAGGAAATTGGCCCTGCTTGCCTGGATCCCAAGCTACCGAGAGTGACTCCAAGGGTCAGTTGGCTGACTTCCTCAGCGAGATACAGGGACACAGCAAGTTTCCAGAGTCTTTCCTGCAACTGCCAGCTGACTACCACCAACTCAACCAGCCTGGGCCCTGCTGCTGGCCTCTGCTGGTGGGAGCTGAGATCCCCAAGAGGTGCCCATCAGTTTCAGTACCCATTGTTAGTATCAGTAAGAGCTCCTCCTCAAGAAAAAGGTGAAAATCTCAGGCCAAGCCTCTGCCGCTCACAACAACTGCTGTTGCAAAGCTCCAATGGGTCCCACACTTCATACCAACAGTGACCATCGGTGAAAACCAGCAATGCGAGACCTACAGTGCACATCAACATTAATCGTCCTTGACCAACTCCAGCCATGACCGTTTCTTCACGCTACAGCCATGAGCATCCACAGCGCTTGACCTGCTGGTCACACTGAAAGTGTCCTTCTCCAACATGAACGGAATTCTTTGCTCACACTTGAGAAGGTAATTCTTCAGCTGAATTAACTTGGTCCCTTTATTTGACCTCCATTGCGGTCAGCCTGAACTTGTTGACTCCCCCAGGTCTAGCATGACCAGATAACTATGAGTGATGCTTTCTGCTTCTTGGCACTATTTTCACTAAAACTCTAAGTATCAATATCTCCAGTTCTATTGATTGATTGTTTTGGAGTTTTGGTATCATTTTATTTCTTACAACGGACTCTACTCTATTTTCCTAAATTGGTTTGTGATTTTTCTTTTGTTGTATTTTCACAATAACACTGTTGTTATGCTGCATAAGTACTTTATCGATTGCCTCTAAGTTAAGCCTGACTGCTTTTATGCCAAGCTACCAGAGGGTTAAGAACAGGCTAATTTAATTACTTTTGTGGTTTACCCTGAAAAGGATTGCTGTTGTTGCCTGAGTGAAGAGTCCACTCCTCTTATCTAGCAACCCAATTTCTTACACCGATCATATGGTCTTACCTGTGTAGGTGTAGAAAGCAGTGAGGATGCCTCACGAAGTCTTTCACTTGATGGAGAATACTTGGAACATTGCAGATTGGAGGAGGAAGGTGGTAAAGTATGGTACATTTTCTTCACAGCTTTTTTTAGAGAGTTGCACTGTGAGTGAGCTCCGAAGTACCTCTCTAAGTGCAAAAACCTACATTAGGCTGTACATGGCATAATTTTGGGTCCTGTATGGCAGGTTGAGCTTGCACCATTGATAGTTTTGAAGATGTGGCAGGAACATTTTAAGGGCACTTCAATATGCGGCTATCTTTTTGGTTGACTGTAATAGCATCGTTGATGCTGACCTAAATAACTGGAAGGCTGTGAGTAAACCACTGGGTAGACCTTCCACTAGGCTTCTTAGTGTAACATGGGATATTATTTCTACTCACTACCACTGAAGGTAAAGGGTGGCATAAACGTTTCAATAGTGGCGGGGGAACACTTTGAAAGATTCATAGTGGCTAAATATCCTAATAGGGCTCTCAGAGATCACGTCCTGCTCAAGGTATGCCGGTGGCCCACAAGATGCACGACTCCAATGCCAAAGTGAAATCAGCAAACTAGAAGACTACCAGACTGACCCTTCAAAGAAGAGATGGAAGTGGACATACTGGTTAATCAAAATGTAATGAGGGCTCAGTTGATGCATTGACTTTACTGTGGACAGCCATCCTAGTCACGATTCAGGAAAAATGTATGAAAACTACTTTCGGAGTCTTAAGAAATAACTCTTGTAGGATCGCCAGGCTAGAAGAGAACATTGATCCACTGGAGAGACGGTATAGATCTAACGTGCAGGAATTTCTAGTCGGTAAAGAAATCAGCTACATGAAGGATTGAAGCAAATGGGAAACTGCAACCACCAACACTAAAGCACAAGAATGGATTAGGAAGTGATAAAATTGGGACATATGCTGGCCTGGCAAGTTAACAGGAACAGGGACCCCCCAAGGCGATAGAAAATATAAGGAGGGGCTTGGGAGGTGGCAGATCAAGCTGAGATAAACCAGCAGTTTTTAGAGTTCTATTGAGAATTGTAAATACTTCAGATTTGATGCTGTTGATTGGTTATACACAATGAAAGCACTGCTACTCTTTGAGCTGAGCGATTCATTCCTTTCATGAGGGTCCTTGTTATACAGTGATGTTGCAATCAAAGGTAAAACCAGTGGGTTGATAGCCTCGAGGTGTACGAGGCAGGACTTTTTGTCCAGTGATACTCAAGCTTGAATCAGAAGACTTAGATTTGCACAAAAGGGGTGGTAGCTGGAAACCAGTCTCATGTTATAACTGTCTGTGCAGATGTTAATATATTACAAATGTGCTATATGATGCCCCAGATTGTGCACATAATCAATCCTGAAGTCAGGATTAACCTCAGAAGTGGGCTCTTTGAAAATAGGTAATGGGTGCGTAATGAATGATTTTTGGGAGGACATGATATGAAAGTTCTTAAACACACGTGTTTTTAGAGTCACTGCTGGTTAAAAGATGGAGTAAACTTACTACTAATTTCTATCATGGACTATCCTATTGCATGAAGGGCGTATCATCCTGAGTCAGAAGTCTCAAAGGAGACCAAGTATGTGCCAGCGGACTCGGGAGCTTATAGAAGGTGGCCATGGCTGAAAGTAAAGTGAGATGGAAAGTATCCGAGCCTTGAGATGGCAAAACTGGAATAACCATCTGGGATATGGTTCTTAGCAAGCTCCACTTTCCTTCATTCTATAACTTTGAGAAAATGTTCGTACCAAAATGTGCTTTGATCTAATTTAACAAAAGCATGATATGCCTCTTTATTGGCTTTGCTCAATTATTATCAAGCACGTCATGATTTCCCAGTTGTGTGCCTATACAAAATGAAGACTCAGATGACGTATGCGTTAATAGAACTCTACTTCATTGTGTCGAACCTGCAGCTGTGAAGTTATAAATCATATAGGGTATCAAGAAAATCAGCATAATGTTTTGAATGATTAAGAAAAAAGGAAGAACCCGAAAGCTGAGTGTACGTGGATCACTAGGTATGAACGTGATGTGATCACTTCATATGATGCTTAATGCAGTAATTGTGCAAAGGTTTTTATGGAGTCCATGTCTAAAGACAGCAGCTATTTCAATATATGATAAATCTACAAGAAGATATTTTTCAAACAAAGATTACAAACCAACTATCATCCAAACTAGGTGCTAGCCATTACGAATGGTGCTATGATCGGAGTGAGCCACAGCAAGACTTCGTGATGGGGCAAACATTGACGGTGGCAACTTTGATCCTCACAGTTTATCATCCCTGTACCAAGCTTGGCATCGCTTATCGAGCTTCCTCAACTTGAATAGGTGTGTTCAGAATAACAAGGATGAATAATGTATTCCTGGTTTGCGAAAATTGCACACTCTCCACTGTCTGCTGATTTCAAGGAACTAGTATTAATTAGTCTCACCTCATAAGTGGTCTTAATTGTGAGACTGCTTTAGCCATGCTGCTTTGACCGCAAATTAGACCATTAGACCATTCAGTCTGCTGACCTGATGAAGAACCAGGCAGTAAAAAGATTTCCTGTTACTCATTGTTGCATCGGTCTCTCAAAGACATTGGCTTTGGAATGACATGAAGTTCTAATTACTTTTATAAAGTTCTTGAGTCCCTGCACGTTTCCGCCTCCAAGGGCCACCAGTGTAGACAATCTGCAACCCATATCCTCAATATTTACGTTTGAATATTTATTGATTTTGTCATTGAGGAAGCAAAGTTAGCAATCTGCCAGAGCTTGTGTGATCACCTAAAAGATTTTTAATAAGCAATATTAACAGAAACCTTTCCTCCTCCACTATGTTGATCATACTTACAGTCAGAAGGTTGTGATTTATGAAACAGAACCATGAAAAATGCAATCAGAAGCAGTTTTATATTGTGAAATCTCTGAAGAATACTATAGGACAGTGCTTCACAAACCTTTTAGAACCAAACCAAATTTGTAGAACAACAATCTTTTAGGACCCACCTACGTTTAAAGGACAAGAGACGGATGATTTTGTAATGTAACTAAAGCATTGTGAGGTAGCAAACTCTTTTTTAAAGACAGCACATTTGCAATTGAAATAGTCACAAAATATGAACAGACATACAGTCTTACTGCTAAAACTATATTGCACACAAATGGTAATGTGTGAATATTTATCATTTGTACATCTCCAAGGACCTGATTTAGATATTGGGGAGGGATTACTCTGTCACAACGGTGATGGATATCCAGTCTACTGAAATCTAAATCCAATTGGATATAATTGGATTTAGATTTCAGCGAACAGGATATCTGTTTCTGTTGTGACGGGGTAATCTCTCTGCCAATATCTAAATCAGGCCTCAAGTGTCTTGTCTTGATTTGTTTTGATCCTTTTAAAATTGTTTCCATCACACTTCAGAATGACATTTTTGCTTTCCTAACTGTTGAATATCTACGGTTCATTTACAGGCGTTTATAATCTGCTGTGTATTACAAAAAAGGACATCCTACAGCCTTTCCTTTCAAACTCAGAACGTCAGGAAGATTGTGACATAATTCACTTTATTTTACCTTCTCGCACTGAAGACAGAAGTGAGAGCAATTTGTAAATACCAATCCGCTGTGAAAAAAATAAGCAGCAATTTGTCAGAAGACACGGCCTGACATTTGACCTCTGTCTTTGAAGCACTGCTAATGTGACAATATAAATAAAGACTTTAAAGACATCTTTATTGTTTGCTTGGACTTTTGCGACCCACAGTTTGGGAAACACTGCAAAAGAACAAATAGCATAGCCATAGGCTTTGCATTGTTAACACTGAGATGGCAGTGTTACGTCACACTCACACACTCTGTCCACATACACTGTGAAAGCAAGAAAACGAGCATTGGTAAAGCCAATACATCCTACCTATGCAAGAGATATTGGCTTTGGCATTGTATTTTGCCATGCTCTACACCAGTGTGACTGCTGTTCAGCAGGCTAAAATGTAGTGCTGTGGAATGTCATAGAGTGGAGTGGAAGGGGTAGAGTGTTGTAGAGTGGATTTGTTGGAGTAGGCTGTCGTAGAGTGGAGTATGGGGAGTAGAGTGACGCACAGTTGAGTAGAGGGAGAAGAGTTCAGTGGTGACTGTTTTGGATTGAAGTGGGCCAGATTCTAATTAGGCAGATTATTTTGGATTGGAATGGGACAGATTGTTTTGGATTAGAGTGGGTGTATTGTGGCGGATTGGAGTGAAGTGGATTGGGCTGGAGTGGGTTGGATGGAGGTGGTGTGGGATGGATTGGGATGGATAAAGGTAGATTGGAGGGTGGACTGGATTGGTCAATCAATCAATCAGGGGGTTCTTGTAGAGTGTGGGCTAGTCACCCCAAGTGCTGTGGTGGTGCTGTGAGTCTGGCTCGGCGGGAGATGGCAGTCGAAAAGCCAGGTCTTGACCTGCTTTTTGAAGTCCTCTAGCGAGGGGGATGGGCATAGGTAAAAGAGGGGGGGTCGCTCTAGGACTTGGCGGTGAGGCAGGAAAAGGATCACCCTTTCTGTTCATGGCGGATGTGGGGGATGTGGACTAGAGAGAGGGTGGCTGATCCGAGTTCTCTGTTAGGTTGGTGGAAGGTGAGGCGGTTGTTGAGATAGGTGGGTCCAGCGTTGTGGAGGGCCTTGCAGGCATGAGTGAGTACCTTGAAGAGACATCTGTGCTGTACAGGGAGCCAGTGGAGGGCCCTGAGGTGTAGAGAGATGCTGTTTTGTCTGGGAAGATTGAGGATGAGTCTTGCCGCAGTGTTTTGTGTAGCCTGGAGGCAGTTGGTGAGTTGCTTTGTGGTTCGGGCGCAGAGTGCATTACTTTAATCGAGACATCTGGAGCTGAGGGCCTGGGTGACTGTTTTCCTAGAGGAGAGGGGTATAGAGTGGAAGATCTTATGGGGAATTCGATGTGTGTGGAAGCAGGCGAAGGAGATGGTCTTGATCAGTTGTGTCATGGTGAGTTGGGTGTCAAGGATTATTCTGAGGTTGCATGCATCGCTGGAGGATACAAGAAGGGGGCTAAGGGCGATAGGCCACCATGAGTCATCCCAGAGGGAAGGCTTGTTTCTGAAGATGATGATCTCTGTTTTGTCTGAGTTTAGCTTGAGGCAGTTGGTCTTAACCCAGACAGCAATATCGGTCATGGAGTTTTAGAAGTTGGATTGTGTGAAGGCAATGGCATCAGTGAGAGAGAGGGCGAGCTGAGTGATGTCAGCATAGGAGACAATGTAGAGTCTGTGGGTACGTGAGATGTAGGCTGGGGGGTCATGTAGGTGTTGAAGAGGGCCGATGATGGAGGAGGAAATCCAGTTGAGGGTATTTTCTTGGAAGCCCATGCTATGGAGTCTAATGATGAGAATGTGGTGGGAGACAATGTTGAAGGCTCCAGAAAGGTCAATGAGGAAGAGGGTTGTTGCTCCACTGAGGTCTAGGAGGTGCCTGATGTCATTGGGTGATGCGATCAGGGCAGTTTCAGTGATGTGGTTTGGTCGAAAGCCAGATTGGGACGGGTCGAGAAGATGGTTGTGTTCGAGGTATTCCATGAGCTGGAGGTTGATGGCTTTTTCCAGTACTTAGGCGGGAAAAGAGAGGAGTGAGATGGGGTGGTAGTTCTTCTGCTCGTTGGGGACCACAGATGGCTTCTTCAGAAGGGGTTTGACCTCAGCGTGCTTCCAGGCATTGGGGATGGTGGCTGTGGTAATGGAGGTATTCAGGATTTTTGTGACAGGAGCTCCTATTATCTCCTTTCCTAAGTTGTAAAAGTGGTGTGGGCAGGAGTCCATGGAGGACCCGGAGTGGATGGACATCATGATAGTGATGGTGTATTCAGTGGAGAACTGCTTCCCTTCCGTGATTCGGTGCGGGTAGGGAGGTGTGGGGGGGAGTGGAGTGCGGTGGGCTCGGGATCGAAGTTGCTGTAAATGTGGATGATTTTGTGGTGGAAGTAGTCTGAGAGCTTGTCACAGAGGGCTTGGGTGGGATGGATCATGTTCTCGGTGGTGGAGTGGAAGGAGAGTTCTCTGACTATGCTGAAGAGTTCTCTGGCATGGTTGGTGCTTTCCTCAGTGCAGGTGCGGAGTGTTTCTTTCTTGGTCTCTCTGAGTCTGTGGTGGTAAGTCTTGAGGGCAGCCCTGAAGGATTCAAGGTTGATGGGCAATTTGTTGGAGTGCCAGTGTCTTTCTAATTTCCTCCAATGGTGTTTGAGGGTATGTAGCTCTGGGGTTGGGGGAACTTTTCAGGGGGGTGACTGTGTCCGCTGCTGATGGGAGCAAGTTGGAGAGCTTTTGGACTTCGCGTTCGGCAGTGTCTGCTGAGTTGGGTCTAGTGTCCTTGAGGGCAGTGATCCATGGAGTTGTGGTGACCTTGTCCCAATTGCGCTGTGGGTTAAAGTGTCTAGTTACGGTATTGTGGTGTTTCTCCATGGTGCAGTGTGTGGTGGTCGGTCCAAGTTACGTCAGCGGGAGAATTAGGTTCTGTCGCTTGTGGAGAAGATGGGATTCAGGGTGTGTGCTGCACTGTGGGTAGGGGTGGTGACCAGCTGGGAAACTCAGATGTTCTTCAGGTTTTCAAGGAGCAAGGTGGCGTTGACATTGTAAGGGTCCTCCAGGTGGAAGTTCAGGTCTCTCGGGAAGATGTAGTGGTTGGAGTCAATGGCTAGGGGGGGCAATGAGGTCTGTGATGCAGTTGCAGAAGTTCGGACTGGGTTCGTGGGGGCTGTAGCTAAGGGTTCTTTTGATAGTGGTATCGGGGTCGGGTTTGATCTGGAAGTTAGGTGTTCCATGATCAGTGTTGGGTCGTCGTGCGAGGCAATGCAGTGGAGGGAGTCCTTGTGGATAATAGCAATGTCTCCACCGTGTCTGTTGGGGCAATATTAGTGGATCATCTTATATCCAGGGAGGATTGCGGTGGCGTTGTCTGGTGTAGATGCGGGGCTGAGCCATGTTTCAGTGATGAACATTATGTTGAGTGCAAAGGTGGTGATGGTGTCCCAGATTTGAATGCCATGTTTGCAGAGGGAGCAGGCTTTGAGTAGAGCGCAGTGGAGCTTTGGTTTGTTGTCGGGCGTTCGGTTAGTGGTGGTGTCGGCGGCGCCTAAGTTACAGGAGAAGTGGCAGTTGTGGCAGGAGAAGTGGTGTTTTGTGGTCCAAGGTGAGGTGATGCAGCAGTCAGAGTTGTGGATTTTCGAGATGAGGTTGCGGATTTCATCAGGGGAGTACTGGCGTCAGGCAGCAGAGCCGGGGGTCCTGGTGTTAGGTGCCGTTCAGGTGCATATGGGAGCAGACAGGCTTGCCTTTGGCGCCCCTGCAGCGTGGTCACACAGCGACCAACATTAAATAGGTACTGGGGGAGGGGTCCACTGGGAGTGGGGCTGGTGAGGGTTCAGGGAGGTGAGAAATGGCGAGAAGCACGATGGGGCAGGAGCAGAAGGCAAGAACAGCAACACAAAGACAAAAAACAAAGGAGAGGCAAAAACCAGGAACAGTGGCACAGAAACAAAAACAAAGGAGAGGCTGTGAAACAAGGAACAGTGGCACAGAGACAAAAATGAAGGAGAGGCAGAAACAAGGAACAGTCACACAAAGACACACAAATGAGAGTCAGAACAAGAATAGTAGCACAGAGACAAAAACAGGGAGGTAGAACAAGGAACAGTGGCACATTGAGGAAGGGGCAGCACAAGGCACTAGAGGGCACCAAAGGGCAGCATGCGAGGCTCATACGAGTGAGTGGCAACAAGGAGGGTTGGTGCAGGACCTGCTCAGTGGGGTCACGCAGCGACCGCCATTAAGTAGGTCCAGGGAGGTGAGGCGCAGTGGGAGGAGGGCAGGTGAGGGATCAGGGAGGCGAGAAATGGCAGGAAGTGTTACGGGACAGAGGCACAAAGCAAGAACAGCGGCGCAAAGACAAAAAACGGAGAGGCATAAACAAGAAACAGTGGCACAGAGACAAAAAGGAAGGAGAGTCAGAAACAAGAAACAGTGGCACAAAGACACTCAAATGAGAGGCAGAACAAGAACAGGGGCACACAGGCAAAAACGAAGAGGTAGAACAAGGAATAGTGGCACAAAGACAAAAAACGAGGAAGAGGCAGCACAGGGACTAGAGGGCAGCAAAAGGCAACCCCTTTGGTGTGGGGTGGTTTGACGTTTCACTTATTTGAAACTTGGCAGGTGCTATCACACTTAAGGGGGTGTGTTGGTTAAAAAAAAACTTTTGCTGATGGTAGTATTTTTTTTTAGATCTGTGTTATACATCATGTGATGAGACTTGGCGGGGCTGTCACTTCAAGGGGAAGTATTTCTTTGGATGATACTCATGCCACACACCCCACTTTGAGCACCAGGATGGCTTGTTGTGTTCACTTATATATGAGACACCTATTGCCAAAGGGATGTACTCCACCCATGACAATATGTTTTATGATTTGGTAATTCCCGTTTTCTTGTTTTTATTAGGTCCCTGCTCGTGTTGCAGTGCTATAGTAAGAAATTTGGTATTTTGCACCTAGTTGGCTAAAGAGTACTTTTACTCTCTTAGTGAGAAATAGGAGTTTTTATTGAGGTCCTGATGAATCGCCACTAGATCTTTAAACTGTTTGAGTGAGAAATATGTTGACCAAGTTTGGGTCTCGTAGTGTAGGAAGTACCCGCACCTGACCCCTACATGCAGACATCAACAGTTGAGTTGTTAGGCACACTTTAGGTACAGATTTAAGAGAACCAGATAATTATACCCTGCTTCACCTTCTTTGTTTTTAAACTTGACAGGGGTGTTGGGTTAGAAAAAAGATTGGCTTTTTGGCACCCTTAGTGAATTTTTAATCACCTTTGTGTCCAATCTCTCATTTGTGCACACACTTCTGGCAAATTTATCAAAAAGATCTCCTGTAAAGAGCCCTCTAGCTGGGCCCATCAGGCATTGCAGTGCGGGCCTGATGAGGAGCATGGCCCAGCGATGAAGTATGTCACCCAATGGTGAGTTAGGGCTATTGTTTCTAGCAAACAAATGCTTGCAGGGATCACAAGACTCCTGTCCTATTAGGGAGTGTGGAGCCTCATTTTGTGCAGCAGTGCATCTCGTTCTTTGATATGTAAGCTATATTTAAACAAGTATTGGCAAAACCAATAGGTCTGGGTTTAATTTGACACATGTAGACACATGTAGAATTTTATACTTGCTTAAGATAGCACTCTATAGCCAGACCTATTGGGTTTGTCAATGTTTGGGGCTGGTTATGTTGAATTGATACAGATGCTATTGGTGGTGGTACTGGTGTGGCTTTGGTATTGTAGTGGCAGTGATGTTGATTGTATTGCTGTAATATTGGCAGTGTTGTTTGTATTTGTGAGAGTATTGTTCGTGTCTGTCAGTAATCTTGATACCAGTAGTGGTCGTGGCAGTGTTGCTTGCGGCATGACTATTGGTTGGAATGCTAGGCGTTGTATTGGTATTCTGGTGTTGTTGGTGTGGTGGTGATGGCATTTTTACTCTGCTGTGACATCAATGGTTGTAATCAACTGTCCACATGATAACATTTGTTCAGGTTAATTTGTACACACACCTCCTAATTACTTTTTGTTTAGCCCATCAAAATGGCCTGACCAAAGGATGGGCATCAGATGGGGTAAAGCGAAAGGGAATTTAGAGACCGTGTTAGGACCAGGCTCACACTGAATCACGAAAAGGCATATAAGAGGAATAAAAAATATTTTTTTTGTGTGCAATGCATGTATGAACTGAAGAATTGAACCGGACAAAGTGTGATGATTTAGTGAACTTTTTAGAAATTAATAGTACCCGATCCATTGCAATGCAAGCACTCCACTGAAGGTGGACGGTATAGCAAAAAGCTAATAGAATGAAAGTGAGAGAGAAATACTCCTTTAGACTGATTTAAGATGTGACAAATGTCACAAGCCAGTCGTTAAAGTAGGCTCACTAGAGACAAATCCAGTCAGGGGCGGCTCTGCCTTAAGGACGGAGGAGCATCACCCCCCTGGCCAGCAGCGGCAGCTGCAAATCCTTTAAAGGAAAAGGATAATAACCTTAATTTATTATCCTTTTCTTTTAAATAGGCAGGGCAACAGGCTGTGACCTGCACTGAGGGGGAGTGTTGAGCGCTCCCCTTCAGCATGCATTTATGTTTGCCCGTCCTTCTCGGGCCGACCAAACATACATGCGCAGTGGGTTATCTGCAGCCCAGCAACACAGTTGCCGGGCTGCAGAGAGCCTGCACAGGCTGGCAGTCTGCCTGGGAGCACCCTGGCTGGGCACTCCCAGCCAATCCTGACGCTGCTTTGAGTAGCGTCAGGATTGGCCACAGGGCAGGCTGGGAGTCTGTGCCTGTGTGCAGCCAGCCAGCAGGGAAAAGGAGCGCGACGCAGGATGGC
The DNA here is from genome assembly GCF_031143425.1 of Pleurodeles waltl. Taxonomy (NCBI): domain Eukaryota; kingdom Metazoa; phylum Chordata; class Amphibia; order Caudata; family Salamandridae; genus Pleurodeles; species Pleurodeles waltl. The sequence continues at coordinate 1,096,090,748 of NC_090444.1, read as the reverse complement.
ATGGAATAAGTAAGTGGTGTTTTTTTTATTTATTTGAAAGTTACCCCCACCTCTACCCCGCATGCCGCCCCACCCCTTCCACAACGATGAGCTGCTCCTGAATCCAGTAGGTCTGGCTTTATGTTGGAGGACTTTTTGGAAGTAGTTCGGTGACTGTGTATTGCTCTTAGCCGTTCTAGAAAGAAAATCCCATACTGATGCAAGATCGAGGGCTACAACAATATGGAAGCTAGTAATGGGGCCTTTTGAAGAACAAACAGCATAAGCAAAATTGACCCGAACTCACAAAAAATGTTATGAAAAGGAGTCAGAATATAAAGTTTGTATTGTAATTGGTGAGTTAAAAGGCACATAGACATTCCATTGTAGATATTTTTGAAGAAGGTCATACGATTGATCTCAGCACCATGTTCTGTGTAGTTCACTAATTTTATCCATAGCACCTTATACCACAGAATCATGAAAACCCATAGTTCTTATTTCTTCAAAATTCTGTTTGCTTGTTGCAGACATCAGAAGCATGATATTATCACCTAGATGAATACAAATAGAACATAGTTTCAATTTTGGTATTCTGAAAGACATGTCCAATGAGAGAGATCGATTGAATACTGAAAGGAATGGTGGAGTTGGACAGTGTTTTCAGTCCCAGAGATGCATATTGATAGAGATACAGGTGATTGTTGAGGATTTGTTCATATTTTGATAACATTTGTTTACAAAATATAAAATGATTAAAAACACATTCAAGATAGTAAAAAGTATTTGAATTCACCACTGTTTTTATCAAGACAAATCGATTGTACACCAGATGGATTAAGGTATGCTTTACTACTTGAGATACTAACACTGAAAGTCATGAGATGGTAGAGGTCAAGTAGGGGTAGGAACTGCACAGATAAATGGGGCAATGCAAAGACTTATGAAATGGGATACTACTTAGACTCTCAATGATAGAATTGCTTATCAACTTAGATGAGTACGGAATAAGATGGATATTGATGAATAAACATGCATGAGAGGTATGAGATCTTCCTCTAATAGAATGCAATGGGGAAATGAGAAAATTGAATTGATATGTACTAAGATAAGTGTTCAATGATGCTTTGAGGACCTATAACTTGAAACCGAATAACAATACTTGGTAAGGGATTTATTGATTAAATGTAAATCTTGGGGAAGCGATTTGATGCACATACTAAACTGAAAGTATATACTTGAATAGGTAGGAGCGACAAAAGGGAAATGTGATTTGTGTCATAGATGAGCTTGTTATGTTATGTTAGGTTTTATTAAGTGACGCAAAACACCCCCACAGGAGTATTCCAGTGTTATAGCTTGAAACCAAAGAATTCCCCATAAAAAGAAGGGTACAGTCAAACAAATCAGAATAGCCATGTGTTGATCAATTTTTCAAATAGAGGAAAATTTCGACATAATCAAAGATGTGGCGGCAACTTATTCCACTGATGAGGTCCTAAGTAAGAAAGAGCAAACCCCCCATCAGGAGGCCTGAATGCAGCTAAAAATAGCCAATGTTCTCAGCCAATCGAAGGTTTCTGGTGGGCTGGTAGAACTTGATTCTTACACCAAAGAATTATACCCCACTCTCCCCTTACAAGACTCTGTGGACATAACACAGAAGTTTAAATATGCATTATCTCCTAATAGTGATCAAATGTAAAGATTTCAACATTGAATCTTTGCAAGTCCATGGGGGTAGGTAACACACCAATCTGGCAGCTGCAATTTGCAACACCTACAGCTGCCATAACAGTGCCTCGTTAGTCGCCACTACAAAGGCTTTCCCATAGTAAAAGTGACTTCTTCTGAGGGCCAGGATAATTATCATCATACAATGCAAAGGCATCTAGGTAAAGATCTTCCTGAGAATGCTAAGATTCCCACATAGGTCCTGTTAACAACCAGCACTTGATTTATCATTCTCAGCTTGTCGTACAACAGAATGCTCAGGTTTTTTTCCACCCTCTTCGTAAGAAGGAGACTGCCGAACTCAGCCAGCCATCACTCCTCGGTCCAGATCTTGGGGGCCTTACCAAAAATAACTATCTCAGTCTAGTTCCTATTAAGCTTGAAGCAATTTTGCTTCACCAACTTTGCCCACAGCACACAGGCAGTTACCAAACTTAGGCCCTGATTTATACTTTTTTTACGCAGCATTACCGTCATTTGACGCAAAAGCGGCGCAAACTCACAAAATACAGTTGTATTTTGTAGGTTTGCGACGCTTTTGTGTCAAAAAATGAAGGTAATGTGGTGCAAAAAAAAGTATAAATCAGGGCCTTAGGGCCTGATTTAGATCTTGGCAGTAATGATCCTGCCTTCGGTTATCTGGCCGAAAACCCATTCGCCACCTTGGTGGTCCGCCTGCCTTATTTTGATGTAGGTGAACCCGTAGGCGATAGCCCACACGAGTTCCGCTGTCTCCACCAAGAAGCTCCACCCTTGCCGATGGTGCCGTAGGAAAAAGTGACTGCGGGCAAAGACTCCAGCCACCTTATCGCCGAGCAGATTCTGATGTGCCTTACCACCAAACCAATTATGATGGTCCGACCTCCACTTCTGAGTTGGCAGATTGGGTGGGGCAATGAGGTAAAAACGTATCTTTTTTCCTGAATCAACTTCTGTTTTCCAATGAACACGACTGGGCAAGACCCTTTGTCACTGCCGCCACTGGACCCTGGTGAAAACACAACCCCCTCCGGTCTCCGTACTCAAATGTAGGAAAGCCGCATTGCCAGTGTACTTTGTGTGGTCACTGCACATGTTCTTGGGACCACTGCAGTCATAGACATGTCACAGTAAAAACAAATTTAAATGCCTCTGACATGCTTATGTTGGGAACACAATTGTGTCAGACATGGATGGGAACACACTGGTACAAGACACATATCACACAAATACACAAATGTCATTTTGGTGTCAGTATCCTTTGCCAAATGAATGCTAGTACCACAATGACGTTACAATCCCACTTGTCAGCTGTGTCCATGTGTGCACATTGCAAGGGGGACTGTACCTGTAATGTTGTGTTGCCAGTTGTGTATGTGAGTCAGTACTTGTATGTGTGTGTGTGATTGGAGTGGCTGGTTGAGGATGTGGGAGCTGGAGTGGGTGATGTGGTTGTGTCAGTATTTGGACCACTTGCATGTGGGTCTGATGTGGTTGTGTAACTCTGGTGGTGTGTCATGTTGCTGTGTGCAATGTTCAGGTGAGTGTTGTTGTTGTGTGGCAGTTGTAGTGATGTGTGTAGTTGTGCCTTTGTGTGAGTGTGTTTATGTAGGTAGATGAGTGTGTAGTTGGATTCATTGTTGTGGTTGTGTCATGTGTGGATACAGTGTCCATGGTGTGAGTGTTGTGTCATGGATGTATGGCAATGTGTGTTTTCAGCATGAAAGTGTTGTGTGGTGTTGGAAAGGTAGTGGATAATGGTGTGTATATGGTGTGTTGTGTCGTGTGTTGTGCAAGTGGGCACATATGGCTAAGGTACAGTGTGTGTGCGACTTACCTCTGTTCCATAGCCACTTCTATTGTACGATGTCCATTGGGTCCAGCGACGGGCTCCCTCTGTCAGCAATCCACTGGGAGTACACCGACTGCAGGACTGTAACATCTAAATATGGTCGGCAGGAACCTGCCAGCCTGATAGCTACGGAGAGCACTCCATTGTGGCAGTCTTCGGCTCAGCCACAATACACCTAAATATGGCAGGCGGAACACTGTCTACTTGACAGAGTACTTGGGTCCACCGCGGATTGGTGGTGATAACGTCAAGATCTAAATCAGGCCCTTAGTTCTAGTTACACCATGATTATGGCCTATAGTCACCACAAATTTCATGATGTCGGCATTTGATAGAATCCCAAAGGATCTTAGCCAAAGGGGTCACGTAGATGTTAAAGAGGGTGAGGCTTTGGGATGACCCTATGGCAATGTGCATGTGTTAACAACCTGAGATTTAAATGGTGGAAGAGTGACTAGAAAACATTTCAGCCAGGTGAAGGATTTGGAATGGATACCAATATCATGCTGCCATTTTATTAAGATGGATTGCGACACTGTACCAATGTCTGTATATAGATCCAATAGTATTAGTATCAACGGATTTCACATGTCCTTGCTAGTACAAATATCATCAGTGACTGCCAATGAGGTGTGGTTTCCTTGCCGCATCCAGCCCTAAAGCCAGATTGAGATGTATTCATCAACTTGTTTTCCTCTAGATATGTTGAAAGTTGGCTTTTGATTATTATTTTTAGTACTTTATTAGGATAGGGCTGCAGTGAAGTTAGCCAATAGATCGATAAGTTAGCAGGGTCTGCTGAGGATTTTGTTAGTATTGGGGGGACATAGGTATGTTTCCAGCTCCTCCCTACCTAAGCTGAGTCCTGTAAGATGTTGTCGAGATTCGTAAGGCTCGTAAGGCTGGGAACCAGCAATTAAGGAAAGGTGGCGAGCATTGCAGTCTAAATAATGATGTGTGATATTATTAGTTTTTAATTGTAAATATATAGTTTTATTTTAGAATTTGGTATATTGATCTTGTATTGTAATTTTGTTTAAAGCTATCATGTCTGCATTCTTGTACGGGGTCGGACGTCAGAGGAAGGGGCTGAGCCACACTGGAATTACATACAACAGGAAGGAAGCTGCTTGTTGTTCTAGTTGTTCTCTGTAGCAGTCGCTTTCTGCAGTCGCATCCGGTACCTGTGCTTCTGGGTTTCCTCGCTGCTCTTAGTGTCCTGCACTCGCCTTCTCTCATCAGGCTGGATCTCGTCAGGGCCTTGAGGGAGTCGTTTTTGGAGCCTTCCTGCCTATGGAATCCTGGTGAATCATGGTGTTTTTCTATGACACTTCTGCAAAAGTCAAAACAAAGACAAGTAAAAGTATTGAATCAGCACACAATTATATTATACAAATCCTGCATCTTGTTTGTGCTGTATAGTACTTATCTGACTTATGCTCTCTCCTTCCTCCTGGATGTTATGAACTCTTCTGATCTTCTCCCTACAAGAAAACAAAAAGAGTACAGTGTTATCTGCTGCACATTGTGCCCTTTGAATTCCCAATGCACCTCTGATTTTTTTGACTAGGCTTCTTTTTGTTTTATTGTTTTTTTAATCTGGCATGATGGCTAACATACTGTGTGCATGAAGTAATGCCCTATATACATATGTACATATATAGTAATGTGTTGTTTGTTTTACTATGAGGTCATCAGCCATGTTGCATAAAGCCTACATTTAAGAAGAAATAAAGTACACTGAAGGTATGATGCTTTGGTTATTATGTAACAGTACTGGAAATGCTATATACTTGTTCTGATTTCTACATATGTTTCTCTTTTTCTTTTCTCTCTCATCAGTAGATATACGATCTTACCAGTTGACCTTACCACCTTCTACATTTACCGGAAGAGGGGTTTAACACAGGTAGAAGATAGCGCATAGTACAAGACTATTGAGCAACATCATTGCTTCCTTGTTAAGTGTTGTTTCTGATAGACATTTGTTCATTCACACAGAAAAAGCCTGAATGGTCCTGATAGACGCAACCTTGCAACGCAGTCATTAGTAGATGCTGTTTCTTTTCTCTTCCTTTACCCTCTTACCCTTCGGTTGAGATTGACTTTGGCTTCTGTTGGGTCATCTTGGTTGATAGGGAGGGTGGGGCCTAGTATAGTGTCCTCCTCTCACTCCTGCAAAAAAATCAGGTGAGATCCTTAGAAAGCTCTGAAGAAGTTTGAAAGAACGAAACACGTTAACTATGATGCAACAAGTAAACAATTTGTAAAGGGGTGACATTTGTTAAGAAATGAACAATAAGTTGTTTTCTATGATTTGAACTCCTGTGGTGTAAGAAGCTGTAAATAGAAACTGGTGAATTACACAGATAATGGTGCTGAGATCAATAGTTTTATGTATATATGAAGGTTGATCCCAATGAGGAGCGACCTGGTACGGGAATGTGGAGACTGATCTCCTGTTATCATGCACCAAGAGGAACTTCTGCATTTTGGACTAACTAAGCAAACTACGATACATTGGTATTCTGGACTGATTAAGCAAACTTTTGTTAGGTGCGGACTTTTGTTTCCCCCAGTCACCAAATTGTGATTTGGTACTTTTCTTTAAAAAAATCTTTAACAAAGCCGATGTGTGTGCGCACTATTACTTTGTGAGCCAAATTAACAAGTTACTTACTTTTGATAATGCTGCTCCTGGTGGATAAATCTATTTAATCACAGAATCTTCACCTTAAAACACTCCCCAGGTGTCAGACTGGATTTGGAAACTTTCTCAGCAATGCTCCTATGCGCCGATATGTGCTGCAGTGTGGCTTAGACCTCCCGGAGACTTCTTTTTGGCAACTGTGTAGCAGATCTTGATTAACAGAACTATTCAACTTGACAGGGTCCTCTTCTGTGCAGCCTTCCCTTTCTTTGCTCCAGAGAACACCTGATGGAGCGTATGGGGCACTTTCCTAAAATAAGTCTGGCGATAAACCTTTTTTGGTCAATGCAATAGATGTAGGGAGTTAGCATCAGTCACAATAAATTCCAGATAGCTGTGTTACACATTAGGCTACACCGGAAGGACCAGGACTCAGGAATAAAGTTACGGGTTTTATTACAAGTTGAGAGTCAGGTTAATATAAATCAATCTCAAAAACATGCTGTAAAGATACAAGATCACAAGAGGATAGCCAGATCTTATCAAGAAGTTCAGATGCATCAATATAAGGCATGCAAGACGTTCAGTTACAGCAAATACAGAAAATCAACAAGATATGATGCACAGAGATCAACCTTGTAAGGAAATGCCTCCTTGGCATGGTTACCCCCTGACTTTTTGCCTTTGCTGATGCTATGTTTTGAATTGAAAGTGTGCTGAGGCCTGCTAACCAGGCCCCAGCACCAGTGTTCTTTCCCTAACATGTACTTTTGATTCCACAATTGGCACACCCTGGCATCCAGGTAAGTCCCTTGTAACTGGTACCCCTGGTACCAAGGGCCCTGATGCCAGGGAAGGTCTCTAAGGGCTGCAGCATATCTTATGCCACCCTGGGGACACCTCATTCAGCACAGACACACTGCTTGCCAGCTTGTGTGTGCTGGTGAGAACAAAACGAGTAAGTCGACATGGAACTCCCCTCAGGGTGCCATGCCAACCTCACACTGCCTATGCAGTATAGATAAGTCACCCCTCTAGTAGGCCTTACAGCCCTAAGGCAGGGTGCACTATACCATAGATGAGGGCACCAGTACATGAGTACTGTGCCCCTACAGTGTCTAAGCCAAACCTTAGACATTGTAAGTGCAGGGTAGCCATAAGAGTATATGGTCTGGGAGTCTGTCAAACACGGACTCCACAGCACCATAATGGCTGCACTGAAAACTGGGAAGTTTGGTATCAAACTTCTCAGCACAATAAATGCACACTGATGCCAGTGTACATTTTATTGTGAAATACACCCCAGAGGGCACCTTAGAGGTGCCCCCTGAAACCTTAACCGACTATCTGTGTAGGCTGACTGGTTCCAGCAGCCTGCCACAACCGAGACATGTTGCTGGCCCCATGGGGAGAGTGCCTTTGTCACTCTGAGGCCAGTAACAAAGCCTGCACTGGGTGGAGATGCTATCACCTCCCCCAGGCAGGAGCTGTAACACCTGGCGGTGAGCCTCAAAGGCTTACCCCCTTTGTTCCAGCACCGCAGGGCACTCCAGCTAGTGGAGTTGCCCGCCCCCTCCAGCCACTTTTGGCGGCAAGGCCGGATGAGATAATGAGAATAACAAGGAGGAGTCACTGGCCAGTCAGGACAGCCCCTAAGGTGTCCTGAGCTGAAGTAACTCTAACTTTTAGAAATCCTCCATCTTGCAGATGGAGGATTCCCTCAATAGGGATAGGAATGTGACCCCCTCCCCTTGGGAGGAGGCAAAAGAGGGTGTACCCACCCTCAGGGCTAGTAGCCATTTGCTACTAACCCCCCAGACCTAAACACGCCCTTAAATCTAGTATTTAAGGGCTTCCCTGAACCTAAAGATTTAGATTCCTGCAACTTACAAGAAGAAGAGGACTGCTGAGCTAAAAGACCCCTGCAGAGGAAGAAAAGAAGACACCAACTGCTTTGGCCCCAGACCTACCGGCCTGTCTCCTGCCTTCCAAAGAAACCTGCTCCAGCGACGCTTTCCCAAGGACCAGCGACCTCTGAAACCTCAGAGGACTGCCCTGCTTCAAGAAAGACAAGAAACTCCCGAGGACAGCGGCACTGCTCCAAAAGAACTGCAACTTTGTTACAGAGGAGCAGATTTAAAGACCCCTGCAAATCCCCCCAAGAAGCGTGAGACTTGCAACACTGCACCCGGCGACCCCGACTCGACTGGTGGAGAACCAACACCTCAGGGAGGACCCTCCGGCGACTCCGAGACCGTGAGTAACCAAAGTTGTCCCCCCTGAGCCCCCCACAGCGACGCCTGCAGAGGGAATCCCGAGGCTCCCCCTGACCGCGACTGCCTGAACCTAAAGTCCCGACGGCTGGAAAAGACCCTGCACCCGCAGTCCCCAGCACCTGAAGGAACGGAACTTCTGTGCAGGAGTGACCCCCAGGAGGCCCTCTCCCTTGCCCAGGTGGTGGCTACCCCAAGGAGCCCCCCCCCTTGCCTGCCTGCACCGCTGAAGAGACCCCTTGGTCTCCCATTGAAACCTACAGAGAACCCGACGCTTGTTTACACACTGCACCGGGCCGCCCCCGCGCTGCTGAGGGTGTACTTTTTGTGCTGATTTGTGTCCCCCCCGGTGCCCTACAAAACCCCCCTGGTCTGCCCTCCGAAGACGCGGGTACTTACCTGCTGGCAGACTGGAACCGGGGCACCCCCTTCTCTCCATTGAAGCCTATGTGTTTTGGGCACCTCTTTGACCTCTGCAGCTGACCGGCCCTGAGCTGCTGGTGTGGTAACTTTGGGGTTGCTCCGAACCCCCAACGGTGGGCTACCTTGGACCCAAACCTGAGACTTGTAAGTGATTTACTTACCTGCTAAAACTAACAATAACTTACCTCCCCCAAGAACTGTGAAAATTGCACTGTGTCCACTTTTAAAACAGCTATTTGTGTTTTATGTGAAAAGTATATATGCTACTGTAATTATTCAAAGTTCCTAAAGTACTTACCTGCAATACCTTTCAAATGAGATATTACATGTAGAATTTGAACCTGTGGTTCTTAAAATAAACTAAGAAAATATATTTTTCTATAACAAAACCTATTGGCTGGATTTGTCTCTGAGTGTGTGTTCCTCATTTATTGCCTGTGTGTATGTACAACAAATGCTTAACACTACTCCTTTGATAAGCCTACTGTTCGATCACACTACCACAAAATAGAGCATTAGTATTATCTCTTTTTGCCACTATCTTACCTCTAAGGGGAACCCTTAGACTCTGTGCATACTATTCCTTACTTTGAAATAGTGCATACAGAGCCAACTTCCTACAAACCTCCAATCTTATCTCCCAAACATGAGTAATATCTGAAGTCATCTAACTCGGGACCTAAATTAATCAAAATTCTAAGTCGAGGGAAATCTCAAAAAGTCAAAAAAATGCTAAGGAAAAGAAATTAGGTTTGAGCATTTTGGGAAGGTGTCAACATTTCAGAAGCTCGATCAAGATTGTTTTTAGAATCAGGCAATTTGTTTTAGCCAGAGCCGCAATCTGTAAAAGGGACAGACTGCAGGAAAAAAAGATAGAAGTCTGGACCTCTCAAAATCTAAAGGAATGAGTGAGTCCAACAATCTCTGTGAATACTAATTAAAACCACACAAATGTTCTTGAGCAACACCCTTTGTTCACATGATTAGGGGCTCCATTGTTTTTCTCCATTCTCATGTTGTAAGCTGAAACATCCACAATTTCGCCCAGAACACCCCTGAGAACGATGTTGTCCTTGGACATATTTATCAACACACAGTACAGGGAGTGTCATCAAACATTCTGTTCCTCCATGATCTTCCACCAATGTCTCTTTCTCAGGCTAAATGTTACTAATGTACAAAGACAATACACATCTATTCCCAAACTAACATTTTTTCACGAACATTCCTACAAAGCAACACATAAATTCTAATTAATTTCATGTTACAGTTAAGTAAAAGCAATGCAATTTGAAATACATGAAAATGAATGCAACTTAGAACTACATTTTGATTCAAATGTGATAACATTAGTGCACACGTTTATATATTTCCTTCTCATTTCCAGAATACATTTCAGTAATTTGAGGATGATTTTCCATTCTCTTTCTTTAAACTACAATTAATTTATAAGGCACACAGTATATGATTTTCTCTTAGTTCTTTGGTTCAAGAGCAACACTTTACACAAATAATGTTGAATCACACAGAGTATAGGGTTCTAAGTGCACATGCATATTGTGTCCTGTGGCTTGTAAGGGTGGAGTCAAATGTATGTGTTTCTACATCCTTGGAGTGGTTTTCACCCGACATTTTGCCTTTCATCCTCCTGTTTTTGACCACCTAATTTTGCTGGCCCACGGTGTGGGGGGTGGGGGGGTGGGGCTGAGTCTTCTCTACGGGAAGGGCACCCCCAGCTTGTCTGTGAAGTGTGTGCCTCTCTAAAGCTGCTGCCGTGTGCTGCTGGCTTTGAGCTGACACAGCATTGGCCCAGACTGAAAAGAAACAAAATAACCTAATGGTTTCTTTTCAGTCCTAGCCTTCCAGGAACCTTTCAGGTGTGGGTGGCGGGTCCCTGAGAATCAGCATCCTCCACAGATCCCTGCACATTTTAGAGGGGAGAGGCAGCACAGAACTTACTGGAGTAGTGGTAGGGTTGCCAACTTTTCGCATGCTTTTCACATTTTAAGATTCTGCAAATACCTACACAAGATTGTTAAGTAACACTTTATATGGAGTAATCTGTATTTATTTAACATTGCCTTTATGTCTTTGTTTACTTAAGGTATAAGTCGGGGGTAATTAGGACTGCTGTAGAACACATTTTAAAATGTTTTCTTTTTACATTAGCTGCTTAAAGTATGTATTGATAAGGGGGAAAACATAAAACCAGGACAGTAAATGTTAGTCATTGCAGGTGATTTCACAATGTTGCCATTGCAGTTGATCTCACAATATTGCCATTAAAGGATCTGATGGAAATCCAGAGTTCTAATTTCCCTCTGACATGCTTTGAATAACTTTGAATAATGTGGCAGTCCAAAGGTACAAGCAATATTCAACACATATAGTTTAACTTTAATTGGCACATATATATACCAATTAATGCACAGCATAGAAAAGCGATAGTGCTTCATGTATTTTGAGGTCTGTGTGTTACATAAACAAATTGGTGTATTCAATATTTATTTGCTTTTCCCATTATCAACATCACTAAACACTAAGGCCCATATTTATACTTTTTTAGCGCTGCATTTGCACCGCTTTTTGCCGCAAAAACGGCACAAACTTACAAAATACAATTGTATTTTGCAAGTTTGCGCCGCTTTTGCGGCAAAAATTGATGCAAATGCGGCGCTAAATTTTTTTAATATGGGCCTAAAAGTACCAGAATGCAATGCATTAACTGCTCATAGCTGAAATGGAAAAATGTGAGGCGACTGTGTCAGGTATAATTGATAATTTCTTGTACACATATGAAACATGGAAGCCTTTTCCATCATTGTTTCCACAGAGTACGTTTGTGTTTTGATACTGGTAGCTCCCATAGCAGAAATGTACAGTAGCATTGGTTATTTCAGTTTCCAAAATAAAATCCTTTCCTCATGTATAACATGGCAGTCAGTAATACTAAGACAGTGTCTAAGGGGCTGTGGGGGAAGGGAACCAAGCACATGGTTTTATTGGGCAGGTGATGATAGTGGCAGGCAGCCGTAAGGGAATCATTGCTAAAAGGAAAGTCCTGATATTGTGAGAGGCCCAAATGAAGTCAATTTGTATTGCCAAGTAGAATTACTGACACAGTTAGGGTAAGTTACCAGCAAAAGGTCCTTGAAAGTGCATCAGGGAAAATTCCTGCTCAGTGTGCATAAAAAATGATCTGCTTGGGTCAAAGACAAATATTCCCAAAGGTGACTCTAAGAGTGTCACAGATGAGGTTTTAAAATGTCACACATTAGCTGCTGTAAACATTCAAATGTCACACATAAGCTGACAAACCTGATAGCCCTGTTTGACATACTTAAATGTAGGCATAGTGCCCCCTGCATATAGAATAAACTAAGGAGGTAGGGACATGTGATTTATTTTACTCCAAACAGATGCATTGAAAAGGTGACAGCATCTCTCACACTGAATGTGAACCCTCATCAACTAATTTAAATTTGTTACCGTGGCCATTGGAATTATGCAGCATGGAAGGACCAAATCCTGTGGCAGAGTTGACTAAATTATGTGGCAAGAAAGGCAAATTATTTGATGTAATGTATCACATTTTGTGATAGTATTACTTCATAATTCTGTCATTTTGTAACAAGGTTTTACTGCCTGGGCAAAAGGGTGACCACATTTGTACCAATTTAACCTACAAATGCAGGACCAAAGCAACCCAAAACAGCAATTACCCACATTACCCATGCCTGCATGGGCCATTACATACATCTGCATATGTTCTCAATGCGTTTTATTATATACAATGTTTAAAATACCACAAGCAGATTACCATTGGTTTTCCTATAAGTGAACTTCAGCAGGGGCACACTTTAAGTCACAGATAAACTGGTGCTACATCTGGGCACTCAGAATAAGGCATTACATGGAAAGGGGAGCTGTCAGTCTCTCAGAATGGAAGCTCAGTGAATTTATGGTAGATTAACTCACTCTGCCAAAATATAAATAACTTGATTAATCTTCACCTTTTGGTGACTAGATTTAACTTGCATCTGCACATCCCTTACAAACCTACTCCCCTATTTAGGAGTCTGTGAGCTCCTAGGTTTAAATTGTGTTAATAAAAATAATAATATTGTTAATAAAAATAATAATAATATAACAGAAAATATGAACATGACTCGATTATCAGTGTGCATGTCTCTAGGGCATGCTCATGAGACAAGGATAACTTTTTTCTCTTTGTTTCTAAACATATCATGGAAACTCCTGCTGATGTCATGTGGATGCAGGACGAAAAAGGTGAAGTACTTCTACAAGGTGGTGGGCAACTACAAGGGAACGGGCATTGTGGAGGGCCCACTTCACCATTCCTTGTAAGGGGCCCACTAAGGTTTTGTTACGCCACTGGCCTTTGGACTATGCACACTTTACCACTACAAACCAGTGCTAAAGTGCTTGTGCTCTCTTCTTTAAACCTAGTTAAATTGGCTAACACCCAATTGCCATATTAAATTTACTTGTAATGAAGTGGTAGTAAATGTACCCAGGGCATGTATATTAAATGCTCCTACTGGGCCTGAAGGACTTACCCTGCCACTCACTTAAGTAGCTCTTTAAATATGTCCCAAGTATGTCACTGCATGATGTGTGTGCAGTTTTAAACTGCCATTTTGACCTGGCAAGAATAATCCTCTTCCCAGGCCCAAACCTCAATTTTTACTACATATGTCATCCCAAGGATAGGCCCTACATATCCAGAAGGACTGGTTGCAATGTATTTAAAAAGTTGGGTATATACTTTTAAGTTTTACATGTCCTGGCAGTGAAAAACTGCTAACTTAATTTTTCAATACTGGGAGGCCTACACTTCCCATAATATAACATCGGGTTCCCTTATTACATTTAATAAGTGGTAACTATTGCTGAAGCAGATGTCTTAATTAGAAATAATTAATGAGTGTTTATGTATTTTGAATAATTACTTATGTAGAAAATGAATAACGTAGAATAGTAATGTGCACATTCGAAATCGTGACCTCGAAGAATGGCCACTAGTGTTCACGAATTGTACTAAATAATTATTAATACACATGAAATATTGAAAATGTTTTAGATTAATGTAGTAATATGTCATGTTAAGGGTTATGAAATATGCTTTAGCTTATTAATTGTAGGCCTTAACTTAGCGAGTGTCTTGGCCTAGTTTTGCCAGGCCTCATGCAGAAGCTGTATTTCTTAGCATTTAATGAAAAATGCTGACAGAGTGAACTAACTTTGAAATGCTCATTGTCTTGTTAAAATGCTTAGCAGAAGCTTTCTATGGGAACCGACAGACATGAGATAATGTCTCTAGTAATGTATCAAAATGTGTGTAATGTGTGTTAGAGGTTCTTTCCCAGGACCGAACAATGAAGACACTGACTGGAGACGAAGATGCAACAAATTTGATACCTGACAAGCCAGATGATGAGAACATCGTAAACCAGACCAATCAACGATGTGTGAAGTGTGAAATATTAGAATTCATAGATTTGGTATGAGAAGATAATTGGACAGAGTAATAACGTACGATTATTTGACCAATTGGAAATTAGGGGATAGTTTGGGTGACTTTGATATAACAACGTGACAGAGGGAAAAGACGTCAGATCTTACCCCGTTATGAGATGCGATATTGACTTAAGAAGAGGTTTGAGATTCTGTCATTGGGCTCATACTCTCTGACTGAGAGCCTGATGTTTTTCTGATCGATTGATGACCTGAGGACGAAGACTGATTCTGATTGCTGACCAATACAGTGGATCGGTAGATATGACTATGTGACTGAATTGCAACATTGTGCCTTTTCTTTCTAGGTACCAACTGCTCTGTTTTAATACTTTCGTTAGGTAGATGTTTTCCAAATTTGTGTTCAAAATTGTATTTGCATGAAGCCCCACATGCTGATGCTAATTTTAATTAGTTAAGGCTATTCACATGATGACTGACAGATTGCGGGGACAAATGGCTGACAAACTATTTTGCAGAACCCTATGGATGTCGTAGTAATATAGAAAGTGGTTTTATTAATGATTTGTGCTGATGCTTTAGAATGCATTGTGATTCAAGCTATGATTAGATAATTTTTTTTGTGTCTTTTGGTTAACGATTACTATTAATTGCCTTTGATTTGACTTGGAGATTAAGCCACATGACTTTAGCATTGTAATAATAGGGAAATAAACTTACTAAACTTTAATTAAAGGTGTGGTTATTCATGGCTGAAAGGTCATGGTGTGTGAAATTTACTAACTCCATTGATTATTAATTTGACTAATGATTATTGATTATTATGCATTGATCATTGTGTTTCTGCTCTGGAACTATGGTAAGAACATCTTAAACGAGTCAAAAGTTTCATCAACCTATACGCGTCCCTTTGTAAGTTTACTTATTAAGGACAGACGACACTACTATTTGAGAGCAAATGGGAATGTCGAGATTGGGGTCTATGGATTGTAATTTTAAACCTTCTTTAATGGTAAAGTTGGATTTTAGGTCACAATCCTGAAAATAGTACTTTTGGAATGGTGGAATTTCCTTGTCATAACCATTTGGTGCCTGCTGACTGTAACCTGGGTCACATGACTAGGTGAAGCTGGCAGTTGGTCTGTGTGTATTGCTCCCAGACAGTAAGACAAATGGGAATAGGTGTTGGTGGGATGGACTATCTTTGACTTCATCAGGGCAAGGAGCTGTCACCTACCACACTTGCACATCACAAAATCTCTGCCTGAGCACATTCACAAAGGGCCAGATGTATCAAACTTTTTTGCATTCGCAAATGGTGCGAATCGCAAAATTCGGCCGTATGCGACTGCAAAAATGCCTTTCAAGACGTATGAAAGGCATTTGCTGTGCTAAAATAGTGATTCCTTAACATTGCGACCCCATTTACAGAATTGCAAATTGGGATTCTCTAAATAGGAAATCGCAAATAGGGAATTCCTATTTGCGATTTCCAAAGCACATGTATCAAGCATTTCCTAAATGCGAATTAGGCATTTAGGAAATGCAATTACCACCAAATCCAATTTGGTGGTAAGCATGTGCAATTTTTTTAAATGCATTATGAATGCATTTTTTAAAATGACATATAGTGCACACATGTCGCTAGCGCATGTGTGTGCTTCACATGTCCCCAAATATTTTTTTGGGGTGCATCAGAGGGGGCCTTAGGCCCCCAGCACCCTGCGGTTTGCATTCCTAACTGGAATTTGCAAACTGGGAAATGCAAAACCATTCGCAACTCTGGGCCTACAGGCCCATAGGGATGAATGGAGTCCCATTCTCTAATTGCGATTCGGTAATAGCAATTGCGAATTTTAGGAAATCGCTATTACCAAATCACAAATTTCATACATCCCATTTTGCATTTCTTAAATAGCGATTTCTTAAAATTCGCTGTTTAAGAAATGCAAAACAGATCTTTGATACATCTGGGCGAAAGTATTTAACAATAGTCTTTTAGGTCTTCAGCCAACCTGGGGCCAGGGCAAGGAGGCAGGGAATTCCAAGAACCCCTGGGGCTAGAATCCTCCAAAACCTACTCCTACTTCAAAGTAGGCACAAGGTATTAGTATTGGACCCTCAGATTCACCTCTGGACCTGGGGTAGCCTCAGGAGGACTACTGTGCTCCTCTGCAGGAAGGACTGCTACTCTGCTGCCTGAGTGAGAAGGACGGGATCTACATCTTAAACCCAAGACCACTAGAGTGATTCCAAGGGGTAGTTGGCTGGCCTAAGGGACAGAGAAGGCTCCATCCACCTTGAACCCAGCACCTAGACTCTGTCTGCTCGAAGTCTTGCACCCAAGAGGTGCCACCAGATTCCTAGACCTTTGGAAGAGGGCCTGAAGCTGATTTGTCAGCCCAACCTGTGGTCCAAGCAGAACCAGTGGCGAGTGTCACATCACCTCACAGCATCACATCGGAAAGCGCAATGTATTCTCGATGCAGGACCCTACAGCATCTTGGAGCAGCTGCTGCCTGATGCTGTCACGGTCTACCCTTCACTTATGGCCTTTGTCAGCTGGAACAGAAGGACAACCTCGATTCTTGCAGGTTCTGCTCTGGACAAGGTAAGGGCGGCCCTTTCTGGTAGCCACGATGCTGCTGACAATGATACGTAAAAGGCAGTCCGTGCCCCCCAGAATGAGTCCCAGAGGAAAAACCCCAAAGGGAAAAAACCTCTATGACAGGAACTCCCTAGAACAAAAGAAACGACACGTACAAAAAATATCAGACTTCCAAGTCAAGAAAAAATAACTGGAAGAAAGCTGGAACAAACAGGAATAAAGGGTGGAATCGGAAGAAAATAACTGGAGCGTGATCACCACCAAAGGAAGTGTTGCAGCGCATGGAGAACAAGAATCCAACTCCTTAAATACCCCTGAACAGGAAGTGACATACAAGAAAAAGCAAGAACGCCATGTTCGATTGGGAAAAGACTATAGAAGGAGATAGATGAGGATGCCATATAGAAAGGGAACCAAATGCATGCAGGGAAGAAGACAAGAAGTAAGGCATGCTGGGAGAAAGAGAATATGGCCCCTACTTAAAGAAAAGAAAAAAGTAGAAAAAAGAAGAAAGAAGCCCAAAAAAAGGCAAGACCAGGTAAGTGAGGGGTGGGGATGTGCACATTCCTAATGTCGGGGCCGCGCTGCGCCCCGAACAGGAAGATGCCCAATTCTGGGCCTCGGATGATATGCGGCCTGAAAAAAGGGCTGCAACAAGCCAGCGGCTCCAACCGTGGTCTGAATCGGTTCCACTGCCCGGGCTGCGGGGGCACGTGGCACAGCAGACGCATCCCCAGCTCAGGACCTCACATCACAGCCCTCCAGCTCCTCGGAACTGCCGCTGCATGACGAATTCTCAACTCAGTACTGCATATCACAGTCCCGCAGCTCATTCGAATCGCTGCTGCATAATGCATCCTTGAGGCAGGACCTCGCAACAGCTGCTGCAAGATGCATCCTTGACGTGGGACTTCGCAGCACTGCACAACCTGGATTTAAAGTACTTGGTTCAGGGGGCCTAACCTGGTCCCTGCATCTAGTCCACTCTCCATGGTGGTTGGCCTGAACTTGGAACTTTGTCCCAATCTGGCGTAACCAGATAACCACAGTTGGTGCTTTTTGCTTTTATGCACTATTTTCACTTAAATCTTTGAAATTGCATATCTCCAGTTTTACTGATTGAATTTTTGTTGGTTTTGGGTCAATTTATTCAATTTTACACTATTTTCCTAAACTTATGTAGGATATTTCTTGTGTTTTCACTTTCTTACTGTTTGAAGTGCTGCATAAGTACTTTACGCATTGGCTCTAAATTAAGCCTGACTGCTTTTGTGTCATGCTACCAGAGGGTTAAGCCCAGGTTTATTTGGGGTTTGCTGGTGTTTCAGACAAAAAGTGTGGCTTCTGCCTTGTAGGAAGCTGCCTCTGTATATATTATATCAAAATGACATATAGTGTGCACAGAGTCCAGGGGTTCCTCAAGAGGCTTGACAGAGGCAATAATAGATAATACTATTGCTCTATTTGTTGTAGTGTGGTCGAGCAGTTAGACTTATAAGAGGGTAGTGTTAAGCATTTGTTGTACACACACAAGCAATAAGTGAAAACACACCCTCAATGACTTAACTCCAGGCCAATAGGTTTTTATATAGAAAAATATGATTTTGTTAATTTATTTTTAGAACTACCAGATTCATTTAGCAGGTAAGTGCATTAAATTAAAGGTACTTTGCATAGTAATACTTAGGACTTTGAATAAATTCAATATTGTACACAGTTTTCATTAAAATGGCAAAAAGCTATTTTAAAAGTGGACACATTGCAATTTTCAACAGTTCCTGGGGGAGGTAAGTACAGTACAGTTTCAGAGGTAAGTACATACATACGGTTTCAATCTTTGGGACATAGGTAGCCCACCGTTGGGGGTTCAAGGCAACCCCAAGCACCAGCAACACAGGGCCGGTCAGGAGCAGAGGTCAAACAGGAGCAAAAATAAAGTGGGCACCTAGGGAGACAGGGGGTACTCTGGTTCCAGTCTGCTTGCGGGTAAGTACCCGCATTGTCGGAGGGCAGACCAGGGGCGTTTGGAGGAGTACTGGAGGGTCCCCAAGTAGGCATAAAAACCACACCCTCACCAGCATGGGGGCGGCCGGGTGCAGTGTGCAAACGGGCTGTCGGGTTCTCAAAAGAAATCTGTGGAGGGACCTGGGGGTCACCGTGGTGCTGCAGGTAGGGCACAGGGGGACTCTCAGGCATGCCACCGGCTGGGCAAGGGTGAGGGCCGCCTGCTGGTCGTTGCTGCACCTGTGGTCAGTTTCTCATGGGCCTGGGGGCTGAGGGTGCAGTGCTTCTCCAGGCATCGGATATCTTCGTCCCGGGCAGTTGCAGTCAGGGGGGTCCTCGGGATTCTCTCTGCTGTTGTCATCGTGGGGGTGCAGGGAGGTCGGCCCAGGGTGGACCCGTTGCCCGTTGTTGGAGTTGCCTGGGGGTCCTCTCTGGATAGTTTATTCCTCTGGACACGGAGCGGGGGAGTTGGGTGCAGAGTAGTGGGCACTCAAGCTTCTGGAGTGAGGTGGGAGTCTCTTTAAAGTTGGTTGTCTTTTCTTCTTGTTTGGGCAGAGCCACTGCCCATGGGAGTTCTTGGTCCTTAGTGATGCAGGCAGTCCCCTGGAGGCATTTAAGGGGTCGCTGGTCCTGTCAAACATGTCGCTTTTCGGTTGCAGGGTCTTTGAAACAGGAGACAGAACGGTAGGGCTGGGGACAAGTCAGTTGTTGTCTCCTTGTCTTCTCTGTTGGGTTTTCAGCTCAGCAGTCCTTCTTCTTCTTGTGAATCTGAAGAGCTGGTTCGAGGGTCGCCCCTAAATACTGAATTTAGGGGTGTGTTAGGGTCAGGGGGCAGTAGCCAATGGATACTTTCCCTGAGGGTGGCTACACCCTCCTTGTGCCCACTCCCTCTGGGGACCGGGGCACATCCCTATCCCTATTGGTCCCAATCCTCCAAACCAAGATGGAGGATTTCTCAAGGAGGGGCTCACTTCAGCTCTGGTCACCTTAGGGGTGGACCTGGCTGAGGGGATGACTCCTCCTTGTTTTTCTCATCATCACTCCGGACTTGCCAGCAAAAAGTGGGGGCTTGTCCGGGGGACGGGCATCTCCACTAGCTGGAGTGCCTGGGGCACTGTAACTCCAGGCTTGAGCCTTTGAGGTTCACCGCCAGGTATTACAGTTCTTTCAGGGGGAGGTGTAAAGCACCTCCACCCAGGACAGGCTTTTTTCCTGACCACAGAGTGCACTAAGGCACTCACCCCATGTGGCCAGAAACTCGTCTGGAAGTGCAATTTGGCACAGACCGGTCAGCCTTGCACTAGCAGTTGGGCTAACATATAGGGGGCATTTCTAAGATGCCCTTTGCGTGCATTTTCAATAAATCCCACACTGGTATCAGTGTGGGTTTATTGAGTTGAGAAGTTTGATACCAAACTTCCCAGTATTCAGTGTAGCCATTATGGTGCTGGGGGAATTCTTAAAGACAAACTCCCAGACCATATACTCAGTATGGCTACCCTGCACTTACAATGTCTGAGCATTGACTTAGACACTGTAGGAGCATAGTGCTCATGCAGCTATGCCCTCACCTGTGGTATAGTGCACCCTGCCTTAGGGCTGTAAGGCCTGCTAAAGGGGTGACTTACCTATGCCACAGGCAGTGGGTAGTGGGCATGGCACTCTGAGGGGAGTGCCATGTCGACTTTGTCTTTTCTCCTCACTAGCACACACAAGCTGCAAGGTGTGCATGTACTGAGTGAGGGGTCCCCAAGGGTCGCATAATACATGCTGCAGCCTTTAGGGACCTTCCCTGACCACAGGGCCCTTGGTAACAGAGGTACATTTTACAAAGGATTTAACTGTGTGCCAGGGCTGTGCCAATTGTGGAAACAAAGGTACAGTTTTAGGGAAAGAACACTGGTGCTGGGGCCTGGTTAGCAGGGTCCCAGCACACTCCCAAAGTGGGGGGTGACCATGCCAACAGTGGCATTTTCCTACATGCGTCAGTAGAGTTGTAAGGTCAGTGGCATCACAAAACATTTGGGAAAGAATATATGTGTCAAACCTTCAATGAACTACACCACACAGAATGATTTAAACAAGGACCTTTGGTCTGACAATGTAGAAACTCTAAAAGGGTTGACAAACAATCTTTCAAAAGTGCCAACATCAAGGCTTTATTAGGCCAAAGACAAAACAAACAGGAGAACATCCAAAAGTTTGGCTTGTAAGGGATCTATCTTTCAAACTCCACACCAGGCCACAAATTTCTACCAGACCCCTGCGTAAATGGACTTCATTGAAGAGTGTCTGGCAGCACAGATGACATCTGTGGAAGTGTGTTTGGATGCAAGGATGACATCCATCACTTCCGGCAACAAAAACACAATTAACTGCCATTGCTTAATGTCTTTGCATGGAGGTGCAAATTGAGCAAGTTCTGGTGAAGGACCCTGCCCTTATGCTGCAACAGGAAGTGGAAGTCTGATCGGAGGGAAGATGCTAATGCCCAGAGGTTCTGGGTACCACACTCTCCTGGCCCAATCCAGAGCCACTAGGATGACCTTCTGACCTTTTTCACAACTCTGGACAGGAAAGCCGGGGCGGACAGATGAACAGGAGTCCTGTGTTTCATTCTAGCTGAAATGCAAGTGACTGTGGAAACTCCAGCTTGCAAAACATTTGGAACAAATCTAGGCAGGGTTCGCCCTATTGTTAGAAGATGCCCTGCACCACTTCAGACTGCAGATGCTATTTGTGATCTCCCACTCTGGCATTCAAGGACCCAGTCAAATGGTTCAGGATCAGGAAAATGCCCTAATGCTGCAACCAACTCCAGAGGTGCAGAGGCTAGTGGCACAGGACTTAGGACCCCACTCCACAATGACTGTGGCTGTACCACATGGCTTAAGCGTTGTCTATGAGAAACTGCATCAGCCTCCCCTCAACAG